>NC_042617.1:545297176-545602255 GCF_901001135.1 Rhinatrema bivittatum | reverse complement strand
TTTAAACCAATAATAAAAACAACATATATAATCAGTTAATCTGAGAGGCTTCTAGGAAAAGTAAAAAGTCATGGGATAGGTGGCGATGTCCTTTCGTGGATGGCAAACTGGCTAAAAGACAGGAAACAGAGAGTAGGATTAAATGGACAATTTTCACAGTGGAAGGGAGTGGGTAGTGGAGTGCCTCAGGGATTTGTATTGGGACCCTTACTTTTCAATATATTTATAAATGATCTGGAAAGAAATACGACGAGTGAGATAATCAAATTTGCAGATGACACAAAATTGTTCAGAGTAGTTAAATCATAAGCAGATTGTGATAAATTGCAGGAAGACCTTGTGAGACTGGAAAATTGGGCATCCAAATGGCAGATGAAATTTAATGTGAATAAGTGTAAGATGATGCATATAGGGAAAAATAACCCATGCTATAATTATACAATGTTGGGTTCTATATTAGGTGCTACAACCCAAGAAAGAGATCTAGGCGTCATAGTGGATAACACATTGAAATCGTCGGTTCAGTGTGCTGCGGCAGTCAAAAAAGCAAACAGAATGTTGGGAATTATTAGAAAGGGAATGGTGAATAAAACGGAAAATGTCATAATGCCTCTGTATCGCTCCATGGTGAGACCTCACCTTGAATACTGTGTACAATTCTGGTCGCCGCATCTCAAAAAAGATATAATTGCAAAGGAGAAGGTACAGAGAAGGGCTACCAAAATGATAAGGGGAATGGAACAGCTCCCCTATGAGGAAAGACTAAAGAGGTTAGGACTTTTCAGCTTGGAGAAGAGACGGCTGAGGGGGGATATGATAGAGATGTTTAAAATCATGAGAGGCCTAGAATGGGTAGATGTGAATTGGTTATTTACTCTTTCGGATAGTAGAAAGACTAGGAGGCACTCCATGAAGTTAGCATGGGGCACATTTAAAACTAATTGGAGGAAGTTCTTTTTTACTTAACGCACAATTAAACTCTGGAATTTGTTGCCAGAGGATGTGGTTAGTGCAGTTAGTATAGCTGTGTTTAAAAAAGGATTGGATAAGTTCTTGGAGGAGAAGTCCATTACCTGCTATTAAGTTCACTTAGGGGTAGATTTTAAAAGAAGCGCGATCAGCCTACTTTTGCTTGCGCATCAGACTCAAGCAAAAGTACGCTGGATTTTAGTAGATACGCGCGGAGCCGCGCATATCCACTAAAATCCTGGATCGGCGCGCGCAAGGCTATCGATTTTGTATAGCCTGCGCGCGCCGAGCCGCGCTGCCTCCCCCCGTTCCCTCCAAGGCCGCTCTGAAATCGGAGCGGCCTCGGAGGGAACTTTCCTTTGCCCTCCCCTCACCTTACCCTCCCTTCCCCTACCTAACCCACCCACCCGGCCCTGTCTACACCCCCCCCTTACCTTTGTCGGGGGATTTACGCCTCCCGGAGGGAGACGTAAATCCCCGCGCGCCAGCGGGCTTGCTGCGCGCCGGGCCGCAACCTGGGGGCGGGTACGGAGGGCACGGCCACGCCCCCGGGCCGTAGCCACGCCCCCGTACCCACCCCTAAAACGCTGCTGACACGCCCCCGGAACGCCGCGACGACCGGGCCCGCCCCCCCGACACGCCCCCCTCCGAGAACCCCGGGACTTACGCGAGTCCCGGGGCTCTGCGCGCGCCGGGAGGCCTATGTAAAATAGGCTTCCCGGCGCGCAGGGCCCTGCTCGCGTAAATCCGCCCAGTTTTGGGCGGATTTACGCGAGCAGGGCTCTGAAAATCCGCCCCTTAGAGAATAGCCACTGCCATTAGCAATGGTAACATGGAATAAACTTAGTTTTTGGGTACTTGCCAGGTTCTTATGGCCTGGATTGGCCATTGTTGGAAACAGGATGCTGGGCTTGATGGACCCTTGGTCTGACCAAGTATGGCATGTTCTTATGCTCTTATATTCTTAAGGCCCAGTGGCTGAATCTAAAGAAGAGGAGAGGCGGTTAGAGCGGCTGCGGGTGGAGCAGGCTGGGCCTGGTGGTAAGTGATCCTTCCATGTTTTTCCACATGAATGTACTGTTTATTCTGGCCCCTCCTTTTGTTTTAAAATGCTGCAGAACCTGAACAGGATTAGGAAAGGCCAGGCCCAGCTCCGGCACCAGAACCACCAGCAGCCACTCTGGGAGAGAGCCGGATTCTCCCCCCCCCCAAGCAAAATTGCAGGCGGTGGTCACCTCCCATGCAGAGATGCACCGCGGGCCTCTCCCTAGCCGCCCACCCTCCCCCCCACACACACACATAGCGCGTCCTCCCCATTTTGCCTGGGGAGTTAGGAATGTGGGGACACAGGCAGGCTGGCCCAGGAAGGCATACATGCCCTCTGGTTCCTCTACTCCCTCCCTCACGTCAGCAGCGCAGAAGCTCATCATTGGCAGCACATTCTCCCGATAATAAGCCACTGAGTAGGCATGAGTTTTATGCTTTCATGAGGGGATTGTGAGAGAAACTGAGGGGCATTTATGCCTTCCAGGAGAGGATGGTCTGGAACACGGATGGGATCCTCCGGGCCGTACAGCTACTGGGCGCAGTTGTAAGGGCCCTGTGTGTTCTCATCCGTTGGTCCTGACCATTCTTCCTTGTCCCTGCCTCCCTAACTCCCTGGGGTTTTTTTTTCTGTAAATATTTTTGATCCCTAGTTCTCCCATTCCCATCCTTTTCATTAAAAAAAAAAGTGCTGTTCTCTACAAAAGCTATATATTTGCTTGATGTTAAAATAAATGTTTTTACAGTTTACCACGGGTGTTTTTATTTTAGATGATGGCAGACTGGTAGAAGGGAGGGTGGTGATGGCTGGAAGGGGGAGGGGGTCATGGAAGGGGGATCATGGATGGAAGGGAGGGTCAAGGGGGAAGGGTGAATGTTATGGATGGGTGGGGTTCATGGATGGAAAGCTGGCTCAAGGAAGGGTGAAGGGGGCATGGATGGAAGGGTGGGTCAAGGAAGGGTGAAGGGGGCATGGATGGAAGGGTGAGTCATCGAAGGGGGATGAAGGCTCATGGAAGGGGGGATGGTATGGATGGGAGGGTATTGGCATGGGGTGTGGATGAAGCAAGGGTGGGTGAAGGGGAGATTAATACTAATCAATAATATGCACAAAGAAAAAGAGACTGGTTTCTTTGATGGTAACACTTCAACAAATCTTCCATTGGTCAAGGAGGATCAACCAGCTGACAAGCCAAGGAGGTGTGGCATAGTCAGCATCACCAGCGTTGCAATGAAGATCGGCAGCACCATCACCAGCTACACATACAGTTGTAATGTCCAACTACATGGACATGCAACACATATAGGAAAACATATGACTAAGATTTCCCTAGCTGGGGAGTCCAAGATGGCCACTGATTGAGTAGCAGGGGGAAGTCGTTTCTCTCCAACTTACGTTGTCTTTTTGAATTTTTCTGATTCATTATCTACTAATTATGCCACACACGAAATGAATGGCGAAAGTTAAAGAACCTTCTCAGCCTGAGGCCTCGTTGGAGTTAGTGCAGCAGTGGATTGAACGATTTCTTTTCTCCACGCCAGAACTGGGAAGTGAGGCCATAGTGGGGTTGTAGCGGAGCGACCCTCAGCCCTCCTGGCCAATGAAATTTCATTAAGCCCCGGTGCACCTAGAACACCGACCCCTCCATCCAGAATACTGGCGGTATGTGAGAATTCTTTGATATCTTCTTCTCTTCAAGAGAAGGGAAGGATTAATTACTCTGATACAGGGCAAATGCCGCTTTTGGATGCTATACCTATGGGAAACCTGGTGGGGTTGGAAACTGTTAATACTTCAATGAAGAATCAAGAGAAGATGTTAAGAGCAATACAAGAGGGGTCTAAAGGATTTAATATCCTGCAGAGTGAAGGAGGTGAGGATACAGAAATTCCATCTATGCAATTTAAAATAAGAAAACCTGCAATAATAACACTGGATAGTGTTTGGGAAGTATTGGCCTCATTGGGAACTGCTATTTCCTCTATTACCCGAATTATCTCTGATACAAATAAACGAATATTAGCTATGGAAAGTTTGATTACTGTGCAAGATTCAAAGATTCAAGCTCTGGAAACTAAGTTTGTTTCATATGAAAAAATACAGCAAGGTTTGGTACATTCTGAAATAATTGCCTCCAAGAAAATTGAGAATATAGAAAACACAATAAGAAGCTTGAATTTAAGGGTTCTCAACTTTCCGTTGCTTAAATCCCTACCACCTACAGAGTTCTTTAAAAGTTATATTGTGAAAGTTTTGAAGATCCCAGCTGATGCAATGCCTCTTATAACGAAGGCTTACTACTTACCATGAGAAGAGATAGAAACTTCGGGAGCGGTGGCTTAGGAGCAACATAATATGGATATTACTGATTTATTGGAACTTTCTCAAGAGACAGAGATCTCTCAAAGGGGAACTTTGTTAATTTCTTTTGCCTTTATGAGTGAAAGGAATATGGTGTTAAGGTTTTTCCTATGAAATAGGAGTATCACTTTTCATGGAAAACAGATCTGGATTTATCCTCACGAGACAAGAGTTACACAAGTATGACGAAGGAAATTTCTGTCCATTAGAACTGAAGTTCTTACTTGTGGAGGGCAATTTTTACTACGCTGTCCATGTAAATGTTTAGTGAAACATCTAGGGGCTAATTGTGTATTTTTTGAACCATCCCAGTTAAGGGTTTTTCTGGACACTCACTCCTAAAATGGTTTCTCATGCAGTCTTGGTAATAAGAAGAGACGTAGGCCTGCTCTCAATTTTTTTTTTCCTTTTTATGTATAGTTGGAATCTCTTGGAGCCAGATAAGCAAAAGAATGCAGTTCCTGATAAGATTTGCTCTAATACTGTTCTTGGTCTCCCCCAAATACTTTATTATTTCAAGAATATCAATAATTATAATATTATATACTATGTGGTAAATACCTATAGTTTTTTTTTCCTGTGACATTCCTATTACTGGTACAAGTTATCTTGTGATAATTGTAAATGCAATAAAAAATAAAATTATAAAAATAAAAATAAAAAGATTTCCTTAGCTATCTTCTCATTTCTTCACAGCTGTGGGCGACAGGGAGGCACTCAGGGCTGTGTGGCAAAAACATATTTTGGTTAGATTGAGGTTTATGTGTTTATTTATTTTACACATTGTACCTGTAATACAGCTGACACAGGATAGATTACACACTCACAGGGGTAGTTGTAGTGCACATAAGGATCATAAAGAACACATTGTCAAGGAGGAACTGCTAAGGGACAGAACACCATTGTACTTACCAGCCCTATACCTTTTTCTACTATTAAACAGAGAATGAAAACTCTGCAGTACTATACAGACCATGAAATCAGAACAACTTTACAATGAAAGCAATGTGGTAAAACCAGGACTGGATTGGCTGGTCCCCCTATGCTCACCCTAGGCCTATCTCCTTGGCCACTTTCCACCTCACAAGGTCCCCAACAGAACAGAAATTTCATTTGTGGTCTCTTGTTTTATTTTTTTTTTTATGTAGCCACTTTCCTGAATCTTCAAAGGACAGGGCCTTGTGTTTGTGTAACTGGTAGACTGTGCCCCAAATCTGTGCAGCACAGTGAAAGTGCTCTGTCTCCTCTGAAATTCATATTTAGGCTTCTCTCAGCCACAAGGAATACCTCCTGGAGTGTAAAGCTGGGTCGTGGCTGTATAGAATGCCTGGGGCATTAATAGCTCTGTACCACAGGAGTAGTAATTTGTCTATCTAGTGTAAGATGCATCCCGTATGAACCAAGTACATAACACACCAATTGGCAGTGAGGCAGATTTTATAAATTTGCGCGAGCGTGTACTTTTGTTTGCGCACCAGGCGCGTACAAAAGTACACTGGATTTTATAAGATACGCGCGTAGCCGCGCGTATCTTATAAAATCCGGGGTCGGCACGCACAAGGGGGTGCACATTTGTGAAACCTGCGTGCGCCGAGCCCGGCGCGCGCTGCCTGTTCCCTCCCAGGCCGCTCCAAAATCGGAGCGGCCTCGGAGGGAACTTTCTTTCCACTCCCCCGCACCTTCCCCTCCCTTCCCCTACCCCACCCCCCCCACCCCCCCGGCCCTATCTAAACCCCCCCCCTACCTTTTGTTGGCAGATTTACGCCTGCTGAAAGCAGACGTAAATCTGCGCGTGCCATCACCCGACCCGGGGGCTAGTCTGGAGGCCTCGATCATGCCCCTGGGTCGGCGCCACGCCCCCGGTCCCGCCCCAGACACGCCCCTTTTACGAAGCCCCGGGACTTGCGCATGCCGGCGGCCTATGCAAATTAGGCCGCCGGCACGCGCGTAAATCCAGCCAGATTTACGTGTGCAGGGCATTTAAAATCCGGCCCAGTGTGGTTTTTTTTTTAGAGGATCCAGATGATGAGCATCCTGGACCTGTACCTAGATGAACCCAAAGGTTGTACCATCGTCTGCGGGTAATCCCAGACTCCTCAGACTCCTCAGATTAGGAGGAAGGGGGAGCCCGTGAACAACTGGAACAGCCTGAGGAGGAAGGAGAGCAGCAGCGGCAGGAAGAGGAGCCACACTGGCTGATCTGCTACAGGAACGCCCACAGGACAGCAGTGTGTCTGACCAGCCCAAACCTGAACTAGTTGACAGTCAGGCTGAAAGACTGTTCTTACAGCAAAGCGCCAGCCTCTGGACGCTATCTCAGGCCTGCCTGATTGGTGAGGCAGGAAGCAGAGTCCCTCCATGATACCATTAGGGAGGAATCACAAGCCCTCTGTGATACCATCAAGGAGGAAGGACAGGGGATTCAGCAGGCCATATGGACCTTTGCCGGGCAACTGATGAACAAACGGCAGTGTGGAGGGAGATGCTGCAGCAGTTGCGCCCTGTGCAGCTGCAGCCACCAGTGGCACCATGGCCTTTCATGGTACCCTGGATGCATTACCCTCCATCTTTTGGGCCACCCTTCCCATGAATGGCACCTGCCCATGCTGAAGAGCCCGCTGAGGGACAGCCACCTCCAACTCAGCCTGCATCATGCTTTCCGTCGATGGCCCCACTACCCCCGCCTGCACCACCTCTCATGCGTCCCTTACCACCACCAGAGCCTCTGCAGCCACCGACTGTACCTTCCTGCAGCCATGAACTGGAACTGCCCCAACCTCGTTTATACTCTGAGCATGAGCATGAGCAGTTGCAGGAGTCCACTGCGCAGGAGCTCCAGGTTGGGGCAGCCTAAGCTTCCTGAAGCCAGAAAGAGAAGACAGCCAAGGAAGTGATCTTTTAGTTTCTAAACTTTTATTTATCTGCACTTTTTTTGTACATAAATGCACTTTATTTAAATAAGCACTTTATTGTAAATAAATCCACTATCACTTTATGAAATGGCTTTCTATGAGAGTGCTCCTTTGTTGTATAGCCTGCCTTTGAGTGCCTTTGAATTTCTTGCAATTCATCCTGAGTCAGATGCTCTTCCTCCTACTCATTCTCTTGATGGGCCTCCTCTGGAGAAGGCATTTGTCTGTTAAGTGCAAGGTTATGTAGCATACAGCAGGCTAGAAAGATCTTGCACACTTTAGGGGGCTGTAAAGAATAGGGATGTGCAGAGCAAAATTTTATGTTCATATTTTTTATGTCCGAAAGGGGGTCCCACTTGCAGGCAATATGGACATAAAAAAAATCCAATGAGTTGGGTATATGTACATATGTGCAAAAAAAAAATTTAAACCCCCTCACCCTCCTTAATCCCCCCCCCAGACTTACCACAACTCCCTGGTGATCGAGCGAGGAGTGAGGACGTCATTTCTGCAATCCTTGGCGAGAAGCATGTGACGTCGGTGGCACGTCGAGTGACGCGGCGTCACGTGATTCCCGGCTCGTTCGCGCCGGACGGCTCGTTCGGCCCAAAAAGAACTTTTGGCCAGCTTGGGGGGGCCTCCTGACCCACTCAAGCTGGCCAAAAGTTCTTTTTGGGCCGAACGAGCCGTCCGGCGCGAACTCGCCGGGAATCACGTGGCGCCGCGTCACTCAGACGCGACGTCACGTGATTCCCGGCGAGTTCGCGCCGGACGGCTCGTTCGGCCCAAAAAGAACTTTTGGCCAGCTTGAGGGGGTCAGGAGGCCCCCCCAAGCTGGCCAAAAGTTCTTTTTGGGCCGAACGAGCCGTCCGGCGCGAACTCGCCGGGAATCACGTGACGTCGCGTCTGAGTGACGCGGCGCCACGTGATTCCCGGCTCGTTCGCGCCGGACGGCTCGTTCGGCCCAAAAAGAACTTTTGGCCAGCTTGGGGGGGCCTCCTGACCCCCTCAAGCTGGCCAAAAGTTCTTTTTGGGCCGAACGAGCCGTCCGGCGCGAACGAGCCGGGAATCACGTGACGCCGGCGTCACTCGACGTGCCGCCGACGTCACATGCTTCTCGCCAAGGATTGCAGAAATGGCGTCCTCACGCCGCTCCATCACCAGGGAGTTGTGGTAAGTCGGGGGGGGGGATTAAGGAGGGTGAGGGGGTTTATATTTTTATTTTGGCTCAACAATCGCGATTTCCCACATATCGAACATATCTATGTTCGATATGTGGGAAATCCGATCGTTTATGTCGAATCAATTTTTTAAGTAAAAAAAAAAAATGAGTTGCGTTTCACTAATGCGGTCAATCCGAATGCACACCCCTAGTAAAGAAGGCATCCTCCAGATCTTTCTAAACAGCAGAAGCGGGATTTAAGTATGCTAAATGTTCGCTCTATGACAGCCCTGGTCTTACAGTGTGCCCTGTTGTAGCGAGCCTCAGTGGAAGTTGCAGGGGTAGCAATGGGGATCATGAGCCAGGTTTTCAGTGGATAGCCTCTGTCACCTGTAGGATACGACACAGAAAATCAGAGTAGCATATACCTTCTATGTTTCATTGTGGCACAGCTCACAGGCCAAGTAAACAGGAGCCTTGCTCTGACAAAAAGAAAGCTGGGAATTATGTATGTTAGAAGTAGTGGTTAGCTTACGACCTAGAAGCCATCCCCCAGTGATGCATCCTTGCTGGAAGTGGTCATGGATGCTGGGTTGTGATAGAATGTAGGCATCGTGAGTGGATCCTGGAAAGTGGGGCACCACATTTATGATGATGCCCTTGGCATTGCAGACCACTTGCATGTTTATGGAGTGGAATCCCTTGCGGTTGCGGTATGTGGCCTCATCTCCTCCTAGTGCCCTTAGGGGCATGTGTGTGCAATCAATAGCTCCCAAGACTGAGGGGAAGCGTGCAGTTTGATAGAACTATGTCATTATTTCTTGTTGTTCCTGTCTTCTGAAGGGCAAGGAGATAAAGTTTGTGTTTTATGGAGCAAGGCAGCCAAGACCTGCTCTAGACACCTTGAGGTGGCAGACTGAGTGATTCCAGATGGTACTCCTAGCAGGGTTTGGAAGGTGCCAGTAGCAAAAAAGCACAGGGAGGTAGTCACCTTGATGTGTACTGGCAAGGCTTGGCCACTTTAGGTGGTAGGTTGCAGTTCAGGTTCTGTCATTTGGCAGAGGTACAGTATGGTTTCCTTATTAAATCTGAACCTGTGCATTACTTCCGCCTCAGACAGATTCAGAAAATGTGTCCGAGTCCTGTAAACCCTATGTAAAGGGTAACTCCTCATTCTCAGCATTCTTTATCGCCTCTCTCTTTCTCTTCTGAGCCGTATATTTCGGAGGTCCCATGCAGCTATTATAATCATGTGGAGAAACAGAAATGACAAATATGCCACACAATTGCTGTTCCTTGTGTTTATCACCTCCTGATGCAGTCTCTTACCGTTAGACAAAAATCAACAGTGCATAGGTAAACACTTTACCATTTCCCAGTTACCCCCAGTATGTCCCACTAGCTCTTCCTCCCACCTTCTACCTTCCTCCAGAATCGAGTGACCCAGAGCGAGGAGGCCAAAAAACCACAAACAACCGAGGAAACTTGAAAGTAAGCAGCCGCTTTGCGCACACAGGCAGGCAGTAGTAAATAAACTCGCGTGAGATTAACTGAACGCGCCAGGTAATATGTGTGCATCCCTTATAAAATATGTCATGCACGCATTAGTCATGTATACGCCCCTGACACACCCCCGACATGCCCTTTTTATGCGCACGACTTTGTGTGCGCAGGCACATTAATGCGCACAAATACCGCTATGCAAAATTTGCTTTCCGCTCGCATGACCTACCTATGCACATATATACGGATTTTTAGGCGTGTAGGTCTTTTAAAATTTACCACTATATGTGTACATAGATGCCTGCTGACATAAAAAGTTCAGGAAGCTATGCCTACCTTTGCAGTGACAATTCAGCTCTAAATACACTTTGTCACTTCTGCTTTTTACATATAAGGCAAGGCATTGAGAATTATCCTATAAAATGACAGTTTCTATCCTCTAATTAATTAATTAATTTGCTTTATATATCTTTAGAGAAAGAGGAACTGCATCATTACACCGATTGGCTAAGAAAAAGAAGAACTGCAGTGCTTTGCTCATTAATATTCATTAATCATAGGTGCAGCTAAACCTATGCAATCCTAATGATTTTTTAAGAATTAAACAACTACAGGTTCTAACTGGTTATATTCTTACTTATTTCTATGTGTTTGCTTCATAGACCTCTATCACATGTCCAGCCTTTAGCAGTTTCTTCTAGGAAGAATTAGGAAATTTCAACAAAATTGCCTAATTCATCCTGGTTCGGGAAGCCTGAAACCCGAACGAAGTTTTCCCAAAATTTCGGGAAAAATTCATTTTCGGGGTTAGTGCACGCTAACGTAAAAATGTTAGCGCGCACTAACAGGAGTTAGTGCATACTAATCCGAAATTCGAGCCCCCCAAATTTCCTGCAGCGTGTCGAAAATGAAGCCCAAACCTTTCGGTTTGGGCTTTGCACATCTCAAGTTTCTGCATTATTTAATAATATAGAAGAAAGAGGAACTTAATTCTGGCCCTGTCAGCCTCAATGCATCAGTACACCTGGAATCTTAATCATAGATTCCCTCTAGATCCGATCCATGCTAATTACTTTGCAGTTATGCCAGGCACTTTCTACAATCCCAGACCTATCAGTCCCCGCTAGAGAATTAAATGTTGGACCCTGGTGCTTCTGTAAAAGACAATTCACTTATCTACTGGAATATTTTGACAGCTAAATGTGAGAAAGAGACATCTGAGGATTTAATTAATAAGTGGAATTTAGATTTAGGTACTAGGAGTGGAGGAGTAGCCTAGTGGTTAGAGCAGTGGGCTATGAACCAAGAGACCAGGGTTCAAGTCATTCCTTGTGACCCTAGGCAAGTCACTTTACCCTCCGTTGCCTTAGGTACAAAATTAGGCCTGGTTTTCTAAGGTCAGGGGAGTGAAGTGGGGGGTGGTCCTGTGAAAGCCAGCAGCGATCGCACCACCACAGTGTTATAGCTGCCAGCTTTCACACCCAATAGCACCACCGTGAAAGGTGGTGCTATTGGGTGCACTACTGGCAGCAATAATGTGGCCTACCTAGCTGTTACAGAATCCACCCCAACTCCTCCTCTTCTGGTGCAGACTCGGCCCCAATTTAGCTATCACATACGAAAAGGGACTTTTTGTGTGCGATCCCGTTAGAAAATGACCCCCTTAGATTGTAAGCCCTCTGGGAATAGGGAAATACCTACAGTACCTGAATGTAGTCTGCTTTGAAATGCTGAAAAAAGTGTGAAAAGCAGAATATAAAAATCTAAATAAATAAAAAATAACTTAAATGCCAAAAACTGTTAGATTATTTGGGCGTAAGCTCCATATATGAACTACGGGTTGAATTGAAGGTTTGGCTGCTGCACAAAACTTATCGTAACCCTCTATTACATTCTGCAATTTCCCCAGTTTAATTCCAGATTGTTGGAGAGGTTTTGGTAACAACATTTTATTGCCTTCTCCAAACCTTATCAGCAGGAATCAGGAACTGGATATCATCAGCATAAATATACTCCATGATACCCACATTCTGGAAAAGCCTTACCAGAGGCCTCATAAATATATTAAAGAGCTAAGGAGACAGGCAGGAACGTTGTGATACACCCCTCCACACCAACTCTGATTGAGAACATTCTTCCCCCACCTGAATCATCTGTAATCCATTACTCAAAAAAGAGAAAATCCAATCAACAGCCCTACCCCCCAAATCTATCTGACCACGTCAACCAACTAAAATTCTATAGTCCACCAGCTCAAACACACTAGAGAGATCTAATAAAACCAGCATCATTGTTTTCCCTCCATTCAGCTGTCATAAAATATCAGACTGAATGTATTTGAAGATGCTGACACTTTGCTTCTAAGTATAGAATCTAATTCCAAAACACTAGATCAGTGTTGGTCTGGCAAGTTTGCATTAAAGAACTTCAGAAAGCATCAGATAAGTGTTTTATTTGCATTTGAAAAACTACATCAAAAATTTATTTGTAGGACTGATGATTATAACTTTTGACACATCAAAAAGACATCAGTCAACTTGCATAAAGTACAGTCGGTGTCTTCAATTATATGAAGGTCATACTGTTAGTGTAATATAATGGTTTTCAGCACAACATAGAGTGAATCGTTGTTATTCTTGACAGAATATCTTTCATTCTTCGGGTTTTTTGCTTAATAGCAAAATATCATCAGACAAGGAGAGCAATACATATTCCATATTATGTCTTGGTCTGAAACCAGATTGACTATCTGCAAAACTACCCTTACTTTTCAAAAAAACTGAAATTTGAGTCACCACTCTTTTCCCAAAGATTGTAAATGGGAAATTGACGTATAATTTTCACAATAAGTAGAATCTAACTGAAGGTTTTTTTAATAAAGGCATAACTGCTGACACTTAAGTCTCTTTGGAAGATAACCCTCATTCAAAGAAATATTAACCATCTTAAACAATCACTTTAACCCTCCACTTGTTAAAGATTTAATCAACCCAGGTGGGTAAGGGTTCAATGAACTCCCTGAAGGGACCATGCTCTTCAACAATTGCAGCAAATGAAAATAAATAATCTATTTAAACCACCAATTCTCCTTATACGGTAGCCTCCTCCTGCTTTACATCCATATTCCAGCACCACCTAATTTCAATTCCAAACTAGTAATTTTTTCCTTAAAAAGTTGGCATGCCCATTGCACTCTCATCTTCTGACCCAATAACATATTCATTAGCGAGCTGATTCAATAAATGTGCAGAGAAAATGGGCACTCAATGTTGAGCACCTGCTTTCCTAATGCAAGCCCAGCCACATCTCCTGGGCGTGCAATGTTGCGGTTCTGGCCGCGAGAGCCACGACCAGACCCTTACCTCCGTGTTCCTGGACCTGTTCCTGCTTTCGATGGCCTAGTTCCTGGTCTGTTCGGCGGCGTCCCTGCGAGGGCCGCGCCGCCGGGAAGCCTTCCGTGGATGCCCTATCTCTAGGCTCGCGCGCGCCACTTGGGCGCTTTTCTAGGCCATTTCCCGCCAGTGGTGACTCCGCCCAGTTCCTGACGTCAGACGCCGCGGCCTTGATAAGCCGGCCGCGGACACTCAGTCTTTGCCTTGCAATGGGCTTACCTACCGGATCCCTGTTGCGCTGTGCCTCGGAGCAATCTGCCTTGCTATTCGCTCCATCCCTGCATGCCTGCTACAGTACCTGCTTGTTTCCTGCTTGCAAGCTGCCAGCACGCGCTTCCCTGGAACAGCGGCTAATGGCCATTGTCCTGCTGGCCTCCGTTCTGCCCTGCCTCGCCCCTCCCTGCCCAGACAACTCCCCCCCCCCCCCAGCTCGCCCCGTTTTCAGATCCAGGAACTTGTGCATGTATCGGGACTTACGCAAGTGGCTGGGCTCTTTAGAAAATGTGCGTAGCACGTGCATGGTCCGGCCACATGCATAAGTCCCGATTTTTACAATCTTGACCCTTTAAAAATTTGCCCATTAGCGTGCATTAACACTGAACACCAAAATTTACTAAATTTGGCATTTTTAAATTTCAGCATTAAATTTCCAATAAGTTAAAAAGTGTCAACTGGGGGAGCAGTTCTTTAGCTAGAGGTAAGCTTCTGCATTCCCACTGGCTGTCTTCTTTATTACTTGTTTGTGTTGCCAAGGTTGCAAGGTGCTGTTTGTGGAGGGATGGCCAGTGTCTGGTAATAAGTATCAACAAACAAGTGATGTAATAATAGCATCAAGTTCTAGTTAGCAAAAGCAAAAGCATGCATACAAATGTATATTTTGAATTTACCAATCCCTTTATATTTTAGAAAATGGGCCCTGGCTGTCATGGATGTGAGCCTTTGGACTGTGGCATGATTGACACAGCCTAGTAGGTGAACCTACTAAGCCCATGCTGATATCTGGGGGACACACCTTTACTGCAACTGGAACTGGAGCATTGCTTATTCCAGCCCTGTTCCCATTAATTGAGCCCTGGGGTTCCAGAGGTCAGCAGGACTTAGTCAAGTGACCCTTAAGAAGTGGTCAGACATAGTCCATATACGGGCAGTGTTCAGGTTTGGCAGCAAGGAGACAGAATATGGATCCATGTTGCAGTCAGGATAGACAGTGAGAATTAGTATCAGGGTGCAGGCCAAGTTCAAAGTAGGCAGATGTCTCAGGAGTAACCGGTGTCCATAGCAGAGGTCAGTACCAGGTGGCAGGCAAGAGTGTAGTCAGGGTCTCTAGCAGAGGTCAATACCAGGAGTCAGGCAGAGACAAACAGTCAGGGCAAGACAAGGTACAGGGATGAGACACAAACAGAACAACCAAGGCAAGACAGGACAAGGCAATGAAGAGGCAAGGAAGTGGCAAGAAACAAGAAAACAGCAAGGAAACAAAACAAGGAGGTAAGGCACAGGAACATGGATAGCAACAGTCATTGCAAAGCAGAGGGACCTGTTGTTGAGGCACTGCATGGGAGTTTAATTGGTAGGGATGTGCTTTCGTTTTGAACGAATGCGCAATCCGCAACGTATAGGTCCCTATTCGTTGCATTCATGGGGTTCTGAAACGTATGTCGAACCCCACGAATGGTGCCGGCCATCCATTGCTCCTACCATGTGACAGAGGCCGACCAATGCCACCAGTAGCCACTGTGACATAGTAAGGGCAAAGGCTATCGGCACCATTTTGAATACTGGCAGCCGACAGCCCAAGTGCAGGAGAATGCTCCAGGACCCCCACTGGACCACCAGGGACTTTTGGCAAGTCTTGGGGGGGTCAGGAGGGTGGGGAGTTGTAGTTAATTAAATTTAAAGGGTTGGGATGGATTTTTTTTTTTTAACTTTATTGGGAAACGAATACCATAAGTAACTAATGGACGAATCAGGGTCCCCCGAAAACGGATGTAACGGATTTGGGTCTTGATGAATATGAATACCGAATCTCATGTATCCGTCCCTGCTGCACATCCCTAGTAATTGGGTCTTATGTATCAGCTGCGCTGACTTCATCACCTGGTGCCGCCACCATTTTCCTGCTGTGGAGCCTTTAACTAGGGTGCTGTTGCGCATAATGTTCCTAAGGCTGGCATGCGAATGCAAGGGGAAGGCATCATGGCAGCATCCCTGCCACCAAAGATATTTGTGACTTCCAGGGTACAGCTGGAAGGTTGCGGGGCATGGGTGAGCTACACTTGAAGCACTGGAAATCTAAACTGAGCATAGTTTATGATTCCAGCACTGCCTATCAGAAGCAGCATTGGAACCACTGGGAGCTGGTGAGAGATGACCTTTGCTCCTGGCAGGGATGGGTTTTGACCATCAGAGGGGGGGGGGGTTGGGGAGTTTGAGAGTGAGGGAGGGGTGATCCTATTTCTTTTGTGACTGATAGGTGAGTGTATGGCATTCCGGGGGGGGGGGGGGGGGTACCAATTGGAACCTTTTGAATCAAACTGGGGAAAGGTTGGGAGGGAGAGGGATTGGTAATTTTTGGTGGCTGAGGGGCACTACACCCTATAGGGCCATTTATATATAAGGTAGGTAAGCTGAATTCTGGCCATGGGTCCATTATTTTATTTGTTTGGGGGGATTTTTTGGGTGAACATAACAGCACTACATTATAGGATATTTGTGAAGATGTTTGATTAAGTAGAAAGTTATCAGACCATACAAGGCCAGAAAACTTTAAGCCACTTCTGGTGCAGGTCTAAATTTATCTAGCTCACATAGCCTGATATACTCGATATTCAGCTGTGTTAACTGGATAGTTCAACTCTCCCTGGAATGCCCCTTTTTTATGTGGCCGGATAACTACTTTTCAGGCTATAATTTAGATGGATAAATGTCTGAATATGGCAAAACTGGCAATGCAAATGGATAACTAGTGAGTTATCCATCTAAATGACTTTTGAATATTTACTTCACAGGTGTTTACATTACAATTATCTGTATGTAATACAGCTAGCTTGCAGGTCCAAGTACCCATGGTTATTTCAATTCCAACTGGATTTCCATGTCTGCCTCTACAACCGCTTCTTATCAAATTCTACCCATATGGAGACAGGATACGTGTGTGTGTGTGTGTGTGTGTGGTGTGTGTGTGTGTGTGTGTGTATGTGTGTGTGTGTGTGTGAGAGAGAGAGAGAGAGAGAGAGAGCCACATATAGGCTTTCATATGCACTCATGTACACATAATGTGTTTGTGTTAAGATAGAGCCTATGTGCATATGTAATAACCTGGTGGTGTGTGATGTGTTTGTGTGTGTGTGACAGCATGTATATATGAACGAAAGGGAGTGTGTGAGAGAGCATGGGTGCATGAATGAGAAAGGGAGTGTGTGAGAGAATGAATATAGGGATGTGAATCGTGTCCTCGATCGTCTTAACGATCGATTTCGGCTGGGAGGGGGAGGGAATCGTATTGTTGCCGTTTGGGGGGGTAAAATATCGTGAAAAATCGTTAAAAATCGTTAAAAATCGAAAAATCGAAAAAACCGGCACATTAAAACCCCCTAAAACCCACCCCGACCCTTTAAATTAAATCCCCCACCAAATAACTTAAATAACCTGCGGGTCCAGCGGCGGTCCGGAACGGCAGCGGTCCGGAACGGGCTCCTGCTCTGAATCTTGTCGTCTTCAGCCGGCGCCATTTTCCAAAATGGCGCCGAAAAATGGCGGCGGCCATAGACGAAAAAGATTGGACGGCAGGAGGTCCTTCCGGACCCCCGCTGGACTTTTGGCAAGTCTCGTGGGGGTCAGGAGGCCCCCACAAGCTGGCCAAAAGTTCCTGGAGGTCCAGCGGGGGTCAGGGAGCGATTTCCCGCCGCGAATCGTTTTCGTACGGAAATGGCGCCGGCAGGAGATCGACTGCAGGAGGTCGTTCAGCGAGGCGCCGGAACCCTCGCTGAACGACCTCCTGCAGTCGATCTCCTGCCGGCGCCATTTTCCGTACGAAAACGATTCGCGGCGGGAAATCGCTCCCTGACCCCCGCTGGACCTCCAGGAACTTTTGGCCAGCTTGTGGGGGGCCTCCTGACCCCCACGAGACTTGCCAAAAGTCCAGCGGGGGTCCGGAAGGACCTCCTGCCGTCCAATCTTTTTCGTCTATGGCCGCCGCCATTTTCGGCGCCATTTTGGAAAATGGCGCCGGCTGAAGACGACAAGATTCAGAGCAGGAGCCCGTTCCGGACCGCTGCCGTTCCGGACCGCCGCTGGACCCGCAGGTTATTTAAGTTATTTGGGGGGGGGGGTTCGGGAGGGTGGGGGATTTAATTTAAAGGGTCGGGGGTGGGTTTTAGGGGGTTTTTAGTGTGCCGGCTCACGATTCTAACGATTTATAACGATAAATCGTTAGAATCTGTATTGTATTGTGTTCCATAACGGTTTAAGACGATATTAAAATTATCGGACGATAATTTTAATCGTCCTAAAACGATTCACATCCCTAATATGTAAGTGTGTGAGAGAGCACGAGAGAGAGAGGTAGAGCCTGTGTGTTTGTATGAGTATGTGAAACAGCCTATGTTCATGTGTAAGAACTTATATAAGTATGGGTGTGTATATCTGCATATGTATGTGGGAGCATGTGTATGTGATAGAGAGGGAGTGTATCAGATAGCATGGGTGTATGTTTGAGATAGGGAGTGTGTGAGAGACTGAACATGTATAAGTGGTATGTGTGTGTGTGTGTGTGTGTATGAGAGAGAATAAGAGCTTGTGTATGTGCATATGAGAGAGCCTCTGTGCATGTATATATGTGAGCCTATGTGTAACACATAGACTCTCATGTGCACACATATACAGAGGATCTCAAACATATAATGTGTGTGAGAGAGTGTGTGTCTGAGAGAGAAAAAGCATGCATGTGTGTGTGAGAGCCTGTATGTGCATGTGTGAGAATGAGGCAGCATGTGTGTGTGCGAGAGAGAGAAAAAGCTGATGTGTGAGTATGTGAGAATCTTTTTGTCACATATAGGCTGTCACATGACTGTACACCCACAAACATTGTGTGTGTATATGTGTGTAAGAGAGAGAGAGCCTTTGTGTATGTATAAGAGCCTGTATGTATGTTAGTGACAGAGATCATGTGTATGTGAGGGAGAGGGAGCATATGAGAAAATGAATATTTGTATGTGTGTCTGTGTGTGTGAGTGTGAGGGAGCATGAGAACCTTTGTTTATGTGTTTGTGTGTGAGAGAAAGAGAGAGAGAGTACCTGGGTACATGTGTGTATGTGAAAGAGAGAGAAAGGGAACCTGTGTATGTGAGAAAAAAAGGAGTTTGGGTGAAGCATGATTGTGAGTATGAGAGATAGAGTGTGTAAGAGAATGAACATGTGTAAATGTATGTGTATGAGAAAGAGAGAGGATAAAGATTGTGCAGATCCTCGCCCTCCCTAAATCCATGACAATCTCAGGGTAACTAGAAAGCAAAAGATCCCAGGTATGGAGAGCAGGAGATTTTGTAATCCTTATTAGTTTTAATTGTTGGATGTTATAGGATGTTTCTGTTGTTTTGAAAAATATTAATGATGTTTTGGGAAATGTATAACAT
This sequence comes from Rhinatrema bivittatum, assembly GCF_901001135.1. Taxonomy (NCBI): domain Eukaryota; kingdom Metazoa; phylum Chordata; class Amphibia; order Gymnophiona; family Rhinatrematidae; genus Rhinatrema; species Rhinatrema bivittatum. The sequence continues at coordinate 545,583,278 of NC_042617.1, read as the reverse complement.
ATATTTAATTATTAAATTTTCTATTTATCAGATGTTTTGAAATAGTTATCCTTTTTATTAGTATGGTTTTACTATTATGATTTATTATTTATATTTCTTGATTTTATTGTTTGATATTATGAGGGATGGTAATGTTGCACTGCATGCTGCATCTGTCTTGTGATTTCCAGTTCAGTTTTTGTCTGCACATTTCTATTTATTCTTTATGGTCTCATCATTCTGTATTTGTCTCCAGCAGTTAACTGATACCTATGAATATATTTTGTGCAATCTATGAGGTGTTAAATATCATCTGAATAAGGTCATATATCCACTTCCTAAAAATTGTCAATGCCATGCTGTTGGATGATTTTAAATATCATTTTGCTAGGTGGCTAAAGCTGGCCAGAGCTTTCTTTATTGCATATAGGCCCTTGAGTTACGACCAAAATTCTGGTTTTGAATTGCGAACTGATTTCGAGTTACACACAAAATATTTCCATGTTTTGAGAGCGAGAGGGAGAGAGCCTAGCCTAGCCATAATGTGCTCATACTATGTAGGTATTTATACCTCTATATGAGGTCCACCTAGTTACTTGAGGTGAGGTGTACAGGCTAGGGGCCACTTTGACATGCAGAGTGTGGCGTACAAACAGAACAGTGCACTCTTGTGACGATTTGATGACCTTCGGAGTGAGGAAACTCACCCAAAGATGAGATTTGTGCAATGTTCTCTCAACCTAGCTTGATGTTACCCAGGTAGAAAAAGTCCATATGCAGATATCGTAAAGGAACTGGTGGAGGAGATGAAATTGTTGTTTCTGGTAGGCTAGGCACATTTTATAACTTTTTAGTGAATACACTAGGAAATTATTGGTGCTTCTGGTAATTACAGACATCATACAACCATTTTTTATTATAGAAATGGTTAGGTAAGGAGTAAGGATATGCAGAGGGACGCCATATGTTGCATTTGGGATTCGTATTCGTCGGGGGCAGATACGTTGCATTCGGCAAGGGGGGCCCCCGATACATACATGAATATGTATGTATCGGGGGCCCCCATTTCCCAGCTAAAATTGAATTAAATACTACCCCCCCACCCTCCTGACCCCCCCAAGACTTACCAAAACTCCCTGGTGGTCCAGCGGGGGGTCCGTAGAGGAACTGGTGGAGGAGATGAAATTGTTGTTTCGGGTAGGCTAGGCACATTTTATAACTTTTTGGTGAATACACTAGGAAATTATTGCTCCTACCAAGTGACAGGGGCTGACCAATGGCACCGGTAGCCCCTGTGACATAGTAGGTCAAAGGCTATCGGCGCCGTTTTGAATACCGGCAGCCGAGGGTGTGAGTGCAGGAGATGGCTCCCGGACCCCCTGCTGGACCACCAGGGAGTTTTGGTAAGTCTTGGGGGGGTCAGGAGGGTGGGGGGTTTGTTTAAATTGGCTCCTTTAGACAGGCGAATAATTTGGCGAAGATTCGTTGTATTCGTGGGGAATCGCGATAAGTTTCTCTTCCCCACGAATACAACAAATATGGCCCTATACGTTGTGGATTACAAATCCGTAGGAAACGAATGCACACCCCTAGTAAGGAGTGCTTTTGGGAGATTTGGAATGCATTATGGGTATTTCCATTATTTCCTACGGAAAAAATAGTCTTGACTTACAACCAACTTGAGTTACAACCAGCCCTCTGGAACAAATTGAGTTCGTAACTCAGGGTCCACTGTATTTTATATTTTATTCATATTCTACGTTTCAGACACTTCAAAGCAGATTATATTCAGGTACAGTAGGTATTTCCATGTCCCCAGAAGGTTCACAATCTAAGGCCTGGATTCACTAAACCATGATGATTTATCATGGGAGGGGTCCAATAACGTAGGGGGCATTCCCATGACATTTTGCCCCTCCCCAACAAAACATTGTGGCAGTATTGCTGTGTTTTTTTGTCTCATGGTAAAAGTCCATGAGACAAAACAATGCAACAGAGACTGCAAAACTTGATGGCAGCCCCCAACGCACGGGGCTGCCATTTCTTTAAAAGGCCTTAAGGCCAAAACTGAAATTGCCTCAAAGTTTATTCTGTATTTCTTGCCACCTATGAGTATATTTTGTGTAATCTATGAGCTGTTAAGTGTCATCTGAATAAGGTCTTGTATCCATTTTCTAAAATTGTTGATGCAATGCTGTCAGATAATTTTAAAAATAATTTTGCTGGGTGGATAAAAGTTTTTCTTGTATTTTATATTTTATTCGTATTCCAAGTGTCAGTCACTTCAAAGCAGATTACATTCAGATACTGTAGGTATTTCTATGTCTCCCCTGGACATACCCCATTAACTAAAAGAAAACATCAGTGGTCATTGTAAGGGCCGGGGCACACCCTACCACCAGGCCCCGATTGGGGCCATTTTAGAAAATGGCACCAACTGAGCCTTTGCCTAGGGTGTGCTCCAGGTCCTTATGATGACCATCGATGTTTTTTGTTAGATAATGATGTGTGGGAAAGGTCCGGTGGAACCCACTATACCACCAATGTGTTTTTTTAGACTTGAGAGACCGGGGAAGCTCCACTATATCACCAATGGTGTTTTTTATGAATTGGAATGGGGGAGAAGGGGTGGAGGGGCCATACTACCTCTTTATTATTTGTATGGGTGATACAAATAAATTGGGGTGCTATAATCTATGTGGACAGAGCTGGACTGGGAGTGGGATTGTCATCACGTGCAACAGTTAATCTATTTTTTTTTTTATTTCTTTTGGCCGTGATGGGATAAAGTTAGACTCCCGATCACATTTTTTTACTTTTATGGCCATTGTAGGTTTTAACTGTAGGGCCCTTTAAATCTACTGTGGGAGCATGTGGACCCGTGTTAGAATCTCGACATACTCAAGGTAGGTTACTAATTTCCCAAAAACTGTAGATAAAATAACATGGATGACAAAATTCTAACTGATCATATTATTTACATAGGATTTGGTATGCATGAGATGCTTTGCATGAATTTGAAAATTCATGTATGCAAATGCCATGGTCTAAAAGGTGTGATATAGCACGACAACACTATATCATGTGGGTGTTTGTAGCATGATATGTACTGTTTACTCCATGTTATAACTCTAATGTAGCTTCATGAATCTCCCTATAAGTTTGTACCTGAGGCAATCGAGCGTGAAGTGACTTGTCGAAGGTCACAAGGAGCAGTAGCAGGATTTGAATTCTGGCTTTTATTCTTTGCAGTCCATTGCTCTAACCACTAGGCTACTCCTTGTCTTATAGCCAAGTTGCCAGATAAAGTTAACATCACACCAAGATATGCATAGTCTAGGGATATACTCTACGTCTTGGTTATTTCAGCAAATATTTGTGTTGCCATTTGTATTTGAGAACTTTTAGCTTGATTTTGCTGGTGATGTGTGATCCATGGATATATGATTATAGAAAAATAAAAAAAATAGATCTGTTTTAATTCTGTATATGTAGCATTTCTATATCTGGAGAATGTGTATTTCTAAAGCCAGCACTGGAGTGTTGGTAGTGGTGGTGGGGAATGGGGAGAGTGCAGAGGTCAAGGGGACAGAGAAAGTAGGCCCACTGCTACAAATCCATGTTAATCTGAGGGGGTGGGGGTGTTTGCTTCCAATCCCTCCCCCAAGTTTGACTACCTTACCCTTTGCCCCCACGGAGCAGGGATTAGATGGGAGGGGGACACCATCTATGAATTCATCTAGGGTTCAATTTGCCATGTAGCTGGCCCTTTGTGCACTTGTGTTCTTGTTGTTAGAGGGTGGAGAGTGGGAGGGCGGTTGCTAATTACAGTTTTTCCCCAGGGCACTGTAGCTGGGCTTGCTCGGGGCAACAAGGAAGAGACTCTCAAGGTACAGGCCCCGTGTGCCCAATGCTAACGATGTCTCTGCTCCTTGTGGAACTTCCCTAAGAAAATATAAGGTGGTGAATGAACTCTACACCTGCATTAAAAGTGCAAACGGGAATCATGGCATGAACTTTCCTATTCCGACCTAACTCTGGCCTTTTTTCCTGCAGGCATAAGTAGCATGCAGTAAAGCAGTATGCATACTTTTATCCACACTGAGAGAAGAACAGTTTCAAAGGGGTATTATACACAGGTAAACAAATATTTTACCCATGTAAAACGTTTTGAAAAATGTTCCCCATTTGTTTCAGTTTGCAATAAAGTCTATTGACACAGAGATTTTTCATTCATACTAATCAGGCTTACTGAAGGGAAGACTTCTAAGTTCTCCACATAGTTAATATTTCTTATGAAAGATTACTTAAAATGTTAATGCACCTTATATATGGAAGAGAAGTGCCTCAATTTGCCCTTCATAGTGCAGTTGCTCTTGGTTTTATAGAGTAGATGCTCCTAACAGTCTTTCCCCCTGGCTGATGTCAGTGTAGATAGGACTTGTTAGATACTCCCCAGTGGGAGGTGTCTTAAGCTTAACAAAATGTGTCTGTCCACTTGAGTGCAGGGGGAGTTGAAAGTGCCTTTCCAACAGGAAGTTGCTGGTGGTCAGTGCCTCTTAGGGTCTTGGAGGGATTCCTGAGAAGTGTTCCTGAGAAGGTGCTAATATCTTGAGGTTCCAGGAAGAGGGATTGCTTCAGACCGAGAGAGTACTGGAAAAAGTGCGTGAAACAGAGGATTGCCCTTGGTCGGGGTTCAGAGAGGAAACAGTCCAGCTAAGAAAGGCCCTGGCAGAGTAGCTGAATGACAAAAGGAATCAGCCAGAGGCTCAACTAAGTTTGTGAAATGGAAAAGAAACCACAGAGAGAGAGAGAAAGAGGAGAGCTGACTCCAGAGCATCCACCAGGGGAGATTCTGGAGAGGAGGGTTTCTACCCAGGTGAGCTTACCTGCTAAGTGTCTGCAGCATTTTGCTACTGTGAGGTATTATTCCTTGTTTTTTTATTTTAAGAAAGCAATTTATGTGCAAAAAAAACAGAACTTATGTGTGGAAATCCATATGAAAATGATTCCCTTAAAATTTGTATTCTGTGACTGCTTGTATGATCAGTGAGGATAGGGATGGATGAAGTAATTGTTGCCGCAAATGCCAATTGACATTAGGATGAATCCGCTTTATCTTTGTCTAGCTTACTGCTTCAATTCTAATCCTACTTCAGCTGAAATATTAATTTGGATATTTAGCATGGTTATTTAATTTTCATGCAATTTTGATACAGCTTGGATTAAATGCATCATGCTATCTCTAAATTAGGAAACTTTCTTCTGACATTGTATAATATTGAAAAGCACACTTGCTTATATTAATTTCTATCATTTTGCATTGCATATGTGAACTATTCAGACTTCCGTTCTTCTTCCTCCTCCACAATCAGACTGCTAAATCACTGTGTGAGCTCTATGCAGATTTGCATATAGCCCTACTTACACCAATAACCACAATCATAATTATCAAGACTGGATTGTGTACCTGCACAATTAAATCCATGTGTAGCATGACTGGATTGTAGTACTTTCTTGTTTAAATGACTTGAATATAGGGAGGCTGATGTTCAGAAGCCATTTATATGGATAATTGACAAGTTATCCATCTAAATGGCAAAGCAGTATGCAGCTAAATTCTAGCCACATAATGAGTTAAGTGGCTACAATTTAGCTGCATAAGTCAGGGCAGGCGAGAGTTAGTTGTATGAATATTTATCCAGGTAGCTTAGGCCTAGATTTACCATTTTGCTGTAATGAGAGAGAGAGAGAGAGAGAGAGAGATTGTTTAAAAGACTTGCATATAAGTAACTATTTATAGCACCTTAAAAGGGGCAACTAACTCGGGGTGAGGTTTTGGTGGTGGTCTAGGTTTTTGGGGGTAGTTTTACATGCACAGTCAGAGGTACGAACAGCACAGTTACCATCAGTAAAGATTTTATGTGATTTGGAGGGATGAAAGGTACACAGTTGAGATTTGTACATTATACTCTCAACCTAGTTTGATAGCAGCTAGGTAGAGAGTACATCAAGGTAGATTGAGAGTACATTGTACAAATTTCATCTTTGTGTACCTTTCATCCCTCCAAATCACATAAAATCTTTACTGATGGTAACTGTGATGTTTGTGCTTCTGATTGTGCATGTAAAACTGTCCCCCAAAACCTAGCACACCACCAAAACTTCACCCCAAGTTCAGAATGCCCCCTCTTACAGTGGTATAAAAAGTTGACTACCCAGAGGTGCTCTCTTAATCTCTCTCTCTCTCTCCCAAAACAGAATTTTCAATAAATATCACAAATCCCATTTCGGCCATAACACACAGCTATCACAGCAATAATGCCAAGAAAAAAGGTGTAGTGTGCTTTATGAGCTCTGTCTAGCATGTAACATGGGACTCCACTCAGATATGCTGAAAATGTGGGGTTTTCTCAGAAGCCTGCCAGTTAAAAGACTATATATAAATAGGATTTATTACACTATCCCAAGCAACATTAAGCATTCATTTTCATTTACTCCTCCCACGACTAAATTTTTAAAATTTGCATGCACATCTTGCAATGCATTATTTATCACATGTTATAGTGTTACCACGGGTGTTAAGGCCCTACCACCTGCGATAAGACCGAAACGCGATTTGAAAAATTACCCCCTTAATTGGCTGCTCTGTTAAAACACTGATTGAGACAACTATAGTTTATATTATGGCGCTATTATTAAAATTATCACTGATTTGAAATGTTTTGCGCATATACTGGCATTCTGTTCATGAAAGAGTCAAATTTAAACTGGGAATGACAATATTCAAATTAATCAATGTTCAATCCTGCCCTTGGGCAAATGCAATACTAAAATTTTACCAGCCTGCAAGAACCTTGCATTCATCTCAGTTAGGACATTTGGATGTTCCTTCTCCACGTGTGGCATGCTTGCACACTACCAGAGAATGTTCCTTTTCAGTGCCGGCCAGAATTCAGGAACTCCCTACCAATAGAAATCCACCAGTGTGATTCAATCAAGATTGTTAAGGGACTCCTTAAGACCTTTTACTTTAAGCTCAGTTATTTTTAATTTGTTTTCTCTTTTTGCCTCTCTCTTATGATTGTATTATATTTTACTCAGTTATGTTTTATTTTATTTTTTATCATTTTTTTTATATTTATATATGTTTTAATATGTTCATCACCTAGGCCTTTTTGTTTTAGGCAATTCACCAATTTAATAAATGTAAATGTAAATATTTCTTTGTTTATACTATGCTCATGCCGCACATGCAAACCCCATCCCATCCTTGGGTGTGCTTTATGAGCTCTGTCTGGCATGTAACATGGGACTCCACTCAGATATGCTGAAAATGTGGGGTTTTCTCAGAAGCCTGCCAGTTAAAAGACTATATATAAATAGGATTTGGGGCAGACAGTAAGCAAGCACAAATAGACAGAATGGATGGACCAATCAGTCTTTATCTACCAAAATCATCTGTTTTTCTCTGTAAGGAAAAGGGGATGACTCAAATCCTAATTTATTTATTTATTTCTTAGATAATGATCTAGCTTGCTGAACCCTGTCAGAAATAAGAATCCAGAGCTGGTCTTATTTTGTAAGGATATCTGATGAACTAGACTGTCAGCTGATATCTCTACTCAGGTGTGACTTACTATAAAACAGTCTGCAGTTATTCAGATTGAATGAAACTGCTGAGAGAGTCTGGAAGGATGTGGTAAAGTAATATATAATGTATGCATTTTAAAATTACATTATATATAGCTTAAACTGTATATTCAATATGTTGTTTTATAGTATTTAAAAAAAAAACAATCACAATCATATAATTTTTATACCATTACAACAGATGTATTATTTTTCTACCATATTAATAGAAACATGGAGGTCTACATATTTATGCCTGCCTACAGATTTGTTACAGGTCTTTGCTCAATCTGTAGTGTTCTCCCTCCCTCCCCTCCATCCACAACTACGGTCAATATGATGAATATCTGAATTCTGTCACTGTTTTTGCTCCTAAAACAACCACTGGAAATCTGTCCCAGGAGTTCATTACCTTTCAGTGAAAAAGCATTACCTCACATTCTTTTTATGCCTTCATATGATGATTCCTTTTCTTTGAAATGTCCATTCTATGGAAAGTGCTACCTTCGGGTATCTTCATTAAATCTGCTAGATATTTTAAATTTGTATTAACTTTTCTTTCTTTCCTATAGATGTAGGTCCCCACTAACAAGCAGGAAAGCGGAAAGGAATAGTTTGCAGACCATCCCATGCAGGCCCCTCCTATGAGGCTGCCTGGATTGGTCAATAAGCTGATATAAAAGCAGGCAGAGCACGAGGAATAATATGATAGTCTTTAGTTGTACTATGGCATTTGTTTCCAGTTTTCCACATTTTTGGGCCCCACAGCCTGCTACAGGGGAAGAGACAGATTTATGTCCAGCATCCCCTCAGTCTGGCAGGGAGTGTCTTTGGGAGTAGATTGGAAGAAGAGTTTTGAGAGGCAGATTTTTGTGAAGAGTCTTTGGTGTTTGGGTGGAGCCTTGTCCTGCCTCAGAAAGAAGGATATTTCCCACTTGCCTGAAGGAGATCAGGAGTAAGAGCTGTGATACCCTGCCTACCAAACAAGGAGGGACAGCAGTGTCTTACCTGTGGAGAAATGAGTTGCAGTTTTGGAGAGATTTTGTTCTTGATTACTTGGGAAGAAATTTTGCCAGCATTCCTGCCCGTGAGAAGGAGAAAGACTTTTTTTTGTGTGGTCTTTCTAAACCAGAGGTCCAGAATAACATCAGAGAAAGAGATTGGAAGATCCCATTCCCTAATAGGAGCCCACTTTCCTTCACTAGAAGTGTTGGATCCTTTCCTAGTGCCTAACATTTGAAGGGACACTAATTCAACTGTGCAGGATATCAAGCAGACATTTATTTTTTTTTTAGTTTGTGTGAAGATCAGTTGGAGATTATTTGTTGAGAATTGGATCAAAGATATTTTTAAGTTGCTGTAAAACGTTTGTTGGAAAAACCCAACAAAGGGTCCAGTGTCATTTGTGAGACTAAGACATGCTCCTAAAGCAAGGACATCCTCATAGTGAGTAGATCTGAGAGAGAAAGAGCAGGAGAGACAGTTCTACGACTTCCCACGCCCCCCACCCCATGCCCCGGTTACCCTAGGCCCTAAAGGTTCAATCCTCCTTCCCGCCGGACTGAACACTGGCAGACGGGGCCTGTGAACTATGAGAGAAAAGAGAATGAGAGAGATATGGCAGCCCCAGGACAACGGACAGCCATGGAAAAAAGGGTTATATAGAGAGTATTCTTTAGCTCCTTAAGATGCCAATATATTAAGCCACAGTAAAATAATTCAATAACATATTCTTAGCTTATTTTACCATAGGAGTTTTTTGCCAGATAACTCTGCATTAAACACCAAATGTACCAATATGTGTTAAAGCCTTTCCACCACACCCCAGGAAGGTGAGTTACCCTCAGGCCAGCACAATCTGCAGTCATATATGGACAAGTATTTATTAGAGATGTGAATCGTGTCCTCGATCGTCTTAACGATCGATTTCGGCTGGGAGGGGGAGGGAATCGTATTGTTGCCGTTTGGGTGTGTAAACTATCGTGAAAATCGTTAAAATCGTGAGCCGGCACACTAAAACCCCCTAAAACCCACCCCGACCCTTTAAATTAAATCCCCCACCCTCCCGAACCCCCCCCCCCAAATGCTTTAAATTACCTGGGGATCCAGCGGTGGTCCAGAACGGCGGCGGTCCGGAACGGCCCCCTCAATTGAATCCTGTTGTCTTCAGCCGGCGCCATTTTGCAAAATGGCCGCCGCAAAATGGCAGCGGCCATAGACAAAAACGATTCGACGCAGGAGGTCGTTCCGGACCCCCGCTGGACTTTTGGCAAGTCTTGTGGGGGTCAGGAGGCCCCCCCAAGCTGGCCAAAAGTTTCTGGGAGTCCAGCGGGGTTCAGGAAGCGATTTCTTGCCGCGAATCGTTTTCCGTACGGAAAATGGCGCCGGCCATACGCGTATGGCCGGCACCAGGGGTGTTGTAATCTTCATGTACACAGTGCCCTATCCCTATTAATACCAGGAGTGTTGTGATCTTCCTGCACACAGTGCCCTAACCCTGGCACCAGGGGTGTTGTGATCTTCCTGCACACAGTGCTTTATTTAAGTTACTTTATGTCCCTGTTTTATTGTAACTGCTATTTCTTCTTATATCACATGTTAATGTTCTAAGTTTTTCTCCTCTTGTCACACCCTGTTAATTGTAAACCGACATGATGCGACTCCCATCGCGAATGCCGGTATATAAAAAATTAAAATAAATAAATAAAAATAAAAATCCCTATTAATACCATGAGTGTTGTGATCTTCCTGCACACAGTGCCCTAACCCTGACACCAGGGGTGTTGTGATCTTCCTGCACACAGTGCCCTATCCCTATTAATACCAGGAGTGTTGTGATCTTCTTGCACACAGTGCCCTAACCCTGGCACCAGGGATGTTGTGATCTTCATGTACACAGTGCCCTATCCCTATTAATACCAGGAGTGTTGTGATCTTCCTGCACACAGTGCCCTATTCCTGATACCGGGGGTGTTGTGATCTTCCTGCACACAGTGCCCTATTCCTGATACCGGGGGTGTTGTGATCTTCTTGCACACATCCCGGTATCAGGAATAGGGCACTGCATGCAGGAAGATCACAACACCCCTGGTATTAGGGATAGGGCACTGCGTGCAGGAAGATCACAACACTCCTGGTATTAATAGGGATAGGGCACTGCATGCAGGAAGATCACAACACCCCTGGTATCAGGGATAGGGCACTGTGTGCAGGAAGATCACAATACCCCGGAGGAGTGAGGGTCAGGCAGCTCCCCCCTGTCTGTGAAGCCAGCCTCTCACTAGTAATGCAGGGAGGGAGCTGTCTCAGACTTCACCATCCTCCCCCCCCCCCCCCCTCACCCACACACCATTCACTAGCTGGGACATGGGGGAAGTCAGGAGTGAGGGTCAGGCAGCTCCCCCCTGTCTGTGAAGCCAGCCTCTCACTAGTAATGCAGGGAGGGAGCTGTCTCAGACTGGTATCAGGGATAGGGCACTGAGTGCAGGAAGATCACAACACCCCTGGTATCAGGAATAGGGCACAGGTTCTAGTCATATTGACATAAGAACATAAGAACATAAGAACATAAGAAAATGCCATACTGGGTCAGACCAAGGGTCCATCAAGCCCAGCATCCTGTTTCCAACAGTGGCCAATCCAGGCCATAAGAACCTGGCAAGTACCCAAAAACTAAGTCTATTCCATGTAACCATTGTTAATGGCAGTGGCTATTCTCTAAGTGAACTTAATAGCAGGTAATGGACTTCTCCTCCAAGAACTTATCCAATCCTTTTTTAAACACAGCTATACTAACTGCACAAACCAAATTCTCTGGCAACAAATTCCAGAGTTTAATTGTGCGTTGAGTAAAAAAGAACTTTCTCCGATTAGTTTTAAATGTGCCCCATGCTAACTTCATGGAGTGTCCCCTAGTCCTTCTACTATCCGAAAGAGTAAATAACCGATTCACATCTACCCGTTCTAGACCTCTCATGATTTTAAACACCTCTATCATATCCCCCCTCAGTCGTCTCTTCTCCAAGCTGAAAAGTCCTAACCTCTTTAGTCTTTCCTCATAGGGGAGTTGTTCCATTCCCCTTATCATTTTGGTAGCCCTTCTCTGTACCTTCTCCATCGCAATTATATCTTTTTTGAGATGCGGCGACCAGAATTGTACACAGTATTCAAGGTGCGGTCTCACCATGGAGCGATACAGAGGCATTATGACATTTTCCGTTTTATTCATCATTCCTTTTCTAATAATTCCCAACATTCTGTTTGCTTTTTTGACTGCTGCAGCACACTGAACCGACGATTTCAATGTGTTATCCACTATGACACCTAGATCTCTTTCTTGGGTTGTAGCACCTAATATGGAACCCAACATCGTGTAATTATAGCATGGGTTATTTTTCCCTATATGCATCACCTTGCACTTATCCACATTAAATTTCATCTGCCATTTGGATGCCCAATTTTCCAGTCTCACAAGGTCTTCCTGCAATTTATCACAATCTGCTTGTGATTTAACTACTCTGCACAATTTTGTGTCATCTGCAAATTTGATTATCTCACTCGTCGTATTTCTTTCCAGATCATTTATAAATATATTGAACAGTAAGGGTCCCAATACAGATCCCTGAGGCACTCCACTGTCCACTCCCTTCCACTGAGAAAATTGCCCATTTAATCCTACTCTCTGTTTCCTGTCTTTTAGCCAGTTTGCAATCCACGAAAGGACATCACCACCTATCCCATGACTTTTTACTTTTCCTAGAAGCCTCTCATGAGGAACTTTGTCAAACGCCTTCTGAAAATCCAAGTATACTATATCTACCGGTTCACCTTTATCCACATGTTTATTAACTCCTTCAAAAAAGTGAAGCAGATTTGTGAGGCAAGACTTGCCCTGGGTAAAGCCATGCTGACTTTGTTCCATTAAACCATGTCTTTCTATATGTTCTGTGATTTTGATGTTTAGAACACTTTCCACTATTTTTCCTGGCACTGAAGTCAGGCTAACCGGTCTGTAGTTTCCCGGATCGCCCCTGGAGCCCTTTTTAAATATTGGGGTTACATTTGCTATCCTCCAGTCTTCAGGTACAATGGATGATTTTAATGATAAGTTACAAATTTTTACTAATAGGTCTGAAATTTCATTTTTTAGTTCCTTCAGAACTCTGGGGTATATACCATCCGGTCCAGGTGATTTACTACTCTTCAGTTTGTCAATCAGGCCTACCACATCTTCTAGGTTCACCGTGATTTGATTCAGTCCATCTGAATCATTACCCATGAAAACCTTCTCCATTACGGGTACCTCCCCAACATCCTCTTCAGTAAACACCGAAGCAAAGAAATCATTTAATCTTTCCGCGATGGCCTTATCTTCTCTAAGTGCCCCTTTAACCCCTCGATCATCTAACGGTCCAACTGACTCCCTCACAGGCTTTCTGCTTCGGATATATTTAAAAAAGTTTTTACTGTGAGTTTTTGCCTCTACAGCCAACTTCTTTTCAAATTCTCTCTTAGCCTGTCTTATCAATGTCTTACATTTAACTTGCCAATGTTTATGCTTTATCCTATTTTCTTCTGTTGGATCCTTCTTCCAATTTTTGAATGAAGATCTTTTGGCTAAAATAGCTTCTTTCACCTCCCCTTTTAACCATGCCGGTAATCGTTTTGCCTTCTTTCCACCTTTCTTAATGTGTGGAATACATCTGGACTGTGCTTCTAGAATGGTATTTTTTAACAATGACCACGCCTCTTGGACATTTTTTACTTTTGTAGCTGCTCCTTTCAGTTTTTTTCTAACAATTTTTCTCATTTTATCAAAGTTTCCCTTTTGAAAGTTTAGCACGAGAGCCTTGGATTTGCACACTGTTCCTTTTCCAGTCATTAAATCAAATTTGATCATATTATGATCACTATTGCCAAGTGGCCCCACCACCGTTACCTCTCTCACCAAGTCCTGTGCTCCACTGAGAATTAGATCTAAAATTGCTCCCTCTCTCGTCGGTTCCTGAACCAATTGCTCCATAAAGCTATCATTTATTCCATCCAGGAACGTTATCTCTCTAGCGTGACCCGATGATACATTTACCCAGTCTATATTGGGGTAATTGAAGTCTCCCATTATTACTGCACTACCAATTTGGTTAGCTTCCCTAATTTCTCTTAGCATTTCACTGTCCATCTCACCATCTTGACCAGGTGGACGGTAGTATACCCCTATCACTGTAGTCTTCCCTGATACACAAGGGATTTCTACCCATAAAGATTCAATTTTGTATTTAGTCTCATGCAGGATGTTTATCCTGTTGGACTCTATGCCATCCCGGACATAAAGCGCCACACCTCCTCCCGACTGCTCCTCTCTGTCATTGCGATATAATTTGTACCCCGGTATAGCACTGTCCCATTGGTTATCCTCTTTCCACCATGTCTCTGAGATGCCAATTAAGTCTATGTCATCATTTACTGCTATACATTCTAATTCTCCCATCTTACTTCTTAGACTTCTGGCATTAGCATACAAACATTTCAAAGTTTGTTTTTTGATTGTATTTTTATTCTGCTTTTTAATTGATAGGGATAAGTTAGAATTTTTTAGCTCAGGTGAGTTTTTAGTTACAGGCACTTGGACTACTTTTCTAATTATTGGAACCTCACTGTCGGGATGCCCTAATTCTAATGCATCATTAGTATCCTTTAAAGATACATATCTCCGAACCATGCGCTGCTGAGCGACTGTCGGCTTTCCCCTTTGTTCTAGTTTAAAAGCTGCTCTATCTCCTTTTTAAAGGTTAGCGCCAGCAGTCTGGTTCCACCCTGGTTAAGGTGGAGCCCATCCCTTCGGAAGAGACTCCCCCTTCCCCAAAAGGTTCCCCAGTTCCTAACAAAACTGAATCCCTCTTCCTTGCACCATCGTCTCATCCACGCATTGAGACTCCGGAGCTCTGCCTGCCTCTGGTGACCTGCACGTGGAACAGGGAGCATTTCAGAGAATGCTACCCTGGAGGTTCTGGATTTAAGCTTTCTACCTAAGAGCCTAAATTTGGCTTCCAGAACCTCCCTCCCACATTTTCCTATGTCGTTGGTGCCCACGTGTACCACGACAGCCGGCTCCTCCCCAGCACTGTCTAAAATCCTATCTAGGTGACGCGTGAGGTCCGCCACCTTCGCACCAGGTAGGCATGTTACCAGGCGATCCTCACGCCCACCCGCCACCCAGCTATCTACATTCCTAATAATCGAATCACCAACTATGACGGCCGACCTAACCCTTCCCTCCTGGGCAGTAGGCCTTGGGGAGATATCCTCAGTGCGAAAGGACAATGCATCACCTAGAGAGCAGGTCCTTGCTACAGGATCCTTTCCTGCTACATCTGGTTGGTGCTCTCCCATTATGAGACCTTCTTCCTCCAAGGCAGCACCAGGGCTGCCAGTCTGAAGTTGGGACTGGACTACTATGTCCCTGAAGGTCTCATCTATATACCTCTCTGTCTCCCTCAGCTCCTCCAGGTCTGCCACTCTAGCCTCCAGAGATCGGACTCGTTCTCTGAGAGCCAGGAGCTCTTTGCATCGCATGCACATGTACAACTTCTCACCGGTGGGTAAAAAATCATACATGTGACACTCGATGCAAAAGACTGGGAAGCCCCCCTCTTGCTGCTGGACTGCTGCCTTCATCTCAATTTTGATCAGTTCCTAGTTAAGTTTTAGGTTGCTATGGGAGTAGGAATGTGTCTAAGTTCCTTTAAATGTATTAGTGAATTCACTATATGTCTGGTAGTGGCCTACTGAGGTCTGATCGAATTCTCAATAAAGTTTTTGTTGATGGGGTTTTTTTTTTGTTTGTTTTTTTTTTTTGTGCAAGTGGCACCTGCCTATAAATTAAGGGATGAGCTTGGGGTGGGTGGGCGAGGGGTGGGAGGGTTGGGAATTACAAAAAGTCTAACTTTAGTTAGTCAGCCTGAGTGACTCACAGCTCCCTTGATTAACAAATGTTGTTCCCTATTCAAACCTAATCACACTACCTCAACACCTTTCCAAGGTGAGTAACTGAGCTGAACTATTCAACTTTTTTACTTTGGTATATACTGCTCCTAGCTTATTTCTAGCTTCTGGCTACTTTTTTGTGGGGTTTTTTTTTTTTTTTTGTGTTTTTTTTTGTTTTTCAATACAATGCACTCAGTTATTTATTAAATAAAACACTTAGCTCTTTAAAAGTCTGGAGGACACTTTAATAGTCAGGCAGACTTTTAAAAAATAAACACACTACCTACTGCTACCTTATTGACTGACTATTTAAAAATGCAGTCTAACTTGTTTTATTCACTGACTGACTATTAAAGGCACAAACACACAAACACACTAAATAATATTCCCAAATAGTTAACTTTGCCCCAATACTTTTAAAAAAGTCAATGTCCCAAGCAAAAACTTACTGATTCCTTTCAGCCACCAGCAAGGTGATCCTCTCCTCTCAGTGACTGATCACATTACTTTTTTTGTCAAGTACCAACAGTTTCCATTTCCCATCCCCCCGACCATCACCTCAGTTGGAACCTTGGTAACATCAATAGATAAGAGGGCAGCCAGCCAATAGGAATACATATTCATTCCTAACTGACCTTTACTGACCTGGAAAGTGTCAATAATTTGTATCATTTTCTGTTAGTGTTCCTGAGTTTCCATTTCCATTTCCCATCCCCCCAACCATCACCTCAGTGGGAACCTGGTTAACATCAATAGATAAGAGGGCAGCCAGCCAATAGGAACACATATTCATTCCTAACTGACCTTTACTGACCTGGAAAGTGTCAATTTGTATCATTTTCAGTTAGTGCGCACTAACTCGAGTTAGTGCGCACTAACACGATTTAACGATTTTTAACGATAAATCGTTAGAATTTCTATTGTATTGTGTTCTATAACGATTTAAGATGATATTAACATTATCGGACGATAATTTTAATCATTAAAAAACGATTCACATCCCTACTGTTTACCCTTTTCCACTGAGACAATAGACCATTTAATCCTTCTTTCTGTTTCCTGTCTTTTAACCAATATGTAATCCATGAAAGGACATCGCCTCCTATCACATGACTTTTTAGTTTTCTTAGAAGCCTCTCATGAGGGACTTTGTCAAACATCTGATGAAAATCCAAATACACTTCATTTACCGGTTCACCTTTATCCACATGTTTATTAATGCCTTCAAAAAAATGAAGCAGATTTGGGAGGTAAGACTTCCCTTGGGTAATTCCATGCTGACTGTGTTCCATTAAACCATGTCTTTCTATGCGCTCTGTGATTTTGATATTTAGAATAGTTTCCACTATTTTTCCCGGCACTGAAGTCAGGCTCACTGGGCTGTAGTTTCCCGGATCAAATCTGGAGCCCTCTTTAAATATGGGGCTTACATTGGCCACCCTCCAGTCTTCAGGTACAATGGATGATTTTAATGATAGAATACAAATTTGACGAATAGATCTGAAATTTCATTTGCTAGTCTTAAGTTTGTCAATCTGGCCTACTATGTCTTCCAGGTTCACAGTGATTTGGTTCAGTTCATCTGACTCAACACCTTTGAAAACCATCTCCGGAACCGGTATCTCCCCAACATTCTCATTAGTAAACACAGAAGCAAATAATGAATTTACTCTTTCTGCAATGGCCTTATCTTTCCTAAGAGTCCCTTTAACCCCTCAGTCATCTAATGGTCCAACTGAGTCCCTCACAGCTTTCTTGCTTCAGATATATTTTTAAAAGTTTTTGTTATGTGTTTTTGCCTCTATGGCAGTGTGGGGGGCGTGGTCTGGGCAGGGAGTGCCCTGTCCCGGGAAAGCATGCGCTGGCAGCCAGCTGGCACACGTAACTTACTTCTGCTCCAAAGGAGTAGGTAAGTTATAAAATAAAAAAAATAGGTTAGGTAGGTAGGGGTTAGGGGTCAGAGATTAGAGGAGAGGAGAGGGGAAAAGGTAGGAAGGTTAGGTAAGGGTATAGGGAAGTTCCCTCTCTGTCCACTCCAAGCTGGCCTCCTGACCCCCCCAAGCTGTCCAAAAGTTCCTTTTGGGTGCAACGAGGGTCCCGGAGTGAACGCGCGGGGAATCACGTGACGCCGCGTCACTCCGACGTGACGCCGACATCACGTGCTCCTCGCAAAGGAGTTCAGAAATGGCATCCTGACTCCCCGCTGGACCACCAGGGAGTTTTGGTAAGTCTTGGGGGGGGGATTAAGGAGGGTGAGGGGTTTAAATTTTTATTTGCACGTATGAACATAGACTCAACTTATGGAATTCTCCATATGTCCATATTGACCGAAATTGAACCCCCCTTTCGACATGGCCTTATGAACATAAACTTTTGGTCTGCACATCCCTAATATGCACATACCTATCTGCCCAAAAAATATAAGAATGCCCAGCAATCTATGCTATTTGACTTGTCATTGTAATCTCTAGAATGCAAAAAGCATAATACACAAGAAGCCTACATCAGAACTTTGGCAGCTTGTAAAAATGAGTCAAAAGCCTCTGTCTTCTACCTACCAATACTATGTACATCCGTGTTAGAGCCAGAGCTCACAACAAATGTGTTTTGATCAATTAAATGTCCAAAATCAGTGCCTCTAAATTTAACCAAACACCATCATGAATTGATACCTAGATAATGATGATGAGCATTCGTTAGAGCATCAAAAACTAACAGCTATATTAGAACCCAGATCACCGTAATCACAGTTCAACTTCCATTGATTTTTTTTTTTTTAACATTAACAATTCTCCAGTGTTACTAACGTTTACTATGCCCCCTTTATATGTGTCTCACAAGCTATCCCAGGTTTTAACACAATTCTAATTTAAGGCATACCTCCTTGTGGCTTTACCTCCAAATACCTTTTCATTATACATCAGGAATATAATCAAATCACCCACACCAAAACTCACCTACACCTTTTTGCTCTGTTTTAGATCTGTTCATTTTTTTTCAATTTTTATGTTTAAAAACAGTTTAATGAAAATAAAGAAAAGCATACACAATTAGTTGTTGTGCATTTGTTTCTAATGGAGATCCAATTCACGTTACATGTTCAGTAAATGTAAACTGGAATTTTAAACATTGGGGCGGATTTTAAGAGCCCTGCTCGCTGGTGCGCCTATTTTACATAGGCCTACCGGCGCGCGCAGAGCCCCGGGACTCGCGTAAGTCCCGGGGTTTTCCGAGGGGAGCGTGTCGGGGGCGTGTCTGGGGGCGGGCCCGATCCGCGCAGCGTTTTCGGGGCGGAACATAGCGTTTCGGGGGTGGGCCCAGGGGCGTGGTTACGGCCCGGGGCGGTCTGGGGGCGTGGCCGTGCCCTCCGGGCCCGCCCCCAGGTCGCGTCCCGGCGCACTAGCGGCCCGCTGGCAGGCGAGGATTTACGTCTCCCTCCGGGAGGCGTAAATCCCCCGACAAAGGTAAGGGGGGGGTTTAGACAGGGCCGGGGGGGGGTGGGTTAGGTAGGGGAAGGGAGGGGAAGGTGAGGGGAGGGGAGGGCAAAATAAAGTTCCCTCCGAGGCCGCTCCGATTTCGGAGCGGCCTCGGAGGGAACGGAGGTAGGCTGCGCGGCTCGGCGCGCGCCGGCTATACGGAATCGGTAGCCTTGCGCGCGCCGATCCAGGATTTTAGCGGCTACGCGCGTATCTACTAAAATCCAGCATACTTTTGTTTGCGCCTGATGCGCCAACAAAAGTATGCCAAATCGCGCTGTTTGAAAATCTACCCCATTTTGAATAATATTTTGAATAATATACTCTATTCCACTAGGAAAACAAAGTCCACAGCAAAAGAAAAAATAAATCAAATTAAACCCTTCCTCCCTTCTTTCCCCTCCCTACCACCCTCCCATCTTCTATAAAGTAATATATACAGAATGTAAAACCAACATCATATATACATAATTGTGTTTATAAAATAAAATCTGGGATAGCACCTTGAATTCTGTGTACAATTCTGGTCGCCACATCTCAAAAAAGATATAGTTGCGATGGAGAAGGTACAGATAAGGGCAACCAAAATGATAAAGGGGATGGAACAGCTCCCCTATGAGGAAAGGCTGAAGAGGTTAGGGCTGTTCAGCTCGGAGAAGAGCGGCTGAGGGGGGATATAATAGAGGTCTTTAAGATCATGAGAGGTCTTGAACGAGTAGATGTGAATCGGTTATTTACACTTTCAAATAATAGAAGGACTAGTGGGCATTCCTTGAAGTTAGCAAGTAGTACATTTAAGACTAATCGGAGAAAATTATTTTTCACTCAATGCACAATTAAGCTCTGGAGTTTGTTGCCAGAGGATATGGTTAGTGCAGTTGGTGTGGCTGGATTCAAAAAAGGTTTGGATAAGTTCTTGAAGGAGAAGTCCATTAACTGCTATTAATCAAGTTTACTTAGGGAATCGCCACTGCTATTAATTGCATCAGTAGCATGGGTTCTTCTTAGTGTTTGGGTACTTGCCAGGTTCTTGTGGCCTGGTTTGGCCTCTGTTGGAAACAGGATGCTGGGCTTGATGGACCCTTGGTCTGACCCAGCATGGCAAGTTCTTATGTTCTTATGCAATACAGAATGTTCTATGTAAATCTTACAAATACACCTATTTCATCTATGAAAAATAACTGAAAGGAAAAAGGGAGCAGTCCCGGTTTGCCACCACTAGCATGGCTGCGGAGTGACTCCTAATATCCCCACCCCCACTAGCCCAACCTGGATTTAGTGGTTGTGGGTAACGAATGGTGGGGAAGAATGTTTGCCCCACTCCTCCCTTTGCTTTCTTTCAATGCTTAGGTGGCTAATGTTTGGGCATCCTCATGGGGAGTTTTCAAACCAAGCAGGGATCTGAGCGGCCTTCAATTGGTTGTTTCCCCCGAGGTTGTATGGGTGATGTGTTCTCCCTCCCCTCTATAAATTCTTTACCTTGCCTTCCTCCCTCAGTGCCTTTTTCATTAATTCCCTGCTTTCTCTCTCCCTCCCTCATTTAATTGTGCTGCAGTTGCTTTCTGTAATGTTGCAATGCTAACTGACCCGAGCTTAGGCTATTTTCAGATTAAGATTTGCTGTTCATGTTCAGCATGGGGTTCTGACGTTTGGGGGACAAATTAATGAGCTACATTGAAGCAGTGGTGGTGGTCAAAGACTGTGTTGCTGGGTTCCGTCTGCAGGGACATGGCAGAAAGGTTGAGGGGCATAACGAGGACCACTGAGGCAACATCAGAAGGCGGAGATGGCTGTTGGTGGACTGCTGGGATGTGGCAGTTTGTCCCAGAGCTGCTATAGGGTGAGGCCATGATTCTTTTTAAGCCTGGTGGACTATATGTTTTATGCTGTCGGCTTGGGTCAGTTGTTTACAATAAACTGTGGCCTTGTTTAAACCGACAGTCATGATGTTTGAGTTTTTGTGGGGTTTGGGCTATTGGGAGGGAGGGAGAGAGAGAGGAAGCTGGGATGATACATATGCCTGTATTATTAAGTACTACACTGTGGGCTCTAGGTGATAGTGTGTGAATATAATCTTGCCAAATTTCTCAAAATCTTCTCTTTTTCCCAAAACTTTTCCACCTGTATTAAACTATGCAACAAATTCTGCCATAGCCAAAAAGGAAACTTAGACTCTCTGTAATCCTATACACTCCCTATCTATTAGGCATGCTTTTTCAACAAATAAATTGATTGGCTGCCCTTAAGTCCCAGTATAGATATATTATCAAACAACACCACAGCTGAAGTAAATTTGAATGTATTCTCCAGTAGGTAACAGAATTAATGCCCAATTTTCCTCCAATATATCTGAATTATAGCACACATCAAGAATATATGTCCCAGGAAACTTCATTCATTTTTACTTTTCTGGAATATATGTCTGACTTATATGCCTTAAATGCCTTTGTGACACAAATGTTGCACTCAGTATTTTGTATTGAGTTTCCCTCAAAGATGCTTGATGGGCTTGAATCATCTTGGGTTACTGCTATGCAATAAAGATCAATGTTCCATCTCATTCATTATGTTCCTTGCAGTCTAGAGAGCTTAATATTTAATCTGTTAATTTTCCTAGACTAACTCTGGCCTATTTTCAGCTGTCATGAAGCTTAGTTAGTTGGCCGGATAAACATGTCCATCTACCTAGCAGGTTATACTTAGCTGCGTGGTTGCGCCACTGAATATAACCAGCTATCTTAAAATTAGCTGGTAATGTCTAAGCAGCTAACTTTAGGACAGCCCTATGGCCTAACCAGAGTTGGCAGCATAGGTTCAAATATCAGAGTTAGCTGCATAACTTATACGACTAACTCTGCTCTGCCCAGAAATGGCTCCCACCTGCTCCCAGAACGCCCCCATCTTAGGCGGCTAAAGTCTCGTAATGTCACATATGACCTCAAATATTGTGAGGTAGCCATTTAAATAGCTAACTTTTCAGTAGTCATCTAAATGGCTTTTGAATATTAACCTTTCTGAAACTAGGGAATGTGCTTTTTGAATTGCAGGCCCAGATAAATCAGACAAGTTTATTATATAAAGATCTTTCAAAAATCATTACAAATCTATCTTTTCCAGCTGGCTTTTCACTTGAAGTGCCAATATACTTAGCATTCTTATATCTGAGTCTGTTAAATCTTTCTAGTCAGTTCAGCAGCATTTCTATTTTTAAGTTTTTTTATGTAAATTGTTTTTTATTTTATGTTTTATATATATTCTTTATTTATTTATTATGTTTTAGTTATGTATAAATACTTATTAACTATTTTGAACATTGCCTAAGTGACATATAAATTTGTTTAAATAAATAAACAAAGTAAAGTTAATTGTCAATTCTTTAAAGCTCCCTAGTAATTATATCTCCCATTGTAGTTCCTCATTCCATTTATCTATTAGGTTATGCAAATCCCTCCTACTCTCCAAGTGATTTATTTAACAAAGAAACTGAAATCTTCTTATATTCTTCTAACTTAAAGAAATCCTCTGATTGAAGGCTTAATCTTTCTGAAACATATAAACATAGAAATGTGACGGCAGCAATTTATGGAACAGATTAATTGCTGACTTTCTAGGAAAGAATTAATTTTTAATTTGCAGAAAACAATTTTATGGTTAAGTAGGGTTGGATTACCTCATGGCTTGTCGCCATTGTTTATTGATGATGTTAAAAATGCAGATTACTTCCGAAGCCCGAATTTTCTGAATTAATTTAGATTCTAAGCTTACTTTAAAACCCCAGATTAGTCTAGATGCAAAAGCTGCCTTTTATAAGTTGCAGATAAGTTGCTCAGTGAAAAATGTTATTGTGTTGAGTGATATTAGAACTATAGTTCCATCACTTGTATTATTGAAACTGGATTACTGTAAATCTCTTTATTTAGGTCTACCCAAAAAGGAATTAAAATTGTTACAACCATTGCAGAAGGCTGCAGTTAAAATGGAATGAGCAAATCATACCTAATATGAAGAAACTATATTGGTTACCTATTTTTCATAGAATATAATGTAAAGTATTAACATTAATGTATACAATTTTGCATTGTGATGGCTTTCATCGCCTTTCACATTTAGTTGTATATTATATCCCTAAACATTCTTTACATTCAGCTGAACAGAACCTTCTTGAAATTCCCTTCATTTCATGAACACAGATAACAAGAGATAAGAAAATGGTATTTTTTCTATTGCTACTCCTGCTTTGTGGAACACTTTAGCTCATGTGTTACAAGAGGAAAGAGATTATATGCATTAAAAAAAAATTGAAAGTATTTTTATTTGAACAAGCTTATACCTAAGTTGTATTTGTTTAGTGATTTATGCTGCCAATTGCTATTAGATTTGTAATGGCCCCCTTGGCTCATTACAATTAAGGTCCTGGGTTACTCCTTTAGCTAGGAATAGTGCAGATTGTGAAATGAGGGGGAGGCACTATCCATGAACAGCTCCTCCCTTTGAGGGAACTGGGATAGCAGCTCTCTACTGTGTGTCTGGAGGCAGTGCTTTGAATTGAAGTTAAGTGGCAGACAGACATGTTTTTTTTTTTCAGTTGGATTTTGGCCTACTTGGGGATCCAGGCAAGCCGTGTCTGGGGATCTAGAGTAAGGTTGGGAGGCTGCACTTATTGGCTGGTTGGGCTTACCTCAGGGCTGTTTTGCCAGGTCGATGCACTTTTAAGTAGTAAGAAGTCTTGAGAAACACCTGGCTGTTGCCTGGGTTCAGGGCATGGGGGAACCCTGTTCCTGGGAAGTCCAAGGTAAGAAATACCTGCCCCTCTGCAAGCTTATCAGAGACCAGAGGTATAGTGGTGACCTGATTCGAGTACCTTCCAGTGTTTTGGGCTCTGTTCAGGAAAAAAAGATTTTGTTAGAAGAACCAGGAAGAAGATTTCTGCTACCCATTCCTACCTATGGAGGAACATCATGAGCTGCATATTTTTAATTGGATCCCTTGAGCCCTGGGGAGAGATGAATTTGGATTTTCTCTGCATAGTCTACAAACGATCATTTTTTTAAATCAGATTTGGAGGCATTTCCTGTCCTAATAAAAGATACCCTGGACACTTGGGGGTCATCACTTAGCCAAGCCCTGGAGAGGGTGGTTTCCCATGTCCTTGTATGTGAAACACATGCACAGATAGAGCAAGAGACCGTAAGAAAGGACAGATCACCTGTGGTGCTTGGAAGGAATTGTATTTATTGTGCCATTAATCCATCTTGGCAGAGGGAAAAATGATGGCACATTCATATGGGCTGGAAAGCAGAAGAATGCCTTTCTTGATGCAGGCATACATTTGCTGAAATACTGCAGTGTCAGGTTTACTAGTGTGAAAGACTGATGACAGCTTTGTGCTTTACTATGCCTACCTAATATAAACCTCTAAATGGTTGTATATCGGAGTTTTTCATCGATGGGTCACAGTGTAAATTGATAAGACGTAATTACTAATGAAAATTATGAGGTTGCACAATGATGCAGGTACTTAGTAAAGTCCTTTCAACAAATTCTACAAAGGGATGTTAAATATCTTTGAAAGTATTGTCCTTATTAAAGATTAACTGCTAGTGAAGATTGTGAGGTTTCACAACAAAACATATGTCAGCAAAGTCCTTTCAGCAAAGTCCTTTAAATATTGAAGATCATAAGGTTTCACAACGAAGGATATCTCAGCAAAGTCCTCTTAATACATTCTATAAAGGGACTTTAAATATATTTTTGAAAACTGGAACTTTGTGTCCTGTGATTTAATATCATCAAAGAATTTTGGATATTCTTTTTTTTGTTTTTATCATCATAAGGACTCCAGTTACCTAACAAGCATTTGTGTGAACAGTGTCGATTTAGATACTGATGGACTTTAAGAAACAAATAGCTTTTCATTGATAGCTTTCTTCCAGTTGGAGGCTTTTTGAAAAAATAGGATATGTTAAGATGTATTTTTGTAGTAAACAATTTGTATAATAAAATTAAAAATTAATTATTGCATATTTTATATGTTGTATCGCTATCTATCAGGTGGTGATGTACCATATTTGTTTTCTTAGTTTTTTGATGACTATTGTATAGAATTGTATAGTTTTCATAGTTGTTAATCCAATTGTTTATATTTATAACAATTGTATATGTCTGTTGTAATCCGCATTGAACAACTGATGTTGAAAATCCAGGAAAATAAGCATGAACAAATAAGTAAATAAGTTAATAAGCAAATAAGTAAACAAATAAATAAATAAACAATCTTAACAAAAAAGAGGCCAAGAAGCAATGGTTTTAAAAAAGACTATACAGTTATGATTTTGAGTAAATGCATGTTAGAGGATTGGTAAAACCTTTCTCAGATAGCAATTAAATGATTGTTGTTGCTTGATTATATGACTAGTTATTTTAATTTGTAGGTGTGCATAGGTGGGTGTGTGGGTTGTGTGTGTGTGTGTATCTATGTCAATATGAGGCGGATTTTCTAAGTTCACAGAACTTAGAAAATCCGATGGTAACAGGGGGTGGGGGGGGGGCCGAAATGGGGGGGAGGGGCAGACCGGCGCTAGCCGGCAGCGATCGCAGGTGTAGTTATTCGGCGTGAAATAGGCAACGAAAAGGCTCCTTATCTTTTCGCTGTCTGTGCCGTCTTCACGGAGTCGGCCCCGGTGACGCCCCAACTCCTCTTCCGGGGCCAACTCCACTCCGATGTCCCCTTCACAGGCGTGCGCTACGATTTCTAGCTATTGCACGCTTACGCTGGTAGCACAAGCGTGTGAAAGCCTTAGAAAATAAGGCCCTATATTTGGTAAAATGCAGGGTCATATTGGCCTCAGGGAACTGGGCATCCTTCGGTCGGCCGGTCGCCCTGGTTATGTGGTAGGGATGTGCAGCAGGGACGGATTCGTCCCATTCGGTATTCGTATTTGTGGGGAGCCAAATCCATTGCATCCGTTCTCATGGGACCCCGATTCGTTCATTAGTTACGTATGTATTTATTTCCCAAAAAAAAAACCCATCCCAATCCTTTAAATTTAATTAACTACAACCTCCCACCCTCCTGACCCCCCCACCCCCCAAGACTTGCCAAAAGTCCCTGGTGGTCCAGCATGGGTCCTGGCATGATCTCCTGCACTCTGGCTGTCGGCTGCCAGTATTCAAAATGACGCCGATAGCCTTTGCCCTCACTATGTCACAGGGGTTACCGGTGCCTTTGGTTGGCCCCTGTCACATGGTAGGAGCAATGGACGGCCGGCGCCATCTTGTGCATAGGTGGGTGTGTGGGTTGTGTGTGTGTGTGTGTGTATCTATGTCAATATGGGGCGGAT
Organism: Rhinatrema bivittatum; assembly: GCF_901001135.1. NCBI lineage: Eukaryota > Metazoa > Chordata > Amphibia > Gymnophiona > Rhinatrematidae > Rhinatrema > Rhinatrema bivittatum. The sequence continues at coordinate 545,556,868 of NC_042617.1, read as the reverse complement.
TTTCTAAGTTTGCAGAACTTACAAAATCCGATGGTAACGGGGGCGGGGGGCGAAACGGGGGGGGGGGGGCAGTCCTGCGCTAGCAGGCAGAAATTGCACATATCGGACTCCTGACCCCCCCCAAGACTTACCAAAACTCCCTGGTGGTCCAGCAGGGGTCCGGAAGCAACTTCCTACACTCAGGCCGTCGGCTGCCAATATTCAAAATGGTGCCGATAGCCTTTGCCCTCATTATGTCACAGGGACCGACCAATGGCACTGGTAGCCCCTGTGACATAGTGAGGGCAAAGGCTATCGGCGCAATTTTGAATACTGGCAGCCAACAGCCCGAGTGCAGGAGATCATGCCAGGGCCCCCGCTGGACCACCAGGGACTTTTGGTAAGTCTTGGGGGGATCAGGAGGGTGGGGGGTTTATTCATTAGATACATTGGATTTGTGGGGGTTCGCCATACGTTTCGTGACCCCACGAATACAACGAATGGGGACATATACGTTGCGGATTGCCAATATGTCGAAAATGAATGCATACCCCTATTATGTGGTAATCTCAGCTCCTGCTTAGTGATTGCCACGGAACTCAATGCGGCCCGAAGGAAGTGTTGGCAGTGCCATGATGGAGCCCAACCCATCGCGGCCCGAGGGAAATGCTGGCATGGCCTGAGGGAGGTCTCAGCCCGAAGAAAGGCCTACAGGGTCAGCCACAGGAAGCATCTGGCAGTTGCAGGACTGCTTCCTCCCTCTCCAGCAGTAAATGAGCAGTGTAGGCTCAGCCAAGGCCCACAAGAAAGAAGGATGCCTGAGAGGTGTGTGTGTGTGTGTGAGTGTGTGTATGAGAGAAAGAATCAGCATGAGTGTAAGAAAGAGAAAGAGCCTGAATATGTGAGTGAGAGTGAGCCTGCACGTGTGTATGAGAGCTCTCTCTCGCATGCACACTTGCAATCTCTCGCTCGTGCACACGTGCAGGCTCACTCTCTCATACACACATGTAGGTTCACTCTCGTGCACATATTCAGATTCTCTTTCATACACACTGGCAGGTGCTCTCTCTTTCATACACACAGGCAGGCTCACTCTCATGCAAATATTCAGGCTCTCTTTCATAGAGAGAGCACCTGCCTGTGTGTATGAAAGAGAGAGAGAGAGCCTGAATATATACATGAGAGTAAGCCTGCTTGTGTGCATGAAAGAGAGAGAGACTGCAAGCATGTATAAGAGAGAGCCTGAATATATGCATGAGTGAGTGTCTGCATGTATATGAGAGAGATCATATCTACATGTTTATATGAAAGTACCTGCTGGTGTGCATGAATGAGAGCCTGCATGTGTCCATGAGAGAGAGAGCGAGAGAGAGCCTGCATGTGTGTATGAGAGAGAATCTGCTTGTGTGTGTGAGAGCCTGCAAGTGTATGAGAAAGAGAGCAACTATGTGTGTGAAGGAGAGAGAGAGAGAGAATAAAGATTGTGTGGCCATCACCCAAATCTACAACAATCTCTGAAAAATCAAAAGGTGCCAGGTATTTATTCATTTAATGGTATGGAGAGCTGGAGATTTTTTAAATGATTTAATTATTTTAAATTTTGGGGAGATATTTCATGTGTCTGTTGTTTTGAAATATTGTATTGGTGGTTGGGAAATATTAGAACAAATTTATGTGACGTTTTAAATCATTAGGGGCCCAATATTGAAAGATGGACATTTAAGTAACTTGACCAGATATAACTTATCCGGCTATATTACACGGTATATTCAGCAGCATAGCCTTGTTGCTGAATATACGCATATATATTTGTACTAAGCTGTATCAGTTATAACCATCTAATGTAGCTGGTAAACTTATGTGGCTAAGACAAAATATTGCTACTTAGTTCCAAAAGTTATGCGGTTAAGTCACTCCACCCACTGCCCACCCACAACTTTTGCAGCTACTTTTTAACCATATATGGGACTTATGTGGCTAAGCAGTAACTACTTAATGTAAGCACATATTCAGCAGCCGCTACTTTACCACATAAGTCCTACTTATCAAGCTAAGTAGTGCTGAATGCAGTTTGAATATTGGGCCACCTATGTTTGTCAGCTGCTTTGATATATTCATTCTTTTCATGGTGTTAATATTATGAATGTCTTGTATCTCTTGATTTTATTGCTTGATGTTTTGTGAGTTGTGATTATGTTTCTGTTTTTCCATTGTTGCACTGCATAATACAATCAGGCTTGATGTGTTTATCAGAGCATGTTTGTGAGTGAGAGACAGCAAGTGAGCCAATGAGCATATGTTTGAGCAAGAAGACTATTTAAGCCAGTAGGCCTGTGTGTGAGTATAAAAGAGCACGACTGAGCCAGTGAGCATTAGGGATGTAAATCGTTTATCTGACGATTGAAAATATCAAATGATATTTTCAATCTCAGATATTGGGGGGTCCCCGATTACGATAGGAAACCCCACGATTAATTTTGTGGGTTCTCTTATCATTATTGGGGGGGGGAAGAAAGGGTACTTAAAAGTAACACAAAAACACAGCCCAATCCTTTAACATTAATTCTTTAGTATCCCTCCACCCTCCGGACCCCCCAAAACTTTTAAGTACCTGGTGGTCCAGTGGGGGACCCGGGAGCTCCTACCATGTGACAGGGGCTGGCCAATGGCATGGATACCCTGTCACATGCTAAGGGAAAAGGGCCATTGGTGCCATTTTGATACTGGCAGCCAACGGTCCGAGTGCGGGAGAACGCTCCCAGGACCCCCACTGGACCACCAGGTACTTACAAATTTTGGGGGGTCCGGAGGGTGGGGGGATACTAAAGAACTAATTTTAAAGGGTCGGGCTGTGTTTTTGGGTTATCAGCTCAGCGCAGCCGATAAAAAAAAAAACGATTGTACCGCGGGAAAAATAATTTCCCGATGGTCAATGAATCCGAAACTGGAACCGATTCAGGTTCCAATTCACATCTCTAGTGAGCATATGTGTGAGCAAGACCATGAGTGTATGACACAGTGAGCATGTATGTGAGAGAGAGCATGTGAGCCAGTAAGCATGTACGAGAGAAAGCATGTGATTTAGTGAACATGTGTGTGAGAGAGAAGAATATAAGGGAATTTGTGTGAAAATGAACATGTGTGTTAGAGAGAAGAAAGTTGTGCATATCTCTCACCCCTTACTAATCCATGACAATCTCAGTGTGACTAGAATCTAAAGTTCCCAGATACGGAGAGCAGGGGATTTATTTTAGCTTTAATTTTAATTATTGGGGGGTGTTTACTGTGTCTGCTTTTTGGAATATTTTATTGATGTTTAGGAAATTTAAAAAACAATGTTATATGTTTGAAATCATTGGATGATCTTTTCATTAGATGTTTTGAAATATTTATTCTTTTTATGAGTTTGGTTTTACTATTATTATTGATGCTTTATATTTCTTGATATTATTGTTTGATGTTTTTCCATTTGTTTTTCCATTCCATGCAGTCTGGCTTGTTGTGGTTTCAGGTTCAAATTTTGTTTGCATGTTTCTATTTATACTTTATTATCTCTTCATTTTGTATTTGGTGAGGGTTTGTCTGTGTTCTACATGTATGACTAAGGTAAGGTATTCTGCTAAGCAGACTTGTGGTGTGGCCCCAACTGATTTGCATGGATGGAATGGGGGTCTACCATTTTGTTTACTCACTACTGATCTAGAGTATGCTCTATTTCTTAGTTATTTAGGAAAAATGTGAAATTTATTTTGGAGATATTTGGGCTTTATTCTGCCAGGTTTCAGAGTCAACTTGGTGTTTTGATGCATGTGCTGCAGGGAAAGTACATAAGGGAGTAAGGTACCCCTTGGGCCGGTTTTGAAAAAATCCCCTGGGCTGATATTTTTCTGCAATTTGCCCCTAATAAAATGAGAGGCCCATTAGTGAGGTCAGCTAAAACAAATTATAGACCTGGAGAGAGGTAATAATAACTTTGAAAGGATTACATTCCTGAAAGTTCATATGATGCCAATATTTCTTCTAGAGATTTCTGTTCCTTCTCAGCTGCTCAATATATTTTCCATTATTGAATGCAAGTACTAGCCTATATATGATTTATATCATCAATTCCCCTCAAAAAATAAAAGTTTGATGTCATTACATCAGTTATTGACTGTTTTAGAAGGTACCCAGGTGATTTAATGTTGGGTCCTGATCCTCTGTGCACCAGTGGTATGCGCTGTTAAAATAGTCTTATTAAATAATGATTTTTTTTCATATACACAATGTGAAAAAGTCCTTTTTCAAAGAGGTCTTTAAGGCTAGATATACTAAAATGTTTCTTCCTTACTGCAGCTATGTTTTCTACATCTGGCCTTAAATGGAGGGCTTAATCTATAGACCAATTTAAAGTGGAATTGCGGGGGGTGGTGGGGAGGGAGGAGGAGGCAAGAGGAGGGAAGGGTAATGGAAGGGAATGCAAGCACACCCAATAGCAGCAGCAGCAAAAGCAGTAAAGTTGACAGACATTCACTTCTTATCTCTTCACCACTCTCTCATGGCCTTTCAACTGTGCCAGGAAATTGCAAAAAAAAAATGTATTGCCATATGGCTTCTCTCTTCTTGGGAAAAGCATTTTCAACACTCTCTGCACTGCTTTCTCTTGGCCTAGAGGGCCACAAATGATCCTGTCACCAAAGGGGTAAATTTAAAAGATACGAGCGGGTGTCCATATGCGCACGCTACCCGGCATGCACACATGGACGCTCAATTTTATAACATGCATGCGCAGGTGCGTGCATGTTATAAAATTGGGGGTTGATGCGTTCAAGGGGTGCACAATTGTGTACCCTGTGTGCACCGACACTTCTGGCCTTCATCCGTTCCCTCCCAGGCAGCTCCAATTTCAGAGCGGCCTGGGAGGGAACTTCCTAACCCCCTAACCTAACCTCCCTTCCCCTTCCCCTAGCCCTATCCTAACCTCCAGACCTTTATCTTACCTCTTGCGCCTGCCTCCAGGCAGGCGAAAGTTGCACTTGCCGGCAGTCTGCCGGCACATGATCCTCTGACAACGGCGAATGGCCGTGTGCTGGAGGCCTCTGGCCCCGCCCCACCCCCACCCCAGGTCTGCCCTACTCCTTCCCCACCCCTTTTTCAAAGCCCCGGGATTTAGATGCGTCCAAGGGCTTTATGCGCGTTGCCGGGCCTTTGTAAAATAGGCCCGACACGCGGACTGGATTTACGCACGCTGAGGTAGATCTTAAATAAGTACACACGCGCGTACTTTTGTTCGCACAACCGGCGCAAACAAAAGTACGCCGGATTTTATAAGATACGTGCATAGCCGCGCGTATCTTATAAAATCCGGGGTCGATGCACACAAGGCTGCGCAAAATCGGCAGCCTGCACGTGCCGAGCCGTGAAGCCTGCCTCCGTTCCCTCCAAGGCCGGTCCGAAATCGGCGCGGCCTCGGAGGGAACTTTCCTTCCGCGTCCCCCCACCTTCCCCTCCCTTCCCCTATCTACCCCACCCCCCAGCCCTACCTAAATCCCCCCCTACCTTTTGTTGTGCAAGTTACGCCTGCTTGAAGCAGGCGTAACTTGCTCGCGCCGCCTCGGCATCCCCCGGCACAGGCCGCAGAGCCGGGGTTCTAGGGACCGCCCTCCCGGCCTGCCCCGAACCATCGCCATGCCCCTGGACCCGCCCCGGACCGCCCCCTGACCCCGGACATGCCCCAGGACACGCCCCCGGACTTCCGCCACGCCCCCGGATACGACCCCTCCTGCCCCTTTTACAAAGCCCCGGGACTTACGCGCGTCCCGGGGCTTTGTGCGCGCCGGCGGCCTATGCAATCCGGCAGGATTTACTCACGTAGGGCTTTTAAAATCTAGCCCATATGGCTTTGAAAATCTGGCCCAAAGGCTCTGTTCCAATTTTCCAAGGAGCTTGAATTGATTTGCACCATCAGTTGTTTGTGTGGGAGGCAGAAATTAATCTCTGGCTAAAGACAGAGACCTAGATTCATCATTTTGAAATAAAATTTGCATGAATAGTGCCCTTGATAAAAAAAAAGAAAAAAAAGGGGGGGGACATGGTTAAGGAAATTTCCTCTGGGGGGGGGGAGAGACAGAGAGAGCCTCTGGGGTTGTAGTCAACTATTTCTACCACTGTAGGAGGGTCAACTAGTAACTCGAGGTGAGGTTTTGGTGGTGGTGGGGGACAGTTTTACACACACAATCAGAGGTACGAACAGCACAGTACATATCAATGAAGATTTGATGTGATTTTGAGTGAGGAAAGGTACACAAAGCAGAGATTTGTACATTGTACTCTCGACCTAGTTTGATGCACTCTCTTCCTAGCTGCTATCAAACTAGGTTCAGAATGCAATCCCCCAGTGAGATTAGCAATATTTATTGCAAATCCCGTTTTGGGCATAACACCAGGAAAAAAGGTGTAGTTATTTATGGTGTTAAAAATGTGTGTTACGCTATTGCACGCAACATTAAGTACCCTCATTTTCATAAACTCTGCCCAAACTCCTCCCTTTTGACTAAATTTTTAAAATTTGCAGATGCATCTTGCAATGCGTATTTTATTGCTGGCGTCATGGTGTTATTGCACGTGTTAGGCCCTAACGCCTGCAATAACCCCATAACATGATTTAATGAATGACCCTGAGAGAAAGGAGTTGATTTAGCACAAGTTAAAAACTTGCGAGTTGTAGTGTTTAACAAGGCCAGGGTTGTAGCCTTGATGACTGGCATTATTGCTCATATGTTTCAAACTTGTGTTAATTCAACCTCATTTGGTTTCTGTTTTTTGCTCTGCAGTATAGATGCATTTGATCCTTGTAAACCATTAAATCTTAAAATAATAAAATTGTTAATATATCCTTAAAATAATATACCGAAAATTCCTAAAATAGTATAATAATAAAAGCAATTGAACAACAAAATAGCATTTGGCTTGATCATAACTTCTTATGCCTCTGTGTATGCGCATGTGAAAAGCCATGTCTTTAAGTCTGCTTTAAATTTTTAATGTCTACTTCCAATCTCAAGTTAGCTGGTATGTGTTCCATAACTTAGGACCAGCAATAGATATAGTTCTATCTCAAACTTCGCATTAAGTCTCTCTGAGGGCATGACCTCTAATGCTGTGCCTGTCCATCCAGGATTTACATCCCTACAAGGGCTTGACCTCTATCCTCGATTGCTATGCCTGTCCATCCAGGTCTTAAGTCCCTACAAGGGCTTGACCTCTATCCTCAAATGCTGTGTCTGTCCATCCAGGCCTTATGTCTCTATGAGGGCTTGACCTCTAATGCTGTGCCTATCTGTCCAGGCTTTACGTCCCTACGAAGGAAAGACCTCTAATGCTATGCCAGTCCGTCCAGGCCTTAAATCCCTACAAGGGCTTGACCTCTAACGCTGTGCCTGTCCGTCCAGGCCTTATGTCCCTACAAGTGCTTTGCCTCTATCCTCTAATGCTGTGCCTGTCCATCCAGGCCTTACATCCCTCCGAGGGCTTAACCTCCAATGCTGTGCCTGTCCGTCCAGGCCTTACGGCCCTACAAGGGCTTTACCTCTATCCTCTAATGCTGTGCCTGTCTGTCCAGGTCTTACATCCCTACAAAGGCTTGACCTCTAATGCTGTGCCTGTCTATCCAGGCCTTACATCCATATGAGGGCTTGAATTCTAATGCTGTGCCTGTCCGTCCAGGCTTTACGTCCCTATGAGGGCTTGACCTATGTGTTTACATGTTTAGGACCATGCTCTACAATTTTGATCTTTAGAATAGTTTCCACTATTTTTCCTGGCACTAAAGTCAGGCTCACTGGTCTATAGTTATCCGGATCACCCCTGGAGTCCTTTTTAAATATTGGGGTTATATTGGCCATCCTCCAGTCTTCAGGTACAATGGATGATTTTAATGATAGGTTACAAATTTTAACTAATAGATCAGAAATTTCATTTTTTAGTTCCTTTAGTATGCTAGGATGCATACCATCTGGTCCAGGTGATTTGCTACTCTTTAGTTTGTCAATCTGGCCTACTACATCTTCCCGGTTCATAGTGATTTGGTTTAGTTCGACTGACTCATCACCCTTGAAAACCATCTCCGGAACTGGTATCTCCCCAACATCCTCATTAGTAAACACGGAAGCAAATAATTAATTTAGTCTTTCTGCAATGGCCTTATCTTCCCTAAGAGCCCCTTTAACCCCTCGGTCATCTAATGGTCCAACCGACTCCCTCACAGGTTTCTTGCTTCAGATATATTTTTAAAAGGTTTTGTTATGAGGTTTTTGCCTCTATGGCCAACTTCATCTCAAATTCTCTCTTCGCCTGTCTTATCAATGTTTTATACTTAACTTGACAATGCTTATGTTTTATCCTATATTCTTCAGATGGATCCTTCTTCCAAGTTTTAAAGGATGTTTTTTTGGCTAAAATAGCCTCTTTCACCTCACCTTTTAACCATGATGGTAATCATTTTGCCTTCCTTCCACCTTTCTTAGTGCATGGAATACATCTGGACTGCGCCTCTAGGATTGTATTTTTAAACAATGTCCATACTTGTTGAATACTTTTAACCTTTGCAGCTGCATGTTTCAGTTTTTTTCATTTTCCTCATTTTATCAAAGTTTTCCTTTTGAAAGTTTAGTGTTAGAGCTGTAGATTTACTTATTGTCCCCCTTCCAGTTATTAGTTTAAATTTGATCATGTTATGATCACTATTGCCACGTGGCCCCACCACCGTTACCTCTCTCACAAAATCCTACGTTCCACTAAGAATTTAATCTAAAATAGCTCCTTCTTTTGTTGGTTCCTGAATCAATTGCTGCTTGAAACGGTTATTTATTACATCCAGGAACTTTACGTCTCTAGCAAGTCCTGATGTTATATTTACCCAGTCAATATTGGGGTAATTGAAATCTAAATGCAGAAGAAGCTAAACCATGCACATAAGCAAGACACACAAAACGCTGGTGCAGGATAAATGTTAAATCACCATTCAGTGATGCACTTTAATAGATTCCAAGAAAGCTAAGTATGAGGGTTCATAACGGCAACTCCGTAGATTCAAAATCAACCATGTAATAAGAGGTCCCCCGACACGGACCCGTGTTTCGCCAGGCTGCGTCGGGGGGGACCAAGGGTACAGTCAAATCTAAAAGTGTAAACAAAAGTCTATATTAGAATGGTGAAAGAGTGGCTACATAGTACAACCGTAACAAACATGTACATACCTTTAAATAAGTACCCGGAGCGCGCAGGCTCGCACAGGTGACAGCTATTTAAACGTATAAAAATGGCGCGAACGCGACAACTCACGCGAGAGCTGTCAAGATAACAGGTGTAAGCGGATCCGTCCCGTCCCCATGACAAGCTAGTAAAACAGATTCCATTCAATCTCTTTATTAAGGCCTTGGGGAACCACGGTATTGAGGATAAAAATCCACTTCTGCTCACGACGCCCGAGGAGCATTGAGAAGTCACCACCCCGAACAGGGCGGGGAACCACTTCAATGACCGTAAAGCTAAAGTCAGAAATGGAGTGGCCACAGTCAATCCAATGAGAGACCAAAGGTTCATCTACTCTATGCAGGCGAATATTCGAACAATGTTCAATCATGCGTGTTTTTAGCATGCGTGTTGTTTTGCCTACATAGAGTAGAGGACACGGGCATCTCACTATATAGACCACGCCTTTAGTAAGACAGTCAGAGGGCGAACGTAATTTAAACAATCGCCCGGTGGTAGGATGTGTGAACCCAGTCATTTGCTCAGTGTGGCTACACATAGTGCAATGTCCACATGGGCCATGTACCCCCGGACCATCAAATGATATAGGAGATGAGGCAGAGTGTACCAGTCTATCCCTTAAGTTTCTACCACGCTTATATGTAAAACGGAGGGGACTGTGAAGAAGGTCTGTCAACGCTAAAGCAGCCCAATGCCGTCTGATCATAGATGCAATAGTACTCCCCATAATCGAGAAAGGAAGTATACAATTATTGGACTCATCTTGAGAGCTGGCCCCCGAACTAAATAGCCAATCACGGTCAGCATACAGAGCCCGTTTGTAAGCTCTCTTGATCACCCTATACGGGTAGCCACGCTCCAAAAAACGACTGAACATGGTACGAGCTTGTATCATGTATTCAGACCGAGTGGAACACAAACGGCGGAGCCGTAAAAACTGTCCCGTCGGGATGTTATCATGCAAGGGACGGGGATGACAACTCTGATATTGTAGGAGTGTATTGCGATCAGTGTCCTTGCGGTATAGTGTAGTCACAAATCCTTGTGCCTCTACAATAATCATGATATCCAAAAAACGCAATAGAACTCGGGTGTATGTTAAAGTTAAACTGAATATGTGAACTTAAAGAATTTAACCAATCAAGAAAGCTAAAGAACTGAACATCAGTGCCCCTCCAGATAAGTAAGACATCGTCTATGTATCGACGCCACATAAAAATGAAAGAAAACCACTGTGAAGGATAAATATGCTGACATTCAAACTGGTCCATATAAAGACAAGCCAAACTAGGGGCCATAGTGGCCCCCATGGCTGTCCCTTTTACCTGTTGAAAAAACGAGTCCTGAAACTGAAAAAAGTTTTTTGTAAGGGCCAGTTCAGATAGCTTAACTAAAAACTGAGTGGAAATGCGGTGGGGGCGTGGCCGTTTTTCCAAAGTATCAGAGACCACTTGGAGGGCCTCCTGTAGGGGGGACCAGCTCCTATCAGAGCTGGTCCCCCCTACAGAACCTTTTTTCTTGGTCACTTTAGACGTGGTATCCCTGTATTCCAATATTCCGCAACAGGAGGCCCTCCAAGTGGTCTCTGATACTTTGGAAAAACGGCCACGCCCCCACCGCATTTCCACTCAGTTTTTAGTTAAGCTATCTGAACTGGCCCTTACAAAAAACTTTTTTCAGTTTCAGGACTCGTTTTTTCAACAGGTAAAAGGGACAGCCATGGGGGCCACTATGGCCCCTAGTTTGGCTTGTCTTTATATGGACCAGTTTGAATGTCAGCATATTTATCCTTCACAGTGGTTTTCTTTCATTTTTATGTGGCGTCGATACATAGACGATGTCTTACTTATCTGGAGGGGCACTGATGTTCAGTTCTTTAGCTTTCTTGATTGGTTAAATTCTTTAAGTTCACATATTCAGTTTAACTTTAACATACACCCGAGTTCTATTGCGTTTTTGGATATCATGATTATTGTAGAGGCACAAGGATTTGTGACTACACTATACCGCAAGGACACTGATCGCAATACACTCCTACAATATCAGAGTTGTCATCCCCGTCCCTTGCGTGATAACATCCCGACGGGACAGTTTTTACGGCTCCGCCGTTTGTGTTCCACTCGGTCTGAATACATGATACAAGCTCGTACCATGTTCAGTCGTTTTTTGGAGCGTGGCTACCCGTATAGGGTGATCAAGAGAGCTTACAAACGGGCTCTGTATGCTGACCGTGATTGGCTATTTAGTTCGGGGGCCAGCTCTCAAGATGAGTCCAATAATTGTATACTTCCTTTCTCGATTATGGGGAGTACTATTGCATCTATGATCAGACGGCATTGGGCTGCTTTAGCGTTGACAGACCTTCTTCACAGTCCCCTCCGTTTTACATATAAGCGTGGTAGAAACTTAAGGGATAGACTGGTACACTCTGCCTCATCTCCTATATCATTTGATGGTCCGGGGGTACATGGCCCATGTGGACATTGCACTATGTGTAGCCACACTGAGCAAATGACTGGGTTCACACATCCTACCACCGGGCGATTGTTTAAATTACGTTCGCCCTCTGACTGTCTTACTAAAGGCGTGGTCTATATAGTGAGATGCCCGTGTCCTCTACTCTATGTAGGCAAAACAACACGCATGCTAAAAACACGCATGATTGAACATTGTTCGAATATTCGCCTGCATAGAGTAGATGAACCTTTGGTCTCTCATTGGATTGACTGTGGCCACTCCATTTCTGACTTTAGCTTTACGGTCATTGAAGTGGTTCCCCGCCCTGTTCGGGGTGGTGACTTCTCAATGCTCCTCGGGCGTCGTGAGCAGAAGTGGATTTTTATCCTCAATACCGTGGTTCCCCAAGGCCTTAATAAAGAGATTGAATGGAATCTGTTTTACTAGCTTGTCATGGGGACGGGACGGATCCGCTTACACCTGTTATCTTGACAGCTCTCGCGTGAGTTGTCGCGTTCGCGCCATTTTTATACGTTTAAATAGCTGTCACCTGTGCGAGCCTGCGCGCTCCGGGTACTTATTTAAAGGTATGTACATGTTTGTTACGGTTGTACTATGTAGCCACTCTTTCACCATTCTAATATAGACTTTTGTTTACACTTTTAGATTTGACTGTACCCTTGGTCCCCCCCGACGCAGCCTGGCGAAACACGGGTCCGTGTCGGGGGACCTCTTATTACATGGTTGATTTTGAATCTACGGAGTTGCCGTTATGAACCCTCATACTTAGCTTTCTTGGAATCTATTAAAGTGCATCACTGAATGGTGATTTAACATTTATCCTGCACCAGCGTTTTGTGGGTAATTGAAATCTCCCATTATTATTGCACTGCCAAATTGGTTAGCTTCCCTGATTTCTTTTAGCATTTCATCATCTGTCTGACCATTTTGTCCAGGTGGATGGTAGTATTCTCCTTTCACTATACTCTTACCCAACACACATGGGATTTCTATCCATTTAGATTCGACTAAGCATTTAGTCTCTTGTATGATCTTTATCCTGTTGGACTCTATACCCTCCCGGACATAAAGTGCCACACCCCTACCAAGTTAATCCTCCCTATCATTGCGATATAATTTGTACCCTGATATAGCACTGTCCCATTGGTTATCCTCCTTCCACCAAGTATCTGTGATGCCAATAATGTCAATCTCATCATTTACTGCTATACACTCTAACTCCCCCATCTTACGTCTTAGACTTTTGGCATTGGCATACAGACATTTCAAAGTGTTTTTTGTTTGTATTAATAACCTGCTTTTCAGTTGTTAGGGATGATAAGGCAGGTTCTCTAGAGTGCTGAAACAGGGTATCTGAGCCATTGAAGCATGAGGCCAGAGCATCTCAGGTTCTGATGCACTAAATTAATTTTTCTAGAATGCTGTATGCTGGGTGACTGTGCTGGCATCTCTCTGTGACTGGGCAGTTGGTTCAAAGACCATCTTAGGCTGAACAGTCGGTTCAAGGTGTCTCTGAGGATGAACCATTGGTTCAAGGTCTCTCTGTGGCTGGGCTGCTGGTTCAGAGCCCCTCTATGGCTAGGCTGCTGGCTCAGAGCCCTTCTGAGGCTGGACAGCTGGTCCTAGGTCTCCCGAATGCTGGATCACTGGGCCAGAATTTCTCTGGTGCTAAGTCGCTAGGCTAGCATCCCTCTGGCACTGGGTAGCTGGGCCAGGCTTTCTATGGCCAGAAGGCTCCTCCAGGAGCAGAGCAGCTGGACTGACTTGCCCTTCCTAGAGTAGATCAGCCGGTCTGGATTGCTCTTTCTGGAGTGGATCAGTTGGACTGGAATTGGTCTGAATGCTTAGATGAGATGGATGCTAGTCTGAATAAGATGAGATGATGCTGGATGGCTGGAACAGAATCCCTTCTGTACTGGCTGATTAAAACAGTGTTGCTTCTCTGGCTCTGGTTAGTAGGAACAGCATCTCTCTGGTACAGGTTGACTAAAAGAGTGTTTCTTTGGCACTAGCTGACTGGAACAGCCAAAATGTAATTCCTTAGTACAGGATCTGCTGAGTTGGGTCTCTCTGGGAGTGGAGTAGATGGAATGGACTCCTCCTGGATCTGAGGCATTGCTGAGACCAGCAGATTGCAGATGGGATTACTATTCCCTTGGGCTGGGAAGATAAGATAGGCTGATGCAATAAAATGCGCGCAGGAGATGGGCTTTTGTATTGATGGCTCATTTTCCTGACGCGCGCGCAACCACATCCCTGTGCACCCTGATGTAATATTTAAATGAGAGACAGCATCAAAAATGGCAGGCTACGGGGCAATGTGTGTCTCAAGTGCTCGAAAGAGGTTATTGCATTGGGTACCTGCCATTGCAAAGGGTGTTCAATATGAAATTCCGTTTTAATCTCACTTCTTTTGGTTATTTTGCTGAGGTGCTGATTTCAAAGTAGTAATTTATTATCAGGCCGATGCAGTAAAGTGCGCTCAGGCAGAGCGCACTGTTAGCCCCCAGTTAGACACGCGTTTTCAACGTGCTATTTTTACCCCTTATACAGTAAGGGGTAATAGCGCATGGAAAACGAGCGGCCAACCCCACCGAAACTAATAGCGCCCGCAACATGCAAAGGCATGTTGATGGGTCTATTAGTTATTCCCGCACAATACAGAAAATAAAATGTGCAGCCAAGCCACACATTTTAATTTCGGCCGGCACTGGGAAAGTGTACAGAAAAGCAGAAAAAAATGCTTTTCTGTATACCCTCTGACTTAACATCATAGCGATATTAAGTCGGAGGTCCCAAAAGTAAAAAAAAATTTAAATTAAAAAAAAATAATTAAAATCTGCCCGTGGCCCGCGGGTTGGAAGATGGACGCTCAATTTTGCCGGCATTCATTTTCCGAACCCATGGCTGTCAGTGGGTTCGAGAACTGATGCTGGTAAAATTGAGCGTCGGCTGTCAAACCAGCTGACATCCGCTTCTTCTGTCAAAAAGGAGGCGCTAGGGACGAGCTAGTGTCCCTAGCACCTCCTTTTACTGCGGGCCCTCATTAGCATATTTTTTCTTACTGAATCGCACGCCCAGGAGAGTGGCCTGGGTTCGCGACGGGAGAGCGGGTGCTCGCCGGCTCTCCCACGGGATTTTCTGTGTCGGCCCATATATCAGGTGCCCATTGCTATGGGCATTTAAATTATGTGGTCAAAAGAAATGTGCACTTCTTTTTGAGCAAATAAATATAAATTTATTTTTCACCACAGCAAGCAGTAAATAGCACATTCAGGACAATATTTAGTAATGCTTCCTATGAGCACTTATCTGCAAGTTAACTTTACTCCACCTTCAGAGCTGGAGTTAAATTCCTCATGTTGAGAAATGTGAATTGGGCGCCTAACGCTTTCTTGCATTAAGTGGTATAGTTAATGTCCTCATCTAAATGAAATTTGCATGCATTGGGTACTATCAGATTCACTTTATTAGGGTGCACATTTTGGATGCGCTAATCTGCTTACTGCATCAGGCACTAGTCTTGCGCACCCAAACACACATCCAACTGCACGTAAACCAGTGAACTAGGCCGGGTGCACTTTACTACATTTACTCGAGAATGTGCAGCGGACATTAAAGATGTTTTCAGAGTGCATAGTGACTGAACAGAGGCACAGGATATCCCTGAAAATAGAACTGCACCTGTGGTGAGAACAGAAAACTGGAGAGGATTCTGTTTAGCTGGAGTGGAGCTAGTCTCAGGATCTTGTTTTCTCAGGAAAGATTCAGAAATGACAGGGGTGAGAAAGGTACCCGCTAACCTCCAGGAGATCAAAGCTGAAGTTGTTAAAGCTTGTTATCTACAGCCCTGGGAAGCTGAGCTGTAGAGGCAGAATAAATTAGCTTTCCCTGTTTCAAAGCCTCTGTGCATTGAAGCAGTGGTTCAGGAACAGGGTTATCCTGTGCATTCATTTGCTTCTGGCTGGATTTAGAGGCATATTTTGCCTTTTCAGGCAAGGTTTTAATATTTCCTGGCAACTTATGGCTGTGATTTTAAAAGGTGCTATGCTGGGAATTCCTTGGCAGGCAGCTCTCCTGCTGTTAGGATCTGAAGTTTGCATATCAGTAGTTGGCTTTCAAACTGTGGAAATCCAACAGAAAAACAGTAAAGGTGCCAGTTTGTGAAGCAGCCTTTCCCTTTACTCTTGCAGGTACTGATTTCAACTCTTTATGGGTGGTTTTAGTTATGCCTGTGAGTTTCAAAGGAGCAGGGCTGAGATCTTCCCTTATATACTTTGCAAAGAAGATATGACATAGTATTTAAATGGAAGGTTTCAATGGAATGTGATTGTTGGTATGCTTTAAACATTTACATTTCTTCAGTGTTACTAAAGTTTTCAATTACTTGACGCGTCCCTTATTTCCTGTCATACGTGTTCCACATGGTATGCCAGATTTCAGCACAATTTTAATTTATTAATATCAGTGCTCTATTAACTAGCACTCCTGGTGGCAAGAATTCCCCCATTTCCTTCTGGAAATATAGATAATCAGCTCAGAATTTGCAAATATATCATACAGGGTCAGAATCAATAGGTCAGCATACTGCAGATTAGCACAATCACAAAAATGCACTGTATCAACTTTTTTTTATTAGGTAGAAGGGGAGGGCACTTATTTAATATATTAAATGACACAAAGTAAATAAAGCAAAATTCATGGGTGAAATGTTGAATAATTGTAAACTGGCAATGAAAGCTTGCATTCACTGCATTTGCAAAGGATAAAAAAGCAATAAAGGGTTAGAAAGGCTCTACAATAACATACAAGTAATTGTTTGATAAAATTGAACTTATAAATAAAAATATGTCATTGCAAGCCACAGGATATACAGTGGGACATGCAATATGGAGAAAATTAAAAATATCTGAACTGCTTGAAATTTTTCTGCAATACATGAGGACACAAGGGTAAAACTTTCTGCCAAGAGTCACACAAAATTTAGTCTTCAGAAAAATTTGCAGTCTTGACAGGTATGGTTTTGACAATAAAACCACTACCAGTTGCAAACAGAGCTATGAAGTACATTCACAAACCAGAATTATTTAAGGGAAAAGACCAAACAGAAGATGATTTCAATAAAAGGCTAACACACAAAAGTAAGGAGACACATCTGAATAGTAATAAAAAATTAGTGGCATTGTCATGTATTTATTTTTCATATTTCATGGAATTGTACCTGATACTTCTCTAGAAGATATGCATCCTAGATGTTCCATCGCTCCATTGAATCAGAATCTGATCTTGGAATCGTTGCACCTAAGGTAGTTATCACACAATATGTGCCCGGGCAAGCTTCCTCTTCCTCCTACGATGCATATTCGCCATCGCTTACTAAATGAAATAATGCAACACACACCAGCTTTCAAACAACGAAGTATTTTATGTGGGTCATTTGGCCACAGCACAAGCTTTATACAACACATACTTCAACTTAGGATTTTAAACATTTATCAATATCAACATCTGCATATAGTTTGAACTTCCTATGCTGAGATCTCATCTGAACCATCCAATTCAGGAGTTCTCATCTCCAGAAAGATATAGAAAGAATTGAAGTGGCTTACAAAAAGGCTACCAAAATGATGTACATTCTGCATTGGATGGAAACCCTAGGAGAAGAGAATTAATTATCTCCCTAGAAGACAGATGAGGCAGGTGAGATATTATAGAGACATTCAAATACCAGTAAGGTATTAATAATGCATAAGAAGCAAACATTTCAAAATAAATGATATGAGGACTATGATATGAGACTCCGAGGCAGTAGACTGAGAAGAAACATCAGTAAATATTTTTTCACAGAAAGTGAGGTGGCAGCATGGAATGTTTTTTTTGGGCTGGTGGTGACATCTAAAATGGTAACAAAGTTTAAGATGGCATGGGATAAGCCAGAGGATCTTTAGTTGCTAAAAGCGAAGAGAGCAGAAAGCACAACCTAGTGACATATGTTTAGGGTGAGAAGAAGTAAAAATTGTGTTTCATTTTTCATTTTATTTTTGAGGGAGGTTTCCCCAAAGAATTTCATTTCATTTAATACTTATTTCATTCATTTAGTTTAGCAAAAAGAAAATTACATAAAAAAAAAAAACCCCAAAAAAGAAATTGAGCTTCCCGAGGCCTCCTGACCCTACCACACATCCCTCCCACCTAAAAAATTGCCAGGGTCAAGATCCTCCCTGGCCCCCATTTACCTGGTTCAAGGGGGATCCAGCAATGAGGCTTCAGCCCATGCCAAAACCTTGGCCTTGAGAGCCTAGACAGGGCCGGTGGAAGCACAAGGAGAACTAGCACTGGGCCTAGGGCGCCGACCATTAGGGGGCATGAGCCCTGTGGGGCCGCAAGCAGCAGCACCGGAAAGGAATGGAGATTCAGCAACATTGTACTGAAATGGAGTCTTTTGTTTGGAAGTCAGGCAAAAGGGAATAAACACAGCTTTCCCACAAACTAAAAGTCTCACTGTGATGAAGGACCCAATAGGGTGTGTACACAGTTAGAGAATAGTCAAGTACACCTCTTGCTGAATAGTGATAACTCATTAATTAATGAGGTTCCACCAACTCAAAGACAAAATAGCACTGGGATCTGTTAAGCAGACTAACACCTGTATAAAAATATCAGGACTAAATATCAAGAATCCAATATTTAAAAACCCAGAGAACAGATAACTACTCTGGTTAAAATTACCCAGATAAAACATCAAAAATATTCAGCAGGATAAACATGCTGCAGTATATCCTCAAATAAAGAAATCTGGCAGACTGGCTATACATAATCAGTTCCTGTACCTACTCAGATCATTCCAGACCAGTGGGTTATGCATTCCTACCAGCAGATGGAGTCAGAGACAAAACTTTGGACACTCCTACATAAGAAAGAGTGCCATCTGCAGTCTCTCAGTATCTCTCTGACTCCAGCAGATGGTAGAGATGCTAACCTGAAGTCTAGGATTTAGATTAAAAAAAAAAGATTAGTTGAGCCAGTGAAGCCACATTCGCGGGCCATCCCGCAAGTGAAGCTGGGTGTCCAGGGGGTTGGTTACCCCTGACTACATTTCGCCCGCATGCCTGCCGGTGGGCCTGATATCCAGAGGCTTCTGGTTCCCTTGGCCTCAGAAGTAGTTCCCCCATTCCTCTGGCCCTGCTCTTCAGCAAGGTTTGGTAAAGTTGTGTGTTAAAAAAAAAAAAAGAGCCTTGTTGTCTTATCGCCTCAGGTAAGCCTCTGGAGGGGGCAATAGAGACTGTGTCCAGAAGCCTGGTGTGGGGCAGAGCAGGCTGTGAGGAGGTCAGCAGCCCAGGGCTCCGGGTGGGCCTGACAGCTTTCGCACTTCTCAGCTGAGTGGGGGAGGTTTCCTTACCCCCCGGGGATCATCCTTTCAGGCCTTTCGGCGACATGGGAGGTACGGTTGGGGCTAGAAGCAGTCCGTTGTAGGAGTTTTGCTTCGTCGGCTTGGGACCATTGAGGCTTCTTGTGTGGCAGGCGCCGGGCATTTTTTTCTTTGCTGCGTGGATGTGCTGTGGCTCATATGGCACCAAAATCCAAGTTGGCTGCCTGACGTGTATGCGGCGTGGCAGGTTACTGGCTCAGATGAGGCACCCCCCAACTGGATCTGATGGCAACTTTCGCCAATTCAAAGATGGAAAGGTTCTTCAGTCAATGGAAGGAAAGTGGATCAGTGGAACTCAATGCCCTGGTGTGTCCATGGCCCAAAGAAATTCTTCTTTATGTCTTTCCTCCATGGCCTCTGATTAGATGTGTTCTAAGGCGGATAGAGGCACATCGTGGTACAGTAGTACTTGTGGCACCAGAGTGGCCCAGACATCCCTAGTTCGTGGACCAGGTGCAGCTGGCAGAGGACGGTCCTCTTCGGCTGGCTCATCTGCTGCGTCTTCTTCGACAGGGGCCCATATTCTCAGATCGGGAGGATCACTTCTGTCTCATGGCTTGTCTTTTGAGAGGCAGAGGTTACACGTGAAAGGATACTCGGAGCCAGTCATTTCCACTCTTCTTCAGGCTAGGAGACCCGTTACGTCGATGGCGTGTGTCAGGGTTTGTAAACTGTTTGAAGGGTGGTGTCTGCAGAGGAAATTGATCCCTGTGACAGTAGAGGTGTCGCAGATCTTGGACTTCCTGCAGCAAGGATTAGCTAAGGGCTTGGCCTTTAATTTGCTTCAAGTACAGGTAGCAGCCTTAGGCGTTCTTAGAGACTTGTCTCAGTCCTGGAAGCTGGCAGCCCATCCAGATATCATCCGATATCATAAAGGCATGAAACATTTGCGGCTGCCAGTGCATAAGGTGTGCCCGAATTGGAGCTTAAATTTGATTCTCCGAGAGCTCTGCGGTGCTTCATTTGAGCCGTTGAGGAGGGCGTCCTTGAAGTATTTAACGCTGAGAGGAGAGGATCACCTTGCTGGTGGCTGAAAGAAATCAGTAAGTTTTTGCTTGGGAAATTTTCTTTTGGAATATTATTTAGTGTGTTTGTGCTTTTAATAGTCAGTAAGGCAGGGAATAAACTGAAGTTAGACTGTTTGTTTTTTTAAATAGTCAATCAGTAAGGCAGCTAGTAAGCAGTAGTTAGTGTGTATATTTTTAATAGTCTGTAAGGCAGCAGAAGTTAGAATGCTTGTATATTAAAAAAAAAAGTAGCCAGAAGCTAGAAATAAGCTACAAGCAGTGTATACCTAAGTAAAAAGGTTGAAAAGTTCAGCACTCACCTCAAAAAGTTGTTAAGGTAGTGTGATTTGGTTTGACTAGGTACCAACATTTGTTAATCAACAGAGCAGTGAGTCACTAGACTGTTTGTATTTCCCAACCCTCCCACCCCTCACTCACGCACCCCTAGCTCATCCTTTCATTTATAGGATGGTGTCACATTCACAAAAAAAAACAAAAAAACATATTGAGAGTTTGAACATTCCCCTGTAGGCCACTACCAGACATATAGTGAATTCACTAATACATTTAAAGGACATTAATTAGACACATTCCTACTCCCATAGTAGCATAAAACTTAACTAGGAACTGAACAAATTTGAGATGAAGGCAGCAGTCTAGCAGCAAGAGGGGGGCTTCCCAGTCTTTTGCATCGAGTGTCACATGTATGATTCTTTACCCGCTGGTGAGAAATTGTACATGTGCATGTGATGCAAAGAGCTCCTGGCTCTCAGAGAACGAGTCCAATCTCTGGAGGCTAGAGTGTCAGACCTGGAGGAGCTGAGGCAGACAGAGAGGTATATAGATGAGACCTTCAGGGACAGTAGCAAAGTCCCAACTTCAGACTGGCAGCCCTGGTGCTGCCTTGGAGGAAGAAGGTCTCATGATCAAAGAGCATCAACCTGGTGCATTCAACGCACAATTAAACTCTGTTGCCAGAGGATGTGGTTAGTGCAGTTAGTGTAGCTGTTTTTAAAAAAGGATTGGATAAGTTCTTGGAGAAGTCCATTACTTGCTATTAATTAAGTTGACTTAGAAAATAGCCACTGCTATTACTAGCAACAGTAGCATGGAATAGACTTAATTTTTGGGTACTTGCCAGGTTCTTATGGCCTGGATTGGCCACTGTTGGAAACAGGATGCTGGGCTTGATGGACCCTTGGTCTTTCCCAGTATGGCATGTTCTTATGTTCTTATTCCTAGTGGCCATTTGTTTGGCACAAAGGATTTTGGAGTTGCAGGCTCTTTTTTGTAGGGACCCTTTCCTGAGAATTTATGGGGCAGGGTGTCTTTGAGAACAGTGCCTTCCTTTGTGCCCAAGGTGGTTTCTTCCTTTCATGTCAATCAGTCTGTGGAGCTTCCAGGGTTTCCAGATTAGTCTCAGGAGTCTCCACAGAACAGGGAGCTGCATTGGATGGATGTGCGGCTCATCATTTTGTGCTGTTTTGAAGTTTCCAATGACTATTGGCGGTCAGACCATTTCATTGCCCTATTTTCTGGGACCAAGAGGGGGGACAAAGCATCGAAAGCTTCCATTTCCAGATGGATTAGAAAGGCCATTTGTGCTGTGTACATTTCTAAAGAGAGACAGGCTCCTGTGGGGTTAAGGGCTCTCTCCACAAAGGTGCAGCTTCTCTCTCCTTAGGAGATTTGTCGGGCGACTGTCTGGTCTTCTCTGCACACTTTCACCATATTTTACCGTTTGGATGTGAGGGAGCAGAATGAGGCTTCCTTTGATGAGAGTGTTTGGCGTGTGGGTCTTTCAGAGGCCCACCCAGTGTAGGGTGGCTTGGGTACATCCCACTGGTCTGGAATGATCTGAGGATGTACAGGAAAGGAAAATTGGTTCTTACCAATTCCAGAGGCCCACCCCGTTCTGACTCCGAAAGACTGGCTGTTGGCTGGTGAGCTGTTAGAGTCTGCAGAAACAATTGGTTTTATACTATTGTTCAAAGAAGGGCTGGTGGTTTCCAGAACATGTTTCATTGGTTAAGGGCAACCTGGACTTCTGGTTTGTTAGGAGGGGTCAGGTAGCCCCACAGTTGAAGTTTAATTTTTGGGGCTTGAGTACAGGCCGATACTGAGGGACTGCTGGTGGTACTCTCTCTTATGTAGCAGTGTCCAAACTTTTGTCTCTGTCTCCATCTGCTGGTAGGGATGCATAACCCACAAGTCTGGAATGATCTGCTGTATTACAGGAATTAAAATTAGCAGGTAAGAACCAATTTTCCTATAGCTATAAAACCTAACTGAATATCTTTGAATATCGCAGGTTAGATTTCAAAGTTATCCAGGTACAGAATAGGGCAGAGGATAGTGGGAGAGAAGGAAAGAGAGGAGGTGTGGGGTAGGAGTATAGAGAGAGAGAGGAGGTGGGAGCAATAAGGGAGAGAGTGGTAGGGGCAAGCTTGTTTGGATTAGTCCCCCAACCAGAAAGACTTTCTGCTGCCCCTGTCTTCTCTTGTAAGTGAAATTCACTGTCTAGGCATGACAGCTTCCTTTCTAGGTTGTTGACTTGTGAGGTAAGTCAAATTTTATTTTTTTTGTTGGCATGAATATACGTGGATTATCTTATATTTGGGACCTTTAATAGAGTCAATAAGATTAAAATTTGACATATCTCTATACTACAGATTATACTATTTGCATATATTTGATTATTATCAAATATATAGCATATTTAAAGATTTCTTTATTCTTTAAATATGCTATAAAGTAGTTAAAATGTTGATAATTGAAAAAATAAATCAGTAAACTAGAAAGGCAATGTGAACTATCAATAAAATATTGGGGGAATGAACTAAAAATACTGTAAGCATGGAAAATGCATGTTACAAAGTAAAGCAAAGAGGCAGAATAAAACAAAAATATGTTTCCCTGTATCAGTATAGTATGGCATAATATTGTGATATGTTTTATAGATAGGTTCGTCATACTTTGATTAAGAATCATGTATTTGCCCCAAGGTTATGGACTGTAAATAACTGTCAGTTGTTGGTCTCACCCTGGTCATACAATGTAATAGGATTGTTTTTCTTTGTTCCTGTTTGGTTGTTTTTCTAATAAACAAGAAATCATTAAAGAAGAATTGTGGGAATAATACAGCTCAAAGGCCCTATGTACCTTGAGAAAACAACACAAATCTCTTTATTGTGAGTTTATAGGCTAGTACCCAGTTAGACTTGCAGAATGCATTTACCAGCTTTATTATGATATACATAACCCTCTTTGCCCCTTTTCCAGTAATTGCTTACCTGATGCCACCATCATCTGGTAGAGATGTGCTTCGTTTTTAGGTATCGGGTCGGGCTTCAGTCGGCTGCTCCGTGCAAAAATTTAGTTTTTTCACGGGCTGGTTTTGGGGTTTTTTTTTCGACAAACGAAGTTAGTGTGCACTAACGGGCATACTGTGCACTATACCGGCATTAGTGCGCACTAACAAAAAGTGCAACTTAAAAGTTAAAACGTATCAATTTATGAGGAGTTCGTTAGCTAGAGCTATGGTTCTGGGTTCCCACTGGTTCACTTCACCTTGAAGACAGCCAATGGGAATGTAGAACCATTACTTTTACTCATCCGGCATTGTGCGCACTAACGTGAGTTAGTGCGCACTATGGCATAATGTGTGCGCACTACCTCTAGTTAGTGCGCACTAATTTGGATATGCTCTGTAGTGTCCCCAGGGGTCATTTTGCTTTTACTACACTCACTAACAAAGCTATAGAGACAGAGACTGAGACAGTCACACAGATAGACACACAAGTGCAGCAGACTCTACTGTGTAGTCAATCAATCATTAGTAAAGTGTACGTACGTACGTACAGCTCAAATTCTACCACTGTAATTATATAAGGTTTTGTTTTAGTTTTTCTACAGTATTATTATATGGTTACTTTACTAGTTACTTATAGGCCGATACAGTACAGGGCGCTCCGAAGGAGCGCACTGTTAACCTGCCCTTGGACACGTGTTTTCCCTTACCCCTTATTCAGTAAGGGGCGGAAAACGCGCGTCCAACCCGCGGCACCTAATAGCGCCCTCAACACGCAAATGCATGTTGATGGCCCTATTAGGTATGCACGCGGGATACAGTAAGAAAAATGTGCAGCCAAGCCGCATATTTTACTCTAAGAAATTAGTGCCTACCCAAAGGTAGGCGCTAGTTTCTGCCGGCACTGGGAAAGTGCACAGAAAAGCAATAAAAACTGCTTTTCTGTGCACCCTCTGACTTAATATCAGCGATATTAAGTCGGAGGTCCCAAAGGGTGTAAAAAGTAAAAAAAGAAAAAAAAAATTAAATTGGGCCGGCGGCTGTCGGGCCGAAAACCGGACGCTCAATTTTTCCGGCATCCGGTTTCCGAGCCCGAGGCTGTCAGCGGGCTCAAGAACCGACGCCGGCAAAATTGAGCGCTGGCTGTCAAACCCGCTGACAGCCGCCGCTCCGGGTCAAAAGGAGGTACTAGGGACACGCACCTCCTTTTGACAGGCAAACAGGTGCATTAACTATGTAATTAAACTAACGGGCCGATTCAGTAAAAACGTGGGAGAGAGTATGTAAATTAGGTGGTGTGGTAGAAACAGGCAAAAGGATGGTGAAGGGTGAGACAGCTCCCTCCCTACATTACTAGTAGTGAGAGGCTGGCTTCACAGATGGGGGGGGGGAGCTGCCTGACCCTCACTCCTCCCCTCCCCCATGTCCCATCCAGTGAATGGTATGTGGGTGAGAGGGGGACGATGGTGAAGGGTGAGACACCTCCCTCCCTGCATTACTAGTGAGAGGCTGGCTTCACAGATGGGGGGGGGGGGGGAGCTGCCTGGCCCCTCCCTGCTTTAGTGTGTGAGCTTCTGAACAAATAGCTGTCCTATAGCACATACTTTTTTTTCATCTTCTTTTTTATTTTCTCATGGTAGGATGGAACGGGATGATGAAGACAGGGACAGTGAGTCCGAGTCCTCCCCACCGTCCTCCTCCAAGGTGGCAGCTGCCAAAAAAGACAGGTCCAGGAAGCCCCGCTTTACGTGGGCTGATGTGGACTTCCTGGCTCAGCTAATCCTCCTGGATGAGAGGAACCTCTACACCCCCCAGGCAGCAGGCCTAACCTAGAAAGGGAGACTGCTGCCTGGGCCTCTCTCCAGGAGGAGTTTTGCCGGCGGGCCTCCTACCCTCGTGAGGTTGAAGACCTCAAGAAGAAAGGTGAGAGATAATAATGTTGGTCATATAATTTAATTTTAATTATGTATATTATTTTGTCATTGAAAATTGAATAGAGTATGATAGTAATACTAGCTACAGTAGCTAGTAGCATAGAGCAAGTTATGTAATTATAAAGTAATAACTACTATAACTAATAACAGTTATAATTTTAAGTAAATATATTTTAAAAGAACAGAAATACTAGTAGCTAGCTAGTTACTAGTGTACCACCCTTACCCTATACTATACTATTATTAATACTTAATAACTTAGCTACAAAGGAAAGAAAATTACTGTGGTATATTATTGATATTTATATTTATCGTTTTGAAATGGTGGTATTTGGGATTTTGAATGCCACATTGAAATATAAATTAAATAGTATTTTGTTATTACTAACTTTTCTATGTTGCATAAAAAATAATCTAGTAGGTCAAGGCAAAACTTGGGCATGTTTTAATAATTAATCAATGTTATTCCTTTTCCTGTATATTCCTCTAATTCTCAGGTCGCCATGTGCGACTGCACCAGGGTAGGTGACTCGAGGAGATCCGCAGAACCTTGACCCATCCCTTGCCTGGTAGGTTGTTTTTAGACTACTACATAAGTACACAAATATTATTCAATTAATTGTAATGGAATTTGTATTTAATTATGTTTGTTTACTATAACAGTGAATGAATCCTTGTGCCTGATCTCATTCTTGTTTTTTTAAATTTTAACTGTTGTTCTCTGAATTTTGATCTGTCTTGTACAGTACCACACCCAGGCAGGGACGAGGCGGGGCTTCCTGGGCCTAGCAGGAGGCAGAGCTGCCACCAGAGGAGGACGGAGGCACCAGCAAAGGCTAGTGGTCTAGTTAATAATATATCTTGGCCAGTACAGTAGTATATTATCTGAGACTGAAAAACAAAATCATTTTTTTATATCAGTCAGTTATAGTGGCTGGGGAATGTGGGGATGTGTGTATTTATTTATTTATTTGTCTATTTTAAATGACACTGAGTGGCTACGAGAGTAAACTAAGGAATGGAAGGAGAAAGAAAAGAAGAGATGTGTTTGTAGTGTACCTCCTACCATCATATTCTGTCTAACCTGAGAGTGACTCCATTATTTCTCCTTCCAATCCTTCAAATTATGTATTATCTCTATTCTATGCAGATTGATTTGATTTCCCTCCGCTCTCCCCCTCCCTCCTTCTCCCCTGTGATGGACTCCTCATTTTCCTATAACCCTCAAGGTTAATAAACTAAGTAAGGGGCAGATTATTTTATAAACTTGCTCGCACGCGTACAATATTTGCTTATTTATTTGCCATATATGACTATGTATGTAATGTATTGTTCTGTGTCTCATGCTGAATTTTTTTTTTTACATTTCTTTACAGCAGGAGAGGAACAACAACTTGAACCGGCAGCAGTAGCCCAGCGGCCAAGCACCAGCACCAGCACCAGTACTGCCGTACTTCCTCCATGATCTCCTCCTAGCTATAAATGCTGTGCACAGTTTTCAAAGCTGGAGGAGATCCTGCAGGAAGTACGGCAGTTCAAGGCAAAATATGATGCCGACTTCAAGATGTTGCAGCAGAAGGTCACAGACGTGCAGGACAGTGTCAGCAATGTGGAGAGGAGGTTGTCAGCCCTGGAGAGGGCCCCTCAGGAGCAGAGGGAAATGGCTTCTCCTCCTCACGAGATGTCTCATGAGGAGGAGATGCCAGTTCCCTCTACTCAAGAGCAGGCTCCTC
Organism: Rhinatrema bivittatum; assembly: GCF_901001135.1. NCBI lineage: Eukaryota > Metazoa > Chordata > Amphibia > Gymnophiona > Rhinatrematidae > Rhinatrema > Rhinatrema bivittatum. Next base: position 545,529,746 of record NC_042617.1, on the reverse strand, counting down.
TGGGGTCGGCACCCTCCTCTTCACATGAGTCTGACCCTGCTGCAACATCATGAAGTCAAGGCATCATATTTCGCCTTGACCTGGGCTCCTCCACTCCAAAGGGGCGTGGGATAAACACTGTGGATCCATAAAGTCAAGAGGCCGCCAATGAAGAGTGGGTGACTCGCCAGAATGATGGCTACTGCCTGGAGACAATACCCTTAGTCAATAAACATACACATGGTTACTGTGACTCCAACATCACTCTAAGATTCAACAGCATGAGGAAATGTGGAAAAAAGGATTTGCACTCACAATGACGGGAGTAGCTGGCTTGTTACGGCGGTTACTACCCCAAACCAAATATCCAGATTACTACCTCCACCTTCCTCTATTCCTGATGCCTTTCAACTAGCTTGATCACTCCATTCTTATACTTCACTTTCAATGCATATCCAGCATAGTTCTCTGCTTCAACAGCAGGGGAAAAGAAAAACTGTTACTTCACACATCCAGCAGAGCTCTCTGCTTAAACGGCAGGGGAGAAGAAAAAAGGGTTCGCACTCACAAAGCGGGGAGTAGCTGGCTTGTTACGGCGGTTACTACCCCAAACCAAATGTACCTGATACTTCACTCTCGACGCATATCCAGCATGGCTCTCTACTTCAACGGCATCGGAGAAAGACTGATACATCACGAATTTCCAGCATAGCTCTCTGCTTCAACGGCAGGGGAAAAGAAAAACTGATACTTCACGCATATCCAGCATAACTTCAACGGCAGGGGAGAAGAAAAAAGGATTCACACTCACAAAGCGGGGAGTAGCTGGCTTGTCACGGCGGTTACTACCCCAAACCAAATGTGCCTGATACTTCACTTTCGATGCATATCCAGCATAGCTCTCTGCTTCAACAGCAGGGGAGAAGATAAACAACCAATAAGGGCTGTATAACATAATCTGGGTAAAAACAAATAAGCATGGGTGTAGCTTGCTTATTGCGGCGGTTACTACTCCTACTACCTCTAACTAATCAAGCTAGATATTTCACTTGGATGCAGCTCCTCCACCGCTCTCTACATTAATGGCGGGGGTGGAAGGGAATTAGAACCAAGAGCTAAGAGAAACAGATAAGTATGGGAGAAGAAATGAGGGAAGCTTGCTGGGCAGACTGGATGGGCCATTTGGTCTTCTTCTGCCGTCATTTCTATGTTTCTATGTTTCTATGTTTCTATGTTTGTTCTTTTTTATATATTATTTCTGAGTTATTTAACTAATAATAATTAATTATTCCAAAATTAAATAGTATGGTACTACTAAATTACAGAGAGCAGACATGTATGGATGTACATCGTATTATAATCCAACAAATTTCAGTGTTTTTGTACTAGTAACTAAGTATGGCACTCAGTCAGTCATACACTTCCATAAAACATTCAGTCTGGTTGAATTAGCACAAGTTGTATACTTGTGAGCAGTAGCGCCAACGTCAAGGCTTCAACCATGGTTACTGACCATTTACACATCTTTCAACCTGGCCAATGCAATATTGTGCAGTGTACAGCACTCAAGCTACTGCAACGACTCACATGTCGATGCCAAAAATTGTTGCATGACCAAGACAGCCATTTGAAGCAGAAAATGTAATGCTTGTGATACTAAAGTGGGAGTAAGAAGAAAGCAGAATCATGAAAAAAAAAATCCTTCAGAAATGTATAACTGCTGGGTGCTCAGTTTTCTTTTTTTATTAGGATTTCTTAAGGTCTTTTGTTTGTTCCACATGATTCTGATTTCTTAGTCCTAGTACTAGTAGTAGTTAGTTAGTTACTGTAGTCTGTTAGTACTTTACTATTAGTTAGTATTGCTATGAACAATACTGGGACTGGCTGAATTACAGGCATTAAAATACATTCTCTGCTTTAAATGGGCTCCTAGGACACATGGAAAGTTTTGGTATCAAAGTGAATCTATTCTATTCTGCAATCTCTGCATACATTACCAGTACACAACTACACACACACTCAAGGGTGTTTGTATATATTTTTTTAATCAATGTATTGTTACAGTAGTGGGATATAACAGTAACAGTTATAGCTAGCTACTACTAGTAGTAGCTATTAATAATATCACATTAGTAGCCATCCACTAGCTACTTAGCTGGCAACCTCTCTGTGCACTGTAAGTGCAATTTAATATTGCATTGGCCTGAAATTCTTTCATACTTCATTCACACAATCATGCCATCGGAGATGGATGCTGAGGCAGAGGAACCCAGCGAGGACTTGCCTGCCTCGGAGATGGACACTGGGGGAAAGGAGCCTGGGAGTGAGAAGTCTGTGTCGGGGACGCAGCAGGACGGAGTGTTCATGTTTTTTGACTCCCAGACTGGCTTCTCCTGGGGGCCACAAGAGGCAGCAGCGGCAGTGTAGTGATAGCGGCACTGCCGGGCGCCCCAGCGAGCGATGCGGGGAGCACAGCTGCAGAGAGCCAAGCCTCTCTTCCAGCCCTTGACCTTGGATCTCGGGCCTTGACAAGAGGCTCACTCCTCCCAGTCACAGGGAAAGTCCAGATACCCAAGCAGTGGAAAGTTCGTTTTGATGAAAACCAATTGCTCTACTAAGTCTGGAGACAAACGTGCATGGTGTGGACTCACTATGTTCCCTGTCATTGAAAATACTCTTTCACTTTGCACACTGGTTGGTGGGCAGGAAAGAAAGTGCTGTGCTAGTATTGCAAGATCAGGCCACATTGAAGCTTTCTGTGCCCAATATCTCAAGGGATCTGAGTCCATGCTCTGAATTGGCTCAGACAGAAAACTATTAACATGCATTTCTGAAACATTCTCCTGCAGGTAGGACTCAGTAGTCACTCTTCTGTGAACAGCTGATGCGATTGCTTGTGACATGGCAGCCAGTTCATTAAACTTGGAATGACTAATAATTTGATGTATCAATACTCAAAATAATGATCCAGATGATGCCAGACACTTATGTAATCAACAATAAATTATAGGAGTCTAGCTCAAATATAAGTAGATTGTATGTGAATAGAGCTGGGGAAACCTCATAAAGTGCCAATAATAGGCTATGTGGGAATGCCTATATGGCTACTTGGTACAAAACTCTAGCTCCAACTTAGTGGTTGTTAGAGAAAAGTTATAATCATTGGTAAACCCCAGATATGCAAGATGCTCAGTCAATAACTCTAATGGCTATCTTGACAGTCCAGTGCTGGTCAACTCATATTATACCAATCATAACTCACAGTTACGATGCCAAGATGCTATATACAAAACTTCATGCGATAAGTATTTCGATCCCGACACTGCAATGTTTCGAGTAAATACTCTTCATCAGGGAGTAACTTTTCAGCATGGAATGTACCTGTATGTCTCAGCTGTGAAAATATACCTGGAACGATATTCAAGATCATACAGTCTTTGTCATGATGTAAAATACATCTATGCTTAAAATGGCATTGTGTAGATAATTAAGGACTCACTCAAAGAATGATGGCAAATTTGCTCTTTCACTCGAGTGTTGTACGTGCGCTGAGAGGTGACCAAAAAATCTCCTGCTTGAAACTAAATGTTCCCTACTGTGTCAGAAAACAAGATTGTCAAACAGAGTCAGACACTTGTACTTCCATCTTTCATAGATTAAGTGGGTAGAGGGTCAGAGCACACCCCACCTTATCTTCATAGAGTGGCAGCTCATTATTGAAAATCTCAATGTCATAATCGGTATTAGGACCATGAAATGGAGAAGGGCCATTCCACTGTTTCCCAACACTCTCATGGAGGCACATCTAACTAGTCATGTTTTCAGAATATGAATAATGAATACGCATGAGATAGATTTGCAATCATTGGAGTCCCAGGGTATGCAAATTTATCTCATGCATATTCATTGTGGAAATCCTGAAAACTTGACTGGCTAGGTGTGCCTCCAGCAAAGGGTTGGGAAATGCAAATGCCTGGGCAGTATTGTCCTTGTGGTTGTAGATGGGACTCAAGCCATGATTTTCTCTGCCCCTCTCTGTCTTTGGGAAACTATAAAATCTCATTTTTTGTGAACTCTCTTTTCAGTTGTAAACACTGGGGTCCTGCTCTGCTTCTAACGCAGGTGTTTAAAATGGCAATCTTGCATCCATGCATGAAACTGACAAGCTCTACTATATCTGACTTATCTGCTTCCTCTGGTACATAGGCATTGGATAATTAATTTAGCAGCTAATGTATTAAAGCCTGTTAATGCAGTTGTGTTAGCATGCTTTAAAGGTGTTATTAATACACACAAGATTGATTACGTGCATTATCAGCACTATTAACATACATAAAATGGTTCCTTAACATACACAAGCCTCCACATTGTGAAGAAGAAGAAGGAGTCTCTAATATTCTTTCTCATAGCTTTTCTTTGTTAATGATCTAAATCCATCACTATTGGTTGGTTGAGGTATGACATGTGGGGGTTAATGATTATGCAAAATAATATTAACTATGTTTTTATATTAGTTCTCTTTTGTATGTTCTAATGCGTTAAGTCAATAAAAAGCTGTTAAACATATGTAAGATACTTTACAGACAGGCCTGATGTAGTAAAGGATTATTCCCATTTTGGGGCCTGTGTAATAAAACATATGCCAAAACTAGCACAAAATGTTAATGCCAATTTTTCAGCACACATGCATTAAAAACATGCAACCCCATTTGATGCAGTAAACTAATGATAATGAAATCAAAATGGTGCTAATAATCTACAGTAAGCTCATAATACATGCCAAAATGGACATTAAAATTGACATGCAGAAAACTGTGATATAACCAGCAGTAAAATCAGCACTAGTTTGAAAAATGCTACAGAGTTCCATATTGGTTGGCAGGACCCAGGGCAACTGTCAAATCCAAGATGACACTTATCAAGAAGTCCAAGCGCTGGAGGAAAGGAGGCCTACCTTGCAATGTGCAGCTGATGCCAGTGGAGGACCTGGTCTAGGGGTACTCTTTTGCTGGTGTACTTAATGGTGGCATTGATATGGATGCTGCGAAAGAAGCAGGTGAGTATGGTGGGGAATGTATTTCCAAAGTGAAGAGGGAAGGATGAGGAAGTAATGAATTAGCTTCTCAATACTTAGCTCTGAATTGTCTTTTTGATTTTTTTTTCCAGATGATCATCAACTGATGGCCACAGAGGGGTCTGCTACAGTGGGTGCAGCCAAAGAGAACCTGCCAGCATCTCAGGGGATACAGCCTCAGGATCCACTTCCCATTGGAACAAAAGAACAATCCACCAACAGTTTGCAGCTGCCCAAGTGAGTCACTGGCACCTTATAATTGCTTATAATATCAGGTGGGGGAACCTAATATTCATATTCCCCAGATGCTTTTAATGAGTATGTAGTCTCATACCACTGAAGTTTGCTCCTGATTATACATGAAGACAGAAAGACAGTTGAACACCACTTCATATGGCTAGACACATACATCACAGACATGCAGAATGTAACACCAACACTTGGCATCAAAGCGGGTGTTAGTGGAGCTCTAGATCTTACCATTGCCTCACCAACAGAAACACCACTCTCTGGCATTGATGTAATAGCAGACAAAATAGCTGCAGAACTTATTGCCAGGCAGGATCTCATCAGACCAGTGTTATGGCAGGATGGACAGCTATACACACCAAGATGGAACAGATGAAGAAGAAAATGTGTTCCTTGTGTAAAGAGTCCAGATTGTCTACAAGAGAGAGCACTGCTTCAGTCAATGTGTTGGCAGATCACATTAGAGCTACATCTAATGACATTGTTGGTGTCTTTCAAAGCCTTGGCTCATCTATATGGGATAGGAGCAGGACCTTTACCAATATGATTGAATTTATATTTCCCCAGGAGGCAAGCTCATTGTCAAACTCTGAAAACTATGGAATTTAGCAGCCCTCCCCCCGCCCACCATACAGAGCCTGAGGTGGGACCCATGCACAGAGGTTGTAGCAATGAGGAAGATCCCACCATGCTGAACCATCAATAAATGTCCTATTCCTGACTTTTTCTAGACCCAACTCTATACTGAACCAACAAAGACTCTACCTAGATCCATCAAGGTCAATTTTCAGCCATGGAGTAGTTAGTTATGTTAGCTGGAAATAGCAATCTGGCTAACTTAATGGGGATATTCAGTGGTGAGGCTGCACCACTGAATATCCTCAGCTATCTTAAAGTTAGCTAGTTATGTCAAACCGGCTAACTTTAGGACAGCCCTATGGGTTGACAGGAGTTAGACACATTGGTTAAGCGGCTGACTCTGAATATTGGATTTAGCCACATGAGTTATGCTGCTACCTTTAGCCCGCCCCAAAATGCTTCTTGTCTGCCCCCAGAATACCTTCAATTTAGGCACCTAAATTCTAGGTGCATATGGTGCTGAATAACCCTGGCTAACCATTTAGATGGATAACTTTTCAGTTATCCATCTAAATGGCTTTTGGATGTAGACCTATTCCTGACCCCATACCAGATTACCAATGACGATCCTGCAGTGAACTGCCACGCTGGACCACTGATAACTTTCTCTCAGTTCTCTTCTACAACTGGTTGCTGGCACATAGCTGTCCATCAGGTTTCCTGGCATACCCCCTGCCCTGGGATGTACACATGACACCGGTGTTGGAGCTAGACTCTTTGGTATTGTCAACTTTTGTTTTTAGGTCCACGCTGTACCACCAGTGACTATTCTGCAGTCCATTGCCACAGCAGACCACCAATGACAGTCTCTGAACCCCACCCATCCCACTAATGACTAGCCCGCACCACGGGGCAGTGCCTTAGGAACCACCCCCCATTGAAACAGCAAAACAACTGCAATCAGCTGCCATGACTGACCAATTATAACAGTCTCTGAACCTCACTTGACCCACACCTGCCCATTAATGACTATGCCAGACCAACTGGGGACAAATTACTGTCTAATGAAATACCACCCACGTTAACAGCAACACAAGCCAATTTGTGGATCATCTATCTATCTATTTATTTATTTATTTAGCGCTTAAAACAAGCTATTTACAAAAGCATACCCATGCTTTGTATCAAGTATGTGTATTGATAGTTTTAATTTATTATTGTACTTTTATTAGTTAAATTATGTTTTTTGATTTTGTAATGAAGATATAAACTGTTGTGAAGGTCAATACTAAACATCGGTATATAAAACTGATTAAATAAAAAAATAAAATAAATAAATTACTAAGAATAGCAAGGTAAAACAAAAATCAGAAAACAGACAAAGTTCTGTGTCTTCAGGTAAATGCTTGTTTAAAAAAAATGTCTTCAACATTGATTTAAAAGATTTTGGGCAATCCATCAATCACAGTGCTTATGGAAGAGTGGTTTAAATGACAGGAGCAGCAACTGAAAAGGTGTTCACTACTTGGGTCTGCCTCACTGAGGGAATGTCGAGGAGGCCTCTCTGGAAAGCTCTTAATGCTTACATCAGGATATATATTTGTAACATGGAATTAGCGCAAGGTAGTAAATCCTGGCTCCACAATATATGTACCAAGGTTGCAATTTTTAAAAAATTACTTGATAGTGAACAGTTAGCTAGGGCAAATCAGCCAGCACTGGGGTAATATGATACCTCCTACTCTTTTCTGATGTTAGGCAGGATGCCGAGTTCTGTATTAGCTGTATTGCCCTTAGAGTAACTCTTGGAAGGTCTACATAAATAGCACTGAAGCAATCCCTGAGTGGAAGAATTGAAACCTGGTCAATTGTTCTAAAGTCACAAGCTTCTAACAAAAGGTTCACGCCATGCAGAATGCGAAGACTGAAAAAAACTAACCTGGTAACAAAAGCAACCTTATGACAAAAAGACAGGAGCAAATTAATCCAGATTCCTAAGCTCTTGACACAAGGTAGGATGGGGAATACAATACTCTTATGGTTAAAGTATATGGAAAAAGGATTGTATTAATTGACAACTGCCAAGCATCTCAACAATGTGCAAACAACTACTTGAACCATCAAGGTCATCTACCAATGGTAAACTAGAATGGCGGTACTGGTGTCCTTGATGTCTGTTTGCAACTGGATGTCAAACATGGTGTGATCTGCACAATTGCCATTAATAGGGTTGCCAACTGGCTTCAGATTTTCAGGACACGTTGATCCAGTCCTGGTTTTACTCCCCTACATGCAGGTACTAATAGTCTTGATTTTCTTAAGGAATGCAATAAGGAAATCAGAATAAGTCCCAGCATACAATGGAATAAAACCAGGACTGGATCAACCTGTCCTGAAAATCTAGAGCCAATTGGCAACCCTAGCCATGAAGGGTTTCCCCATTGCACTCTCTTCTTAGGGCTGCATGATGGGAAAGGCTCTATTTTCCAAAAGTGTTCTTCTGTATAAGTCCCATGGTTACTTGGCAGGAATCTGCATTCCTCGGCTGCTTGGTAAGTATCAAGTTTTTTTTTTCTCTGTATACATGTGTAATCTCTTTCTCTTACAGATCACTCTGATGTTGTCTTGTAATTGCTGCTAGTTCTAATTTTTTTTCTCTGCCTTTTATTCCTTCCTTCAAGTTCTTCATGCCTTATGCCAGGAATGGTGCTTCCATCCCTGTGCTTGATCCTGATAAGTAGTACTTGCATATATAATATCTTGCTGGCTCGCATGTCTTGCTGACCCCACAAACAATGCAAGTTTCCTCTCCTCTATTTTTCATTTGGTACATCTTTGGCACTCATCACTGCAGCTTGCAGAAATAGTAGTTCCACTCCTGATATTCCTTCCAGCACAGAAGCTTCACTGACCTAGATGCCATATCTCTAAGCAAAGCTTTCCCCCTTCATCTCTGCCATTGCTTGACCCACCACCAATGCTTGTCTCTTGTCTTCTTGGATTTCCAGAGCACCGTTCTTGCTGGTTCCCCGGTGGGTGTTGGATGGCTTCAGATTTGCATTTCTCACTTTTTTCTCTCTTTTCCCTTTTTCTGGTGGGGACATCATTAGTAGGGATGGGCATTCAGGAGAAATGAAATAGGAAATTAGACATTTCCAATTTCATTTCATTTCATTATTGAAGCAAAGTGATTAAAAATCCTACAAAATGTTGTTGGTTTTCATGTTTTGTTTTAAAACCAAAATTGATTCGTCAGGCCTACTCCCAGGCCCAAAGCTGGAGCCTCGTCTATGGAAAGGGCCTCAGCCTCGGCCAAAGCACAACACTAGGGCCAGTGCTTAGGACTAGGCCTGAGGCTGAAGATTTGCCTCTGTATAGGCAGTGGCCGACGCAGAAACCACAGCCTAGGCCTGAGCACAACACCGGGGTCTCGGCTGAGACCCAGGCCTAATGTTGGGGCCTTGACCGAGACCCCAAAAATGTAATAAACTCACCTACTCCAGGGATCCAGAGGCATAATCTAAGCCAAGGCCTGATTGAACTTGGTGGTCAGGTCCAGATGCTTAGGCCTCAGCCAAGGCTCAGCCCAGGCTCAATGATGTGACACGGTCCAGAGAACAGGTCCTTACATATGGGCCTCAATTGGATCCCAGGCCCAATGCCTTGATCCAGCCCAGAAGCCATGTCCTGATGCTGGGAACTCAGCCCACAACCAGACCTGACACTTCCACCTGACCTGGAGGCCAGGTTCTGATGCCAGGGCCTTGGCCTGGATACAGGCTTGATGCCAGGTGCTGTGGACAGAGTCTGGGTCCCAATGTCTGGGTTTTGGCCCTGTGTCAGGCCCAGGCTTTGGAACCCAGGCTTGGGAGCTCCTCTTCTTCATCTTCTTTCTTCAGCACTTGTAAACCAAATGACACCATCCGTTGTAGTAATTCCAGAGTTACTTAACTCCGTCATATTTCCCCAGTGGATGGCACAATTTTGATGTATGGAAGATGGGCGCATTTGGATTTCAAGCACCAAAGAAGACAAACAAGAGTAACTCTCAGGCATGGGCTTCGAGGCCTAGGGCGGTGCCCAGGTATCGGGACCCAACCTCCAGTCTGAGGCACTGACATTTGGCCTGGGTCTGGGCTGAGGCCCTGGCATCGTGTTACAGACTCTGGGTCAGGTTGCAGTGTCAGGCCAGGGTGCATGCTGAAGCCCAGAGGTCAGAACCTGCCCTCTGGGTTGGGTTGTGGCATTAGGCCTGGATCTGGGCCCCGGCCTAGGCCAAGACCCAGGCATCATTACCCTGCCTCTGGGTTGGGTTCATCAGGCCTGGGTCCAGGCCAAGAACCTAGAGTTGGGATCCTGTCTCTGTGGCAGATTGTGGCTTTGGACCTGAGCCTGAGCCCCAGCCTAGGCCAAACCCCAGGTGTTATGTCCTTGCCTTAAAACCTGGCCTTGTGTAGGGTGTAGGCCCAGGTTGCGGTGACCTACCATAGTCTAGGACTATACAAGGCTGAGGCTTCAGCATGGGCCTACACGTAGAGATAATCCTGATGCTTAGACCCAGACTGAAGCCATGGCCTTGCATAGACCTAGGCTGCGATAGGTTTTTGCAATCTCATCCTATGCTAGTCGCAAGGCTTAGGCCTCAATGTGGTTCCCCCAAGACTGGGTAAGTGGGGACCAGGGAGAATCCTAGTGCTGACATTTATTTGGGTGATAGGAATGGGTGAGGAGCTTGGGAGGTGCCATTTCTTTTTCTTTCATTCTTTTTTTTTGTTTGTTTAAATGTTTATTTTATTTTTTAACAAAATAAACATTTGATGAAACAAAATTTGTGGAAAATCAAACTCCTGAAAATGAAATGAAAAACAAAACAAAAATGTTTCTTCTTCCACCACTACTCATTAGCACTCATTGCTAAAGTTTGGAAAAAAAGGTGCTTCCGTTCCCGCTCTTCCCTCCAGCACAAATACTTCACCTACTTGGACGCCATGTCTCTATGTTGATGCTTTTCCTACTCAGATGCCTCATTTGAGCCATTACTCACTGCACCACCGATGCTGGTCTCCTCTCCTCCCATGAGTATTTAAGCACCACAATGCCTGTGTACTATTCTTGCTGGTTCCACAGTGGATGCTGGATAGTCAATATCTAGGATTCAGATTGACATTTCTCACTTTTGTTTTTCTTTTCCCTTTCTTTTGCATACAGGTGCTTGCCATTGCAGTCTGCAGAAATGGTGGTTCTGCTCCTGCTCGCTCAGGGGTGCTGTTTTGCTAAAAATGGTGGATCATCTAGAACTCTTCCTTGGGTCAGGGGATGTTTCATCTGTTTGGCCAAACTAATCTAGGTCTTCCAAATGTTTCTCTAGTTTAAAGACCTGTCGATTGAATTTATTGACTTTTGCTGCCTATACTACCTTTAATTCTATGCTCTATTTCCCAGGCAATCAGCGTTGGTCTTCAAATGATACTTCAGGTTTTGGACATGTTGATGGAATTTGTCAACTTTTGCTGCATATGTAACCTTGCAGTTTTTGCAATTACTTTGATGTCAATCTTAAATTTTTACTTGTGCAGTTGCTTTTGAAGTCAAATAAACAATCTGATAATTTTACTTATATAAATAGGGTAAATAATAGGAAATTTAAAATGTAATTAATTACCCTTTGGAAATTGCTGGATTGCTGGGGGGCTATGACTGTCCCTGCTGTATTATCAGGGCCTGTAGGCCCAATGAAAATGGCCTGGGTTTTTTTTGGTTTTTTTTTTATCAGGGGACCGAGGGGACTGGGGCTATTCAGGAATCCCTGGGAGCATGACTGTGAAGTTTTCTTAATTTTTTGCCTGAGAGAGAGGCAGCACTTGGACCTGCAAAAGTGGCTTCATGCCACAATTAAAGCCAAAAGCGGCTTCAGCCATGAGTGAAAGGAGGCAGCTAAGTGTCAGGAAAGTCAGAACAATCAGCTGTTTGAGCTGATCGCTGCTGCTCTGGGCTTCCTCGACACCACCGCTGCCTCTGAAGGATCTACCTGAGTCCTGTGGAAACCTGGGGAGCTCCCGGTGGCACTGAAGAGAGAGGCCACATGACTTGGGACCCAGTACAGGCAGCAATGAGACTGCCATAGCTGCTCCGGGATCCCGAGGGAACTGCTGGGGCCGGCTAAATCTTTTTAAATAAATAAAAAATGCATCACTGCATGAATGGCAGCAATGATCAGCGCCAGCCTTGGGGACCTCACCGCTGCACTGATAATGAGGCAATCACGGCACCGGTGCGTTAGGCAAGCCCCAATACAATGCAGGAGACTAAGGATCTGCAATGACATCATCAGTGAGATCAGCAGGCAGCAGCCAACAAAGTTCTTGAAGGCCCAATTTTAAGTAATAAGAAAGAAAGCAAAAGAAATAAATTTAAAGTTTAAAATCATGGCATTTTTGATGGCAGAAACCAGAGGAGGCTGCCACCTGAGTCTGAAAGCTGAAAGAACATTTTTAATTAGCCAGTGTCATGGAACCTACAGACCCCATGGACCCCAAAACACATAAAAGTCATTAAAAATGTCATGTTTGTCATTGGTGGTTATGAGAGGAGGCATGGAAGATCAGATTAAAGCAGAAATTGAGTTTGGAGAGGTGTTTTTAAAATACGTATCTGCCCCATTACACCCAGAACTCATTCTAATGAATTTAGACTAACTAAAGTCCCTCTGAGAAGGGAGAAGAATTATTGACAGAACCAGGACAAAAGCTGAGAATCTCACTCACTGGGGCACTTTCAAAGAAAAATGGCTTTAATTTGGAGTTTTAGCACAAATGATATTTGCAAAGGGATTTTCTTTTTATGGGATTTGGGCACAAAGGTATTCCTGAAAAGTGTGTAAGTGAGTTTGAAACAGTTTTTGTGTTTTAAGTAGATTTTTATATTTTATTTCATGATTTCAATTATATTTATTTTCAATTTCAATGCTGTGACCAGTGATAAAATTAGGGCCGACAGTGATAAAATTAGGTAACCAGGGAAGCCGTTTCCTGGGAGTCACCATAGTAATGGAATACTGATTACCTGCTCAGCTGTAAAAAGATTTTGAGTAATTATACTCAATTATCATTGGCTGGGCCCCATACTATGGAACAAGATGCCCCCTGAACTCAGATTACAGAATAATCTCAAAACTTTTAAGAAAAATTTAAAAACATGGCTCTTTAAAAAAGCCTTCACTAAAGAGTGTGGAGGGTAGAGAATGAAAGTGCAGAGTAATGCAGATGAGAATGAATTTTCTCAATCCTACATTTAAGAAGTAATATCTCAAAGAGATAGTAACTCAATAATATACCTGGACTTGACCAACATTACTCAAATAATGATTTTATTTATGAAATTGTAACCGAACTTTATTGGCACCTGTTAGAATGTACGATATCCTAGATTTACTAACCTTAGTCTATATGCCTATTTGTAAACCATTGCGATGGTATATAATTTAGCGACGGTATAGAAAAGTTTTTAAATAAATAATTAAATACTAATATGGGAAAAGCACAATTTAGATTTCATAATTTTAAATATTAAAAAGAATATTTAGACCTGGGAATAATACTTTTCTTTCCTATTTAACTGTGCAAGGAGTTTTCATTTGGATCCCTTAATTTATATAAGATGTCCTAAGTGAGATAGGAACTATTCCCAACAGTGACATTAGTCAGGCAGTAATATTCCATCAAACATTCCTGTGAGTGACAGTTGAGCTGAGAGTAGTGCTGTGCTGGAAAAGTGACAGAGAGGATCTATACTACTGATGTCTGTCAGAGGCCCCATTTATGTCAAAAACACCAAAACATTCCTGACCAGGAGTTAGTAAGTACTTTGAAAAGATGGCTGATAAAAGAGCTAATGCCTTCTGTGTGCATGGGAACAGTGGTAATTGAACGAGCCCATCGTATAGGCCTCAAAACAGCTGAAAATCAGGGAGCCAGAGAGGTAATGGCTAAACTGTTGAATTATGTGCATAAGGTGCAAATTTTCAATTATATAGGAAAAAAACGAGATGTACACTTTGAAATGAGGAAGACTCTGATATTTCCGTATTTCTCCAGTCATATAACCAACATGCAAAAGAATTCTTGCCTGAGTGCATGGATCTGGTTAAGCAACAAGTGAAATTTGCACTGCAATATCCAAGCAATTGAGAGTTTGGTATCAAGGAACGGCACATGTTTTTGACACTGTAACATCAGCAAAAGAATTCCTGCAGCGACTGCCTAATGATGACTCTCCATCCTGAAGTGTTGAGTCTGAAGTGGTGGTGCAGGAATTATGCTCAGGCTTTTCCAAAATGGATGCAGCATCAGTAAAAATAACCAGATGCTAAATGGTTTAATTTGAGTGAGTGTAATTGTTCTGCTTGTTAGTTTTGTGAGACATCTTTAAAAAAATGATCACAGGGTGTTCAAATCAATTTGCAATATGTTCTTGTTAATGCTTTAGATTTTTTGATTAACTAAGGCTTATAGAAAGCATTTTTTTTTCTTCTTCCCTTTTCTCTGAGATCTATCAGCTGTTTTGCATAAAGGAACTTAAGGGCAGGGGGTGGCACCTGAACACATGCATAAAGAAGTGTGATGACCCCTTTTCTCCTATATGGAGAACAACATGTAAAGAGAGTGAAGGAAGAATTGCAGGGGCGGGAATGGGGGTGGATGGGGGAAAGTTCCACAAGTATCGACAGAGGAAGCATTGACAAAGGGGAGTGGGCCAAGGTGGGACAAAATCATTCAGATGGGGCATACTCAGGAAATTTGTGGCATAGAAGGTGAATGCAATGGCAGGGAAGTCCATTAATTATTGATATGTAGTAGGATGATACTGGACACAATGAACTTAATTAATGTAATTAGTGAACATGGCATTTAATTTGGTAACATGGAATATGGCGGGGTTGGGTTCTCCAGTCATCTAAATAGATTTCAGATTAAAGTGGCTTTATTGCAGGAAACACATCTTCTCACAGTGAACATGCAAAGCTTAAAAAGCAAAGGGTCTCACAAGTGTATTCTACAGAAGGCACTATAAAAAGTTGTGGTGTGGCAATTTGGTTTCACAAAATGGTCTCCTCCAAATTGGTGAGAAGTAAAACAGATCCTGAAGAGCAATTTGTAATTGTAACTAAGGGAATGTATGGCAGCCCATACTATTTTAATATCAGCATATGCTCCAAAAAATGGCATCATACATTCTTTGCCAAATGTTTTTCTAATGTAGCTGAGCTGGGAGATTATCCAATATTATTGGGAGGACATTTCAATAGGGATGTTCATTTAATTCAAATCAATTTCAAAAACTCGATGAATAAGGGAAATTAATTTCATTTGGGGGGCCCTAATGAAACGAACCTTATTTGTTGCATTTCATTTGAAATGAATGAACATAAGAACATAAGAATATAAGACATGTCATACTGGGTCAGAACAAGCGTCCATCAAACCCAGCATCTTGTTTCCAATAGTGGCCAATCCAATTCACAAGTACTTGTGCACCTGACCTGCATATTTTTACGCTCAGAAATTAATTCCTGCCCAGAGCAGGTGCTAATTTCTGAGCAGCCCAAAAAAGTATACAGAAAAGCAGAAAATACTGGTTTTCTATACTTCCTCCAATTTAATATTGTAGCAATATTAAGTCAGAGGAAGCAAAAGAATCAAAAGGTTTAAAAAAAATTAAAAAAAAATGTGTGCCAGCAGTCAGGTTAGGAAAAGGGACGTTCAGTTAACAGGTGTCCATTTTCCTAATATGGCTGTGCACAGGTTAGGAAAATGGATTTTCATAAAACTGAGCATCTGTTTTCCTTACCTGCTGACAGCCAAATCTCCTAGGCACCCACTAGGTGAGAGATATATGAAAGATCTAGGGCTAGATTATTCATTAATGACTCTTTGACAGGTTCTTTTGCAATTGCTAGGCAAGGTTGCCCATTCTCCCACTGTTAGGATTTGTAGGTATATGGGCCCTGGGATGAGGTGAGAGATGGTACCACTCACAGGGAGGAGCCCTGTGAGCCTCACCGTCAGGAGGCGAGGTCTCAGCGGACATCAGACAGCTATGGAATAGAATCTTTATTAGAGAGAGAGAGAGGCACTGCGATGGGGTATACCCAAGGGGAATACCTCTGAAGATACGCAATGGTCCGCAGAGCGGGGTACACTGATGAGGCTTCTCAGTAGAGATGATGCGATAGTGGTTCATGGAGCATGGCACACCAGTGGAGGGTCCTCATAGAGATGACATGATTGTGGTCTGCAGCGCGGGGTACATCGATGAGGATTCCACACTAGAGATGATACGGTAGTGGTCCGTAGAGCGGAGATACTCACAGTAACAAAGGTTCCAGGAGAAGCCCTGGGGAATGGGGCAAGCAGTAGTCCAAGGCAAAAGGCTTCTGAGGAGCAGATAGCCAGAGACGAGGAAGGGCCCCCGGAGCGGGTACCCCGAGCGTCTCAAGCCAAAGTAGCAAGAACTGGAACGGGAAGTCCGTAGTGAACGAAACAGATTCAGCAATGAGGGAACTCGTTGCCAAGTCGTAGGTAGGCAGAGCCAGCCGGCTTAAATGTCCTGGAAGGATGTCGTCATCCGGAGGGGACGTCCCCGAGGTTCCTACCATGACGTGCTTAAGACTGGCCCATGCGCGTGCGCGCCTTGTGAATTCCGAGGGCATGATGGCGGTTGGCAGCATCTGTGGCATCCAGGGAGGCCCAGGAATGGTAGGCAGGCCGGTGGTAGCTGGCGGAGGCCGCCAGTCTTCCCAACAGAGTCAAAGCTGCGAAGAAGGAGGTGAGCAACAGCGGTCGCAGCCATCTGCGACTGACGGGCGTAACACCCACTTTTATTTGATATGGCTTCCAACTTGTTATTCTTGCTAGCATCCTGATCACTTAGCCCACTGATCTGTCGAAATAATCCAATCCTGGCGCATACGGTATGAGTATGGAGGCAAATGAAACTATTCTTAGGTTTACACTTGAAATCCATATCCCCTGTGGCTCCAGTATATAAAAACTCTTGTATTGCTAGCTATACCTTTTACCTTGTTGCTGAGGAATGAAGGAATAAAGGATTGTTTTTGAATAAACATTTCTGGAATGAAGAAAAGTTTAAGGCCTTCCTAGAGTTTAAACTGGAATTCTGTTTCCAGGATGAAACTCTAAATGGTTATCTACAGCTTAGGTGATCACTGAAGTTCTTTAATTTGAACAGACCCCTGTGGTAATTGAATGGTTTAGAAGATTTCCTGCACGAGGTAGACAGCCCAATCAAGGGCATTTTGCTTATTTATTGGGATATTACGCAGGCTAAATACAGAAGAGATACTTCCCAATCACTAATAGATACCCTGAAAGCTGAGCTGGGTATTTAACTCAGAGTAGCACAGTGAAAGCATATATGGAGAGCAGTGTACCATATCTGTTTGTAGCCAAAGAACTGAGCTGATGATTAAATTTCTCCAAGAACCTATTTATTTATTTATTTATTTTTAATTTTTATATACCGAAGTTCTAGTAGGGACTACAAATCACTCCGGTTTATATAAAACGAAGAACTGCTCAACAGATAGCAGAGCTTTACATGGAACCGTATAACATATGGAACAGTATAACTGGTTGACAATTTAACATAGTGCTAAATAAAGTGATAATATTTTAACTGGTAATAAATAAAGAAATATAATATTTTATATAAGAAGTATAACTATTTAACGTAGCAATAAATATAAATATAAGCAATGCCTAATATATATAAGAAATAAAGTGAATTTTTGTGCTCAAAGATAATTGTCCTATTATACTCCTATGCATTTCCCCAAGCTTTTTTCCAATGCTGATACAACTTGCTGGCATGGCTGTGAGGAAACTGGTACCTACTTTCATATGTAGTAGGATTATCCCAAGGTAAAATACTGTAAATATTGCTCTGTTCAATCTCTCCCTTCTTCCAGCTCCAAGTTAATTTCCCTGTTTTATTGTAACTTTCTCACATCCTTTATCTGATTCACTGTATCTAAAGTTCAAGGTTCTTATTGAGAACATTGTTTACGTTACGTTATGCTTTACACACTCTGTTAATTGTAAACCGGGTTGATGTGATGCATGTCATGAAACTCGGTATAACAAAAACAATAAATAAATAAATAAAATAAAAATACTTCTGGAGCTAGATAACCCAAGAGATCCCTGTTATAATTGATGTTCCTATCCATATTGCCCCTCTCCTGGGCTTCTTGGTAAGATGGGAGGGGTCTCTAATTCCCTCTAAGTTTAGAACATTGTAGCACAACTTTTCTTATCTACTAGTTTCACAATTGCTATCTTCTGGAAATATAACCCATGTCTGAATTATTACTGGCAAGCACAACCAGAGAAACTACTGACATTGAATTACTCGGCTTTGAGTTAAAGAGTGAGAAATATAAGTATGATTGTATTTAGGGCTGCTTCCAGACAGATTATGGCTTAAATGTATGAATATAGCTCACTCTCTTTCCATATTTTATGCTTGATTATGTACTGTATGTTTTCATGTTCTCGCTTATATTGACACTAAGTATAAGCTGTTTGCTGTTATGCTATAATATTTAAGAACTTCTATAAATAAAACATTTAAAAAAAAGGAAAAATTTCTTTTAGCATATCCTTTGATCTCACATTATACAGAGTCAGTTTGTGGTTGCAAGTGGCATTGTACAAAAGGATGAATGACTTGCTTTGACGTAACTGATTGCTTTCTCTGTTTAGAAATCTCCTTTCTGCTTCATGGAGATAAGATAAAAACATAGATATTCTCTCTAGCTTATTAGGTCAATGTTTACTGGATTTGCTGTTTATAAAATGTAGCTTATTTTTGTGGTTGCATACAGCAGAAAAATGTTCATTCCACAATACTCTAGTGGATAACTCATCCATTGCTCCATTACTCATGAGGTCATATTTGCATTCAGAGCAGACTGCCAAAATGCCACAGATTTCTGGGGAAATCTTTTAGCAATGTGTGGGTGATTCCATATAAAGCAGTAGCATTTCCTCTGGGTGCCTGCAATAATGTATATTCTTTAACAGCTTGTTCTGTACATAAGAACACAATGTACCTTCTCAGTGAAGGACACCATTTTCTCAAATATTCTTCTGCTCTCTCTCTCTCTCTCTATATATATATATATAAAGCAATGCAGGGGGCTATCAATCTAACATGAAACTTTAATTACATTATGTGCCAATGGCAGATATGCAATAAACCTATAACTCAAACTTTTGATTTTAACATTAAAAATATCTTTATAAACCCATCTTTACAAGGGAAAAGAGGGATAACTTTCTTTGTTCAAATAGATACTGCAGAAAACTCATCATAAAGAGCAAACAAGAATGCCAGTATAACCCCACCCCATTGTGCGTGTCTGTACAGGTGGGGCCATAAACGTATTTGTATGTTCTTTGGGGGAGGGAACCCTGACTAGCTCTTCGCTATTGCCCCTTCCCCAGGGTGTTGGTTGGGGGGAAAGTTGTCTTTTCAGGGCCACGTTCACGGGTGTCTGATATCCTTATAAGTATCCATGGGAGAGAGATCACTTCTTTTCTCCGTGGATGCTGCATGTACAAATGAATACATTGGACACACTGGATTAGTGTCCATCTCAAACTTACTGAATAAAATAGTTACAGGTGGCACAATAAATATGTTCCAGCACCACAGTTCCTCTTCTGTTGTTTATAGTATTTGCCTCTATCTGTGCATGAGTCTTTCAACAGGCATGGGGTCCTACCATCCTCCTGTATTATGTGAAATGGAGGACCCAGTGGATAGGGTAACCTTTACACTGTTCAGGAAAACCATCTCCACAAGTGGCCAAAAACCCTGTCCTTACACAGACCTTAAACTTTTCTCTCTCCTCAGGAGTTGAAGACTCCTGATGGGTATCCTCTAGAATCTGTACAGTTCTGTTACAATTAGCAGGTTCTTGCACTTCTTTACATTTATTTCAGTATCTGACTCTCCTCAGGACACCAATGGGGAGATCCCTGGATGCAGGTTTTCTTACCCTGCTCCACTGCAGACAGGAAGGGACAGCCAACACTCTTCCTCCTGGATGTCTAACGGACTTAATGGGCAGGTCTTCCCTAGCCCTGGGCATCCCAAACACAGTTTTCCCCTATTGTGATGAGATATTGACATGTATGTGCTCACATACTGATATTATGATAGCTGATTACTATTTTCTTTCTCTTGTTATGCATCAAAGAACAGGCTGCATTCAAGAATTTAGAGCAGAGTTTGCTGAAGCTTTAGCTTATGAACTCCATATTTTTGATCATTTAAAATTTATCCCAGCAGTCATTTTTCTCTTTCTTTTCCATACTCGAAGGCATTTTGTCATTTTTCAGTGAAATAAAAAAAAGATGTCCTTTCCTTAGCTGCTTCTGAATTTGTCAACAATACCCTTGATGACAAGGTACTTTTTTCCTCGATCTCACACTTTATACAGTAACATTGCTGAAGCACTGCTTTTTTACACCCAAGAGAAGAAAAATGTGCTTGGAGGGGAAATGTAAGGTGAAACCCAACATAATTCAATGATGAATTAACTTGCATGATTATTCAGGTAGAATCCTATTTCTCAACTACAAATACAAGAAGTTGTAGTTGTCTTTATCGAACTGAGTGAGAGGATGTGGTTTTGTCGTGTACAGTAGCACAACAAAAGTACCTGAATGTATAAAGAAAAAATAATACATTTTTCTTAGGTTGCTTTTGTTAAGTAAGGCAGCTATATGAGCAGTGTTGCGTGAAATTGGACCTACCTGGGATAGTGCAGAGCACAGTAACGTTCATCTTCCGCTAGACTTGAATGAAGTAAGCACTATTAAATTTAAGGGCCAGCTCTGAAATTGTAATAAGAATGTGATTATAAAAGTATGAAAGGATTTTGAGTCTGATCTTGTTTTTGCTAAGATGCATCATGTAAACTGATAGAGGCTGCATCACTTAGGGTTAGTACTAATTTGTATAATTACTCCCACAATTCATGATATTGAGGTGCTGCCTCTTTTATGCATTTAGCTTTCTTTGATAATACATTCAACACTAATTTCAAATCACTTTTATGTGCTTTGTAAAATAATTTAAGACCATTCCTTTGTTTTCCCATTCTGAACAGCTTTCAAACATATTCCAAAAAAGAAAGTGGACTGATGACTCTACTAGGTATCCTGAATATGTAAGCACAAATGCAGTATTTATGAAAATACAATGAACACTTTTCTCTAAGCTTAAGGGGCTTCTTTGGGGGTGAGGGGGGGGGGAGTAAAACATTTGCTATAAGCAAAATATGAAAATGTGACTATACACTAAAGCAAGCAAATAGAAATGGTATGGAATTGCTGTAGAACAGGCAAAAGCAAACTTGTACAGAATTCTCATTGCAACATAATAATGTTGCTGGGATAAAAACCCACACTAATATTTTCCCCATGATCACTGTGGGATTTTGGTAGATAGTTTTTGCACATTCTGTACCTCTCTAGCTTTTAGGCCATCTTCTTTTTGGGATGGGTCTCAGCACTATAAATTGCACTGAGCACGTGCAGAAGTCAGAGGAAAGGAGCTATTCAGAGGGTTGGTGGCATAGGTTAGCAGAAGGGTAGGAAATATCGAGGAGTAAAGAGATCATCCCTGGATCTCACAGTTAAGAATTTGTGTAGTAGAAGGCTTGGGTAGATCCTCAAAGTCTATCCAAATGAAGAGGTTTTTTGGAGACTAAGAGTTTTTGAGGATTTTGAAAGAGGATTTTTGGATATTTGGATCATCCACTGAGAAGGAGGACCCCCACTGGAGGAAAGGACTGGATCCGTGTCTTTGCATCTTGTGCCTACTAAACAACAAGGTGGAAGGCAGATTGTTGTTTTTTGGAGTTTGTGAGCAATTTGAGAAGTGTTTGTGAAGATTCAATGAATTTTTTAAGCTGGTGAAATTTTTCTATCATCCCTGATACATGTTGGAACTGAAGGAACTTACCTATCCTAATTAGGGAAGGCAATTTAAACCAGGACAATAAGAGCAGAAGGGTCATCAAAAGAGGCACTATGGATAGAGAAGCCCATTTTTTTCTTGATTTATATTTTACTCCTCTTACTTATGATTTTTGGCATTATAGCCTGGATATCATTTTAAGGTGTAACAGACAGCTAGTTCTGTTACCATTAAGGCCTGGGTTAATCCTTAGTTTAGCTAGTGAAGATCAGGTTAGTGAATGGGGGGAGGTTATTCAAATGCAGTCCCTCCCTTTGAGGGTTCTGGAATGGCTGTCCCCCTTGAGATGTTTTTAAGTAGCCCTCTCCAGAGGTTTAGAGGCAGACCCTTATAGTTTGCTAGCAGTTAGAAGATAGAGGAGTTTTTCCTGAGTTACTTTTCAGGCCCAGTCAGAGAAGCCAGGCAAGCCCTGCCTGGGGATACTAACCAGGGTCAGGAGGACTTTACTTATGCAGTCCACTCCCTAGCTGGTTAGGATTTTCCCTCTAGGTATAATTTTTGGATTTTTGCATTTTAAATGGTAGGAGCCTGGCAAGAGCCTGTGCATCACCTAAGCTCAGGGCACACAGAACCCTGTGTCTGGGGCTGTTCAGGTTAGGGAAGACCTGCCCTCCAAACCCTCAGCTAGGACGGAGGAGGTGGTGACTCACTGCAAGGAGGAACTCCGGTGTTATCTTCCTTTGAAGGGGAACAGAACTTAATTTTTGAGATCCAGCAGGAAGTTTTTGACCGCCCCTTCAGTCTATTTGGAGCAGGGAGAGCTACCTGCTTCCAAGTTTCTCTCCCTTCCCTTCAGGGATCTGAAAGAGACTGAGAGCTAACCGTGAGTAAATCCACTCTTGAAACCATTGATGATACCCATCCAGTGCCTTCACACCAAGGGAGAGAGAGAGAGAATTACCCCTCAGTGCCAAGGACAGGTTTAATATTTTGACAGTGCTGAAGGGGTTTTCCTGACCACATAAGGATCATGCTATCCACCTGGGAGCTTGACCTTTCCATGCCCTGGAGGGTGGATGTTTCCCTGCCCTGTTAAAAGTTACTCTTGCGAAAATAGAGGGAAGAAACACTGTAAGGCAGGGCTTCCCAAACCTGTCCTGGGGACACCACAGCTAGTCAGGTTTTCAGGATATCCACAATGAATATGCATGAGATACATTTGCATATACAGAGTCTCCATGGTATGCAAATGTTTCTCATGCATATTCATTGTGGATATCCTGAAAACCCGACTGACTATGGAGTCCCAGGACAGGTTTGGGAAGCCCTGCTGTAAGGCAAACAGAATCTTGTGGTGCTGAAGACCGATTTGTTGTGCCATATTTCACCAAGTGTTTGAAAAGTGAAAACTTTATTTTTTGGATACTAAACAAGGGACTCCAGAGTGTTTCTGGTACCTACAGCATACATTGGGAACATGTACCCCTCTCCAAGGGGGACAAAGAAGAAAAGACGTGAGACCCCTCTCCCAGGAATGATTCTGAAAAAGTCGTCCTTAGCACTCAGGGCTCTGAAACTTAGCTCTTTCCCTCTTCACAAAAATAATCCACTATCCAGGGAAAAAGACTGCAGGAACAGCTAGCCAGGGTTCCAGCCCGAGGAGACAATAAATACGTTAATTGCCCCCATCAGACTGCAGACTACCTCCCGGGATGGAGTTAAATAAGATTAAGTAAACTTTCTTATTATGTGATTTGGATCATCAGATCTTCTTTCCGGAAGTATTAAGCTAGGTGTGAGAGTAACTGTGCAGCCTGGTTACCCCACCACAGCACTTAGGGCCCCAGAGACTTAGACCTCCTTCCTGCTCGAGAACCCCAGCCCTGAGGGCTGAGGTTTGGTGTGAGAGTGTTTTGGAAATCTGGGACAGTAAAGACAGCCTTGGGATTCTGCTGTAGCCCGTATCAGCTGTCCTCCACCATGGAGGGTGTTACAGTAGCATATAGGTTAATATTCATAGGGTTTCTCCAGATAACATTTGGAGTTATCTGGTAACCACACTAGATGAGAGATACAAGCAGTATGAGATGGGAGATGCCACATATACTCCCCAGGGGTTCACCATCCTCCCCCAATCCCTCCAAGGATCAGCTGCTAGCTCCCTCCCCACTAATTGAATAGGGCTTCTCTAGTCCTGCCCCTCCTATTGATATCACTGCCAAGAGAAGGGCCCATAAGGCTGAAGTAGAGACCATGCCGGATTAGAAAGATAAAGGGAGTGAAAAGAGAGACCTCTATCCATGCTCCCCAGGGGCACCCCTCCCCCACACCTTTTAAGGATCAGCTGATAGCTTTCTTCCCACTGCAGGAATCAACTTCCATAGTCTTACCCTTCCTGCTGACTTTACTATCATGAGGAGGCTCTATAGGGTTGAAGGGGACACCACACTTGATATGAGAAACAAGGATGATTTAGAAGAGCTCCCCAGGGCTCCCTCTCCCACACCTTCCAAGGATCAGCTACAAGCTCTCTTCCCACTGTGGGAATGGGGCTTCCCTTGTCCTGCCCCTCCTGCTGACATCACCACCAGAAGGTGGAACATTAGAGCCAAAGGAGAGACTGCTCCAAATAAAAAAGGCAAGGGGAATGAGAAGAGTGAGCCTATCCCTGCTCCCCAGGGGCTCCCCTCTCTCTGCAACCTCTGAGGATCAGCTGCCAGTTCTCGCCCTACAGCTGGAAAGGAGTTCCCATAATCTTGCTCCCTCTACTCACATCACCACTGGGAGGACCGTGCACAAGGCTGAAGTATAAACTGCACCAATGAGACAGGTAAGAGGAATGGGAAGGGAGACCCCATTCATATTCCCCAGGGTATTTCCCCCTCCATCTGCACTCTCCGAGGATCAGATGATGGCTCTCGAAACATAGCAGGAATGGGGCTCCTCTAGTCTTACTTCTCCTGCTAAACTCACTGCTGGGAGGAGGGCCCATAGAGCTGAAGGAAAGACTGCACCAGATTAGAAAAGAAAGGGGAGCTGGAATGGAGAACCCATCCACACTTGACAGGGGCTCCCCTGCCTCCCCTGCCTCCCCCACAACCTCCAAAGGTCAGCAGTCCTCACTGCAGGAATGGGACTTCCCTAATTCTGCTTCTCCTGCTGATATTAGCACTGGGAGGAAGGTCCATAGTACCAAAGGAGAGACTGTGTCAAATGAAAATGCAAAGAGAGTGAGAAGGGAGACCTCTTCCATGCTTCCCAGGGTTTCTCCCTTCCTACACAACCCCTGAGCATTAGCTACCGGCTCTCTCCCCACCATGGTAATGGGGCTTCTGTGATCCCACCCTTCCCATTGATGTCACCACCAGCAACAGGGCCTATATGGCTAAAAGAAAGACTATGCAACATAAGAGAGGCAAGGGGAGTGAGAAGGAAGATTCCATCCATGCTACCCAAGGGCTCTCTTCCTCCCCTTATTCCCTCCAAAGATTAGCTACTGGCTCTCTCTCCACTGCAGGAACACAAATCCATATTCCCACACTTCCAACTAACATTGTTAAGATTGGTGGTCCGTGGGCTACCCCCATGAACCACCACTCTTATCTCCAGCCCCAGGCTGGCTGTGCCATGTCTCAATGTGGAACCGTCAGAACACCATGTCACCTCCTGGCACAGAGAATGCCATCAGTCATCCACGCAGCAGCATGCTGCTTTCCAACACACTGTATTTTCCTAGGTGCATGACTTTCACCAACATTTAAAGGGACCACGATGGGAAAGTCTGCATGGCCCTAATGATGAGGTCATCCCCAGGGCTCTATAAGAAGGCAGCATTCCAGACACAACTTGCCTCAGGAACAGGTCCAGCTACACTCTAGTAGTGCATGTTGCTTTCCTGTATTCCAGCTTGTCTTCAGTCCTCATCCAGCTTGCATCTATCTTCATTGCCCACTTGCTCTTGCCCTTGCCTGCTTGCCCTGACTATCTGTCCTTCCTCTCCTCCTTTGGACGGATACCTGGTTTTGACCTCAACTCTGACCTCGGATACACCTGACCACTGCCTGCCTCTGACCATTGCCTGGATGCTGGATATGCTGGATTGCTGCCTGCCTATGACCCTAGCTAATTATGGACTTCCTATTCCACGTCCAGCAGAGACTCCTCCTAAGTCTTGCCAGCCCCAGCACCCAAAGGTTCAACCTGAGGATAACATGGGCTGGTATAGGTGAAGATCCTAAATGGTCTTTGGCTTCACCTGTGTCTGCCTGCTAATGCTGAGAACCTGCATGGATTTCTCTCTACAGGTAGGCCAATCTCACCTTGGCCCAAGGGTCCACAGAGGCAACAGGTTGCTGAGACCATAGACTTGGCAGACTTGACATCACTGCAGGCCATCCCTGTCATAGCCCGCAGGTTACAAGACCAACAACGTGGCCCTGGAGCTCCTGGCCATCACGATGGACCAGTTCACTACCCGCCTGGATGCCGATGGAGGCAGTACTGCAAGTACTGCCTCCATCGGCACTGGTACCGCTATTTCTTCAACACCCAGTCGGCCCATCCCTCAGTTGCTAGATCCGCCCCAGAGCCTCAGTTGCCAAGTGATGTCGGGAATTCTTGAACCAGTGCAGAATATACTTCTAGTTGCAGGCTCCACTATTCCCCAGCAACCAAGCTAAAACAACATACATCCTCTCCCTGCTTGATGGAACAGCACTTTGCTACCTCCTTCCCTCATAAGAGAAACCACTTCTAGATTCAAACTGTGCCATCTCCATCCCAAAACTGAAAGACCACTGCAATGACTGTCAGTAAGCCTCTCAAATCCAAATAATATTGGAAAATATATTACAAATTAGACTAAGATCATATAAGTTAAAATGTTCATCATTTAAAAAATCCATCACAGCTGAAGTGTGCTTATATAAATGCCCATTCTGTAAGAAATAAATGTTCACTCACCTTTGGTCTTTTCACTGATAATTACCTAGATGTCCTAGCCATTATTGAATCATGGCATATTAATGCTGATCTTGTAATCTTGAGCCAGCATTGCCAACCAAGTTTTCTATGAACACCAACCCAGACTAAAAAAAAGGTTTCTGAGAGGTTCTAATTTAAAGAAAGAATTTGCCAACAATGTGACTCTCAAGTTTCAATTCCTGTAATCTATGATGGTCTGGAAATTCAGTTGGGAAGCTTAGCTTTTTGTCATATTTACTGTCTCCCTGGGTAGTGCATTATCAATATTCTTGGCTCTTGCCGTATTTTGTGCAGTGCTTTGACTTAAGTGGGAAAGGATGATAATATTAATTTAAATGTTCACATGAACATTAAATGTTCACATGAACAACTTGTTTTCAGGTGTGGCCTTGAGTTTATGGATATCATGTCTACTTTGAGCCTAGTTCAGTGATGTATTGCCACCCTCATAAATGAGGCTAGTCTAACTCTTGATTTATTGTTATGAAGATTCTTTATGATAATAAATCAATCAGTGAGCTTACTTTGGAGCAGCAAGGTTGGTCTGACCGCTATCTGATACATAGTAATATAACATAGTAAATGATGGCAAATAAAGATCAAAATGGTCCATTCAATCTTTCCAGCAAGTTGTTTGGGTATTAACTGCCACTCCATGAAAGCAAAACCCCAGGCATTCTATTAAGGGCAGAATTTTAAGATTTCATTAGTTTCATCATTCACTAATCCTTAGGGATGTGCAGAGCAAAATTTTATGTTCATATTTTTTATGTCCGAAAGGGGGTCCCCACTTGCGGCCAATATGGACATAAAAAAAATCCAATGAGTTGGGTATATGTACATATGTGCAAAAAAAAAAAATTAAACCCCCTCACCCTCCTTAATCCCCCCCCCAGACTTACCACAACTCCCTGGTGATCGAGCGAGGAGTGAGGACGTCATTTCTGCAATCCTTGGCGAGAAGCATGTGACGTCGGTGGCACGTCGAGTGACGCGGCGTCACGTGATTCCCGGCTCGTTCACGCCGGACGGCTCGTTCGGCCCAAAAAGAACTTTTGGCCAGCTTGGGGGGGCCTCCTGACCCCCCCAAGCTGGCCCAAAAGTTCTTTTTGGGCCGAACGAGCCGTCCGGCGCGAACGAGCCGGGAATCACGTGGCGCCGCGTCACTCAGACGCGACGTCACGTGAATCCCGGCAAGTTCGCGCTGGACGGCTCGTTCGGCGCGAACAAGCCGGGAATCACGTGACGCCGACGTCACGTGATTCCCGGCAAGTTCGCGCCGGACGGCTCGTTCGGCCCAAAAAGAACTTTTGGCCAGCTTGGCCTCCTGACCCCCCCAAGCTGGCCAAAAGTTCTTTTTGGGCCGAACGAGCCATCCGGCGCGAACGAGCCGGGAATCACGTGGCGCCGCGTCACTCAGACGCGACGACACGTGATTCCGGCAAGTTCGCGCCGGACGGCTCGTTCGGCCCAAAAAGAACTTTTGGCCATCTTGGGGGGGCCTCCTGACCCCCTCAAGCTGGCCAAAAGTTCTTTTTGGGCCCGAACGAGCCGTCCGGCGCGAACTTGCCGGGAATCACGTGACGTCGCGTCTGAGTGATGCGGCGCCACGTGATTCCCGGCTCGTTCGCGCCGGACGGCTCGTTCGGCCCAAAAAGAACTTTTGGCCAGCTTGGGGGGGTCAGGAGGCCCCCCCAAGCTGGCCAAAAGTTCTTTTTGGGCCGAACGAGCCGTCCGGCGCGAACGAGCCGGGAATCACGTGACGCTGGCGTCACTCGACGTGCCGCCGACGTCACATGCTTCTCGCCAAGGATTGCAGAAATGGCGTCCTCACTCCTCGCTCCATCACCAGGGAGTTGTGGTAAGTCGGGGGGGGGGATTAAGGAGGGTGAGGGGGTTTATATTTTTATTTTGGCTCAACAATCGCGATTTCCCACATATCGAACATATCTATGTTCGATATGTGGGAAATCCGATCGTTTATGTCGAATCAATTTTTTAAGTAAAAAAAAAATATGAGTTGCGTTTTACTAATGCGGTCAATCTGAATGCACACCCCTACTAATCCTATTAAGAGTAGTGGACCTGCGAAGCTTTTTAGAGATCCAATAGATACAACAGGCCCGATATTCAGCAATGGCTGGGTAAGTACATAGCCGGATATCGCTTATCCGGCTAAGTTAAAAGGGATATTCTGCGGTCAAGGTGATAGCTGGATAAGCTAAATCTGTAATGAATATCACTACTTATCTGGTTAAGTTAACTGGATACATAGTGCTGCCCAGATCGGCCCACTGCCCACCCACAAATTGGCCGGATAAAAGATAGCTGCATAAGTGGCTAATTATCAGTAGACCACTAGATAGCCTGATAAGTCTTACATGCTATATGTGCTTTCAATATCAACCCCAAATTTGTTTGAATCCCACTGGGAAGAGTTTCAAGATAATCTGAATGTAGCTTATGCCTCAGTTTTCACTGAGTCACTCTTGCATTGCCTTTCATAGTAACATAGTAATTGATGGTATATAAAATTATGCATCTAGTCTTCCCAGCATATGTTTAGGGTTGTAATTGCCACTCCATACAGGTTACACTTATCCCATGCAGAAATGTTACAATAAAATTGACTTGGGATTGTTATTAGATTCTAGACTATCTATGTGCTCCCAGCTGAAAACAGTCCTGAAATCAGCCTTTTAAAAACAAAAGTCATTCTTTATGACATTTCAATTTAATATTCCATGAATACTTGCCAAAATATCACAGTGATAGGTTTTAGGGGGGAAATAAAAAAAGAAAAAAGGAAATACAGTTCAACATAAAATTTAACATATCGCATCAATACAATTTAAGGGGCGAGGTATAACAAAACATATTACAAAAATAAAGCAAAGCCATTCTCTGAAACAAGGCTACTTATCTTATATCTACTATATCTAGCCAGCATCAGAAGATTTGTCATTGAAAAACCTTTCCAGTTGGGTAGGATCATAAAAAATAAAATTAGATCCTTGCCATTTCATGCAACATTTGCAAGGAAATCTCAAATGGAAGGTACCTCCAAGGTTTAAAGTCCTCTGCTTTAGTGACAAAAATGTCTTTCTTCAAGCTTGAGTCTCTTTGACAACATCGGGGAAGATAGAAATCATCTGCCCCAGAAAAGGAGACTCTCTCATTTGAAAAAATAACTTCACCATCAATTGTATATTGCTTTCAGGAGCAAAAACAGCCAACAAAGTAGCCCTGCTTGAAATAGTGATATCAACATTTTCTAACAAACCATACAAATCAAATAAATATTGAGCATCAATCATAGACATCTCAACATCCCTAACAGAAAAATAATACACTTTAATAATATCTGGTATGAGATGTCTAGAGTTCCTGAGGAAGTACAAATAAAACTTCCTTAGCATCTCCAAGGGAGGCATTATTGTTATGATTTTGTAAGAATGTGAACCTTGGGCTGGGGCGAGAGGTGTCTCCGCCCACAGGGAGGAGCCCTGCAAGCCTCACCACTGGTAGGCATGGTCTCGGTGGTCTCGAACACAGCTATATGGTAGAGACTTTATTATACAGGAAGGAAAGCAAGCCCACAGAGCGGGAGTTGAAGAGAAAGTACAGTTCTGAGCTGAGGGGAATATCCCTGATGTAAATATCTGGTAGTGGCCCGCAGAGCGGGGTACACCGAAGATGTCCATGCTGTGGAGGTGAAGAGTGGATTGTCTGAGGTGCAGGACCCCGGATGAGGATCCTGTGGAAGGTGGTGGTAATACCCTGCAGTGCAAGGTATCCTGGAGCAACTCCTACTGAAGAGGATACGGTAGTGGCCCGAGGAACGGGGTATGCCATAGAGGATTCCTTAGTAGGGTAGGTATTGTTGAAGTCCGAAGTCTAGTACTCACAAAGGTGGTTCCAGGAGACTGTCTCGGGGAGCGGGACAGGTAGCAGTCCATGGCAGAAAGGCCCTCCAAAGAGCAGACAGCCAGGAATGCGGAAGGGCCCCCGAGGAGCGGGTACCCAGAGAACAAGGATGGAGCGGATTCAGCAACGAGGGTACTCCTTGCTAACTTGTCGATGCATAGGGCCAGTCAGCTTAAGTTCTGTAGAGGACACCCCCGAGGTTCTGTAGGGGACACCCGAGGTTCTGTAGGGGACACCCCCGAGGTTCCTGCCATGATGCGTATAAAGGTGGCCCTTGCTCATGTGCGCTCGGCTTAGGAGATACCAGGAACAAGATGGCAGTCGGCAATGCCCACGCTGTACCGGGGATACCAGACAGGTCAGCGGTGGATGGCGGAGGCCGTCATTCTTCCCAGAATTGACGATGAAGCAAAGAGAGAGATGAGCATGAGAGGTCGCAGCTGTCTATGACCAACGAGCGTAACCATTATAGAGCAATATGGAAAAGTCAGGAAGTGCAATTTAAATTACAGCAAATGATTACCAACATTTTCAATTTTCCTGAAAATAAACTTTTTTTCTTGAATTAAGGAAATATTAATTTCAGAAATAACAGAACATTGAAATTTTAAAGATTCCATTTGATTGCTATGCTCTGAAAATAAAAAAAAATGTTCCTTAATTTGTGCAGTCATACTACCAACAGTCCCAACCAACGGCTATCCTCCTAGACAATGCCAACTCAGGATTGAAAATTGCCATCCACAGGGAGTCTAAGGCGATAATAGGAGGTTTAGATGAAATAATGTTCCTAGGGGTAGATGTCAACACAGAATCCACCTTGAGGGATCTACCTTCCAGGGGAGAGGAAGAAAAGCCTTCCAAGGCCATAGAAGTCTGATCCCCAGATCCCACCACAATACTATTAGGTGTAGGGCCTTCCGGTCTCAGGGACACCAAAGCCTCCTGCGATGTAGCTAATTGCTGCAAGTTCCTCTAAATCTGGAAGTAGGCTTAAGAAACTAAATGTATCCAAAGTCAATTATGTAGAGAGAGAAGGAGTTAGTGAGACATGGAGGATAATGGCTTCAGGACACCCTTCCTCTTCTCACCCATTTGATATATAGCTAAAATCCAGAAAGGAGTGAACTGAAATTGGAACTGAGGAGCACACCTCTTTGGCATGCCATTGTTTTATACTCCCTGGCTTCAGACTCAGTTGGCACTTCACTCGGGAACTCCCTCTCACAGTATGCCAGTGTACTGGCTTTTCTTGAGCTCTCCTACCTGCACCAATGCTCACCGCGGTTTTATACTCCTTGGCTTCAGACTCAGTCGCGGGGGTGGCGCTTCACTTGGGAGAACTCTCTCACAGTGTCCTGGCTTCTCTCAGGCTCTCCCATCCATAGCACTGTTCTCTGCGGTTTTATACTCCCTGGCTTCAGACTCAGTTGGGGGTGGGGAGGGTGGCGCTTCGCTCAGGAACTCTTTCTCACAGTATGCCAGTGTCCTAGCTCCTGTCAGGATCTCCCTCGGCTCAACTTAGATGCACCAAGTATAGCCAATTGGTGCTTCCAGCTGTAGAAAGGACCTGTTACCAGAGAATATCTGGCTTATGACATGATCAAATGTCATTGAAAAAGGTCTGTTCAGGCAAGCCTACAGGTAATCTGCTTTTCTTGCCTCATAATTTATATTTCTTTTTAATTATTTTTGGTATTGTCCATTCTTTCTAAATATGTTAATGTATTGTCTTTGCCTTTATAATGATGTATGTTTGCTGGTAAATTGCCTAGTACTATTGTCAGAAGGTGATTCATAAATTTTATTAAAGTTAAATATAAAGCTCCTATCATAGAATGCTTTGCTCTGTGTGAGGGATCAAGAAAAATATATTTATTATTTTGATATATTACCTGGCATTTGCAGGGAAATTTCAGGAAAAAAACTCGCTCCAATATCTAGAGCAGTTTGCTTGAAGGATAAAAAATGTTTCCTGCGTGCCTGGGTTGCCCGAGACACATCTGGAAAGACTTGTATCTTTTGCCCACAAAAATTAAGTCTCAGAATAATTAATATGATGTTTAAGGAGTAAGGGTTGTATAAGAATTTAGAATGCATGCCTGATTTAGCCTCTCCCCTCCTCCTAGACGTGGGCTAGTAACCTTTTGTTAATATATCGTGTAATGATTGTATGGTATGCTCTTTTTTTGAATTGCCTGTTTATATCATTTATGTTGTAAATGTTATAATTAATAAATAATAAATTAAAAAAAAAAAAAAGAATGCTTTGCCCTTAGTTATATGTGAAATTATATAACTTACATCTTTAGAAAGTTGCTTGAGGCTTTCTGTTTTACTTCATTTTTCAGCCTTGACCTACATTCTAAAGTGTTCTGTTTTACCACCATTTTATCTTAATTTGATGATTACTTTATTAATTTCAGGTTGAGTGGTTAAGTGTTCTTCAGTGTTTTTGACTTATGTCATGGAAGTTTTGAATCTTATGTTACGATCCTGCCCGCGAGGAGCGCGGGCAGGCCCTTACCTCCATGCGGCCAGTCGGGCCGCTGACACTTCTGCCTCCGCGGCAGCTCTGCTGCAGTGTCCGGGCTCCTCCCCGGCTGCCTCCAGCCCTGCGCTGCAGGGTCTGCCCACCAGGAGCCTTCCCATGTGGCTGAGTCAGCTGTGTCAGCCCCTGTGTCTCCCCGACGCGTCTCTGCCGATCCCGGGGCTTTCAGCCAGCAGGGAGGCCGTCCCTGCTGGTGCCTGCTTCTGCCCGGGTCCTCGACCGGCAGGGAGCCGTCCCTGCTGGTGCCTGCAGTTTCCCACAGCTCCCTGCAGCCAGCCTTACCTCTCTGCCTGCAGCCTGCTGCAGCTCCCTGCTCGTCCTGCAGCCAGCACTTCTCTCTCTCTGCTTCAGTCCTGGCGGCTGGGAGCCGCTCTAGCGACCTGCATTCACCCAGCTCTAGCCCAGGGCTGCTCTGCTGCTTCCCTGGGTTTTCCACGTGGCTGAGGACGCCACCAGCTTCCAGCACTCATCCAGCTTCCTAGGGCGCGAGCGCGCGCCTCTCGTCTGTTCTTCAAGGGCCAGTCAGGTGTGGCCCCTGCTGGCTCCTCCCTGGGCGTTGTCCACCTCAGCTCTACAAAGGGATTCAATGTTCAGTCTGTCTTTGCCTTCGCAAGGAGTTGGTCACTCCTGAGACCCTCGTTCCAGGAGCTGCCTTGAGTTCCAGCCTTCTGCAAGGTCTAAGTGTTCTTTGTTTTCTGTCGGAGCTTCTTGTCCAGTTGTTCCAGTCCTGATGTGTCCAGTTGTTCCAGTCCTGATGTCTTCAGTTGTTCCAGTCCTGATGTTCGCTTGTTCCTGTTACTGCCTTGAGGTCTGATTCCTATCCGGTATCCATGATCCAGTCCAGATATTACAAGCCTTGCACCTTGTTCCTGAAACTCGCCTGAAAGCTAAGTACCTTACCTTGAATCTCCTGAAAGCTAGCACCTTGATCCTGTGTCCTCCAATGTCCTGGTACCTCGTGGCAAGCCACGCCGTTGTCCGTGACCAGCCCTCGGGGCGGGCTGATTTGGGCCATCTGTGACACAAGCCATGTACCTCGTTTCTAAGTCTCTGAGAAGTCCTTGTTCCTGATCCTGTTACCTGCCTTGGCTGCCGGTGTACAGCAATCCTGCTTTGGCTGCCGGTGTGCAGCAACCAGCTTCTTCCCTGTTACCTTGATGTCGGTGCCAGATCCAGTTCCTGATCCAGTCCCATATGTTCTGCCCTTCGTCTTGTCTGGCTCCTGAGCCTTCTGGCCTGTTGGGCCCTGGAGTGGCCAACAGGTGGGATTCGTCCCTGTGCTTTGGAGCTTCCCTTCCTGCCAGCCGACGGGGCTTTGGATGTCAGTATCCCAGCATCGGAGTTCGCTTCGCCTGGATCTCTCCTGCATTCTCCCGTTCTCAGCGTGGTCCGTGACCTGCCCACCAAGGCAGTGTTGGGGACGCGTGGGACAGGGTGGCCCTTGACTCAGTCCCAGGAGTGGTCTGAGCGGGGTGCCCTGAGGGACAATGCCCATGTCTTCCTTCAGCCCTTGTTCCTGAGTCTACATCTGCACCTTCAGTACCTCGCTTCTGAATCTACCTCTGCATCCTCAGTACCTCGCTTCTGAATCTACCTCTGCATCTACAGTATCTCGCTTCAGAACTTACCTCTGCATCTTCAGTACCTCGCTTCTGAGTTTACCTCTGCACTCCCAGTGCCTTGCTTCTGAGTCTACGTCAGCACGCCCAGTATCTTGTCTCTGAGTCTTCGTCTGCACTTCCAGTATCTGCTTCTGAGTCTACGTCTGCACTTCCAGTACCCTGCTTCTGAGTCTCGTCTGAATCTATGTTCCAGTCTTCGCTGTCCTGGCCTCTGTCCGGCCTGCCGCTTCGTGCTGTACCCTGCAGCAGGTCCGAAAGGGCTGGGAACGGTCGGAGGACTGTTCACAAGACCAACATTGCATTGTTGGGTCTTCCGAAGCGTGCAGGTCCGGAGGAGGGCCTGTCGCCTGGTCATCACTCCAGTCTTGCTTCCGTCCTACCCATGCCACGCCTCCCGCGGCCCTCTTCGGAATCCTCTGGGGTCGAGCCGCGGCCCAAGGACACACCTCTCTCAGGATCACTCTCCGAGCGCTCCACAACATCTTAGTGCTACATATATATTAATTTTATTATAATTTGGTAAATTAGAGTAAGTTTAACTGTATTATGCAGAATATAAGACTTTTTAAATAAATAAAATAAACAAACACTGCATACTGAAAATATATATTTTACTTCATATCAGTTCCAGATTTTGTAGACTGCTACAATAAATACTATATTTATAAGCTCACTTGATAGGCTAAATCTTTCTAACAATTAGTCAGTGTTTCATTTGCAAAATCTAGCAGAAATAAAAAATAATTTTAACTTTGAAAATATGTGTTTAGGATTCTTAATTATTCAACGGTTGAGAAATCATTTCAAGGAGGGGTATAAAACGTAATGGATTTAAACAGTGGATCTTTTCGGAAACGCTATGGCCACGTTTGAAGCGTGGGTAAAATAACCGGAGTTAAAATATGTATGTTTATGGATAATTTTAAATGTTAGGTTAAAATGTTGCAAGCCACTCTATTGTTATATTTTTGTTTATTCTTTAGAAGTTGGTTAACATATGTTTGAGGTCCCTGAGGAAGGTTGCGAAACACAAGCCGTGTCGGGCCATGTACTATGAAACCAACTATATGAGTGGATAAAGCACCACAGCTTTTTAAGATAAGAGCGTTTTTCTCTTTATAGCGCATTATGTTGTGGCATTTTGACATAAAATGAAAAAATGTCATCAGTTTAAAAAAAGTGTGGAACCACCCAATGATTACATTTAAAGGTTGCACAATCACTTTGGTGATAAACAGTTCTATGTATTTACCTTAAATAAGTGAATGCTGGTTCTGATTAAGAGACAGCAAAAAATTGCACCTTCGCGTATGAGGCATTTTCCCACTTTTTATATATATATATCTTTTAAGAAATTTCCGGACGTGTGTGGCTCTTTTCATTGTTGATTTTCTTAGCTGCTGGCATTAACAACTAGAAGAAGATAGAGTAGCCTTTAAATTAGATCATTAATGAAAGCCCGGAGTCACTCAGGAGTGTATGACTTGGAATAAGGTATCTTCAAAGGATACTGTTAAAAGAGTACTTTTCGTCAGACTAATTATGCAGGATCATTATGTTATATTTTTGCTTGTAATTTAACATGTCAAATTTTCTTAATTGAATGAATGTAACGATGTTCCAGTTATTCTCTAAAAAGCAATTTCTTGCTTGTATGATAATGTTAAAATGTATAAAGGAAAAAAATTTAAAAACAGAGAAATGAGTGCACCCTGATAGAAAGCATCTAGGCAGCTCAGATGGATTTAAATTAAAGAACAGACAAACATGAATGATTCCAGAGAGTATGTGAAAAAAGCCACAGGAGCTCAGATGGATTTAAATTAAGAACAAATATGAATGATTCCAAATTACCTGAATCAACTGCTAATAATATCTTGGTTATGAATAGAAATAAAACTAATATACAGTATTTACATGTCTATAAACAAATGCCAGGAGTTACAGATAAGATTGGAGAGTTACAATGTATGGCACTAAATGAAGATATAATCATAATAATCACACTTCTACAAAACCAACAAATAGTTTTTATCCACATGGTTTTCTGAAATAATCAAAGCAAAAGTACCTGGGTAGTTTTACTTTGCTTATTGTCCCACAAAAAGAGTGCCTGCATTAATTTGTGTCATTTTCAAGTCAAATCTACCCAGGTAGTTTTAAAACTATGCATGTAATTGTCTTTCCTAACCTATTCCCATACAGCCCTGGAAATGCCTTCAAATCCCCACAGGTCAGGGTGCACATGTTCTCAACATTCATGGATACTTCTAACTGCATATAAGTTAGGCAGTAATCAAAAAGCTATTTACACAGGTAAAAACAGTGTTTTCCATGGAAAGGGCTCTCATTATTACCTTCAAAAGGAATCTCAGAGAGCAGGTAAAAATAGGAAAACCAACAGGACACAATAATACTAGAGTACAAAATATATTGAAATGACAGATCAGATCAAACAGGAAATAAGATGGTACTTTAAATTAAGAATGGCATAGAATCAACTAGGATAAAAGTTTAACGATTGGGTGATTGTCCCATTGGGGTGAGAGAGGTTAACAGGTCCATATTCAGCTACTGGCTGGCTGGAAGATGCATTATATTGCAGGAGAAGAGCTGAGTAACCCTCAATCCTGTGGGAGTATTGAAAAAAGAAGAAGATTTAGCTGCTGGCTGCAGAGGATCAGTAAGTATTGCTTTGGGAAACTTAGGACTTAAAACGTTTGGGAAGAGGTGAAATAGTGGGGTATATTCATTAATGTGTGTGCCTGAAATAAAAAGCAAGCATAAGGTTGGTAATTGTTTAGAGTTTGTGCCTCAAATAAAAAGCAAACATAAGGTAGGTAATTCTAGTGTCTGTCTTTCCCTCTCTTCCACCCCTAGCTCATGCTTTGATTTATAGGCAAGAGACACTTTCTCATTAAAAACCAATTTGGGTTTATCTAAAACACAGGATTTCCCCAGCCCTTATCAAGAGTTTAAATATCCTCTCACAGGTCACTACCGGACTAACAGTGAATAACCACATAAATTTAAAGGGCTCTAATTTACTCATCCCTAGTCCCTTAGCAACCTAAACTTAACTAAGAAATCAACAATATAATGATGAAGGCAGCAGGCCAGTAGAGAGATGAGGGTCTTCCATTCTTTTCCACCAAATGTCACATGTACCAGTTGCTGAGAGGTTGTATGTGTGCACCTGGTGCAAAGAGCTCCTGGCTCTCAGATAAAGAGTCCAACCTGGAGAGACTGAGGCAGTCAGATAGGTATATAGAGGAGACCTCCAGGGACATAGTAGCCAAGTCCCAACTCCAGTCTGGGAGACCCAGTGCTACCTTGGAGGAGAAAGGTCACCTGGTCAGAGAGTATCACTCTGGTGTAGAGAAGGGTCCTGCTCTCTAAATGATACATTATCCTCTCACACAGAGTAGGGAAAGCTTAGGTCAGCCATCAGAGTTAGTGATTCAATTTTTAGGAATGTAGATAGCTGGGTGGCTAGTGTATTTGAGGATTTCAGACCTCATACGTCACACGTCAGTCATCACCTAGATAAGATTTTAGACAATGGTGGGAGGAGCTATCTAAATTTAGACTTTAAGGTAAAAAGATGAAACCCAAAACCTCCAGGATAGCAATCTATGAAATGCTTACTGTTCCACTTACAAGTTCCTAGAGGCAGGCAGAATTCTGGAGTCTCAATGCATAGACGAGATAATGGTGCAGGGGAAAGGAATTCAGTTTTGTGAGGAATTGGGCAACCTTTTGGGGAATGGGGAGTCTTTTCCAAAAGGACAGGCTCCACCTTAACAGAGGATGGAACCAGGCTGCTGGCACAAAGCTTTAAAAAGGAGATAGAGCAGCTTTTAGACTAAAACAAGAGGGAAAGCTGATAGTCACTCAGCATCATATGGTTCAGAGGAAGGTATCTTCAAAAGATACTAATGAAAAGGAGAGTTAGGGAATCCCAACAGAGAGATTCCAATAAAAGGAAAAGTAGTCCATCTGCATATAAGTAAAGAGCCACTTGAGTATAAAAATTCCAAATTATCCCTATCAACTGATAAGCAGGTTGTTAATACAAACAAAAAACATACCAATGCCAGAAGTCTAAGAAGTAAAATGAGAGAGTTAGAGTATATACCAGTGAATGAAGAGGTAGACATAATTTGAATATCAGAGACCTGGTGGAAGGAGGATAACCAGTGGGAGAGTGTTATACCAGGTTACAAATTATATTGCAGTGATAGGGTGGTACTTTATTTTCAGGATGGCATAGAGTTCAACAGGATAAAGATCTTGCAGAAAACTAAATGCACAGTAGAATCTTTATGAGTAGAAATCCCATGTATGTTGGGGAAGAGTATAGTGTTAGGGATATAAAATTGTCCACCTGGCTAAAATGATCAGATGGATGATGAAATGCTAAAAGAAATTAGGGAAGCTAGAAAATTTGTCAGAACAGTAACAATGGGAGATTTCAATTACCCCAGTATTGACTGGGTAAATGTAACATCAGGACATGCTAGAGAGGTAAAATTCCTGGATGGAATAAATTACTGCTTCATGGAGCAATTGGATCAGGCAACGGCAAGAGAGGGAG
The DNA here is from genome assembly GCF_901001135.1 of Rhinatrema bivittatum. Classification (NCBI taxonomy): domain Eukaryota; kingdom Metazoa; phylum Chordata; class Amphibia; order Gymnophiona; family Rhinatrematidae; genus Rhinatrema; species Rhinatrema bivittatum. The sequence goes on along the minus strand of NC_042617.1, from coordinate 545,490,174 downwards.
AAATTTTAGATCTAATTCTTAGTGGAATGCAGGATTTGGTGCAAGAGTTAACATAGTGGGGTACATGTCGGAGCAAACCAGGGGATAGGGAGGGCTTGCATCCACTTGCATTAAAGTTGAGACCAGATCCTGTGCTCTTCTCTTTCGACATGGCTCTCTCTTTTCTTCCTGTTCCACTCATCATGAAAACATCAAGGCTAGGGAGCAGTGGCAAGGGTGGGCACATATTCATGGTTATGGCATACATAGGCAGAGGATATGATAAAAGTTGCTAGTGTAGCTGGGTTTAAAAAAGGCATGGACAAATTCCTGGAAGAAAAGTCCATAAACCATTATTAAGGTGGACTTTTGGTAATCCACTGCTTATCCCTGGGATGAGCACCATGGAATCTATTGATTTTCTGGGATCCTGCAGGGTACTTGTGACTTGGAAAGGCCACTATTAGAAACAGGATACTGGGCTTGATGGACCTTTGGTCTGACCCAGTATGGCAAATCTTATGTTCTTATGTTATGAGTGATAAATGTTTATGTACATGTTAAAATCCCACTTAATGTGCTATGTAATAAATTTAACTAAGAGAAAGTTAAAACGTGCCCTCAATAACATGACCATGGTACTAACATGAATGTTAATAAAAAATTATTTAATATTTATTTATTTATTTATTTGGAACTTTTATATACCGACATTCATTTGCATATCACATCGGTTTACAATTAACGGGGATAATACAAAATGATTTAGGAAGTGAAAAATATAGGTACATGAAACAGGGATGCGAAGGAACAAGAAGGGGATGTAGAGGAAGAATAAAGGTCCACATGGCTGAAGGGTAGCCTAATAAAAAGATAAAAGAAGAAAGTAACATGAAATGAAATGTAATGGATAAACTATATACAAGATTCTGTATTGAAGACTGTTGTTCAAGGAGATCAGCAAAAAGTCTTAAATTAAATGTCTGATGATTTTCAAGGGGGGGAGGGGAGAGAATTGAAGGGTAGAGGGTGGTGGGAGTGATTATTATGGATAGGCTCTATTAAATAGCCAAGTTTTTAGATTTTTTTGAAAGTTTTAGTACAGTGTCCTTGGCGCAGTTAGCTTTCACTTTTGGCGGATAGCATAGGTTTCCTCTCCCTCCTCAAACCTTGGGCAAAGAAAAAGGTCTCCTCCTAGTCCCCATGGAGCAGCAGCATCTCCCCATGCATTATAGAGACCTCCCAGAGAAAACATCACCTACCCTTTCAGATACTTATCCCCTCCTTCTCCCATGCATCAAGAACATTCCCCACTCCTCCGGATAGGCATCTCCACAGTGCATTGGGAATATTTCCTCTGCTCTGAACTCAGCAGTGGCCATTTTCCAAAACAGTGCCAGCTACCTCTATCATTTGACGGGGCAAATGCAAGATATCAGCTATCCTGTGCAATTTGGCAAATGGCCACTGCTGGATCTGGAACTAGGAGGGACACTGGGCCTCCACTAAATTATTGGGGCAAATGTGTTAATTCTAGGGGGGGGGGTTAAGAAGGTGGGCCAGGGTGGGGGGCTTAGGGATCAGAGGAAGCTTTTTTTTTTTTTTTTTTAAACAGGAGGGGTTTGGGGGTTTGAGGGTTTAGGGGCATGGCCTTTTCCACAACTTCTAGGCATTTAAAATTAATTGTTTTTTGACCTCCTCAAGGGTTGGTAGGGGGTGTGAGATCGGAAGGGGGGTGGGGCTTTGAGACATTAAGGAGAGAATTAGTCCATTAATCCAGGCTGATCAGTCCCTTTAATTCACAACCCCAGGAGCACCTTGACCCACGTTACCAGCCCAATGCTCCCAGGGAAAGTTAGCCTCAACTCCTGAGATGTAGTTAACTTTCATGAAAATAACACAGCTTGTGATTTTTCAGGTGACTATTATTTTATTAATATGAAATTACCCAGTAGTGATATGCTTTTTATGTATTTGCAAATCATTTGCATGCAAAGCAGCTCATCAACATACTAGTGTTATTGAGGGTTAAATAATGTACATTTAAGGATTAAATAATGTACAGCATTTAAAATTCCACATCTTTTCCACCAAGCTTTCCCTTAACATCAACTTGCGGAATATCCCTGCCAATGATCCCCTCCGTGGGAACACGCTAGAGAACTATATAGACCTTCTCTAGAAATCACATATTCTTTGGCAGTCTAATTATCTAACAACATTATAATACCACCTGTTTAGCTAGACTACATTAGGCACCGTACCTTTTAATTATGTTATTAACCCCATATATCTTAACCCAAGTTAATTCGACCTGTTCATTGTAAGACATTTACTTGTCATTGTTATTGTTGAGAATGTAAACCGAATTGATCAATAATTCTGTTATTGGAAAGTCGGTATAGAAAAATGCTAAATAAATAAATAAATCTTTTCGCTACCCCAAGGTTTTTATGACGCAGTAAATTCTGTTTACTGTGCAGTAAATGCTTAAAGTAGTTTTGTGAATGAGCCCCCTAAGTTAAGGGTGGAACAAGATGTCAAATGCATGATTGGTTAGCTCTGGGACTGATCTTTGCTTAAAATTTCTTACAAATGTTTTCCCTTTTACCTGTATCAATGGTGAAGAAGAAAAGCAGGACCCATATTTATCCAGCTGACCCTGGGTCTGCCCTGGTATCCTATTCAATTCCATTGATTCCTTTGTCTATCAGGGAACAGCAGTGTCCAGGTTATGCTCCTCTGCGGAAGGGCCACTGCTGATGGAAGCAAGGGAAGGAAAGACATAGATTCCTCCGGACATGGAGACATCACTGAGCTCAGAAGAACAGAGAATACCAGCAGACCCTGCCACAGGAGCCTCATCCCATGTAGCACAGGAATAGCCATTCCTTGATGATGTCATTAGTGTTGGGAGCTCGAGTACAAATGTTGGGGGAACAGTAGAAGGTAGGTTCAGTAAGCTGCAAGGGTCTGTCTTTCCTGTACCTTGTCCTATACCAGAAGGAGAATTTTCCCATTTCATCTGGAAGGAAAGAATTCAGTTTGGAGTCTATATGGCTGACTGTTGAGAGTCTGGGTAAGTCCATGACAGGGCAGAATTCTCAACTTATAATTCATTTCCAGTTACTCATTTCTAAAGTTTTGGCTCATGAAGTGGGACTTTCAGGTTGTAATAAAAGGATGGATATTTTGGAGATTAAGAGGGTCGTTTACTAAGATGCATTAGAGCTTTAACATGTAGTAAAATGCTTTAGTACAGAAATAACACATTGTATTTCAAATACAGCACGCTATCTACTCCCTCTGCCCCTCCCCCCCAAAAAAAAATAAATATCAGGTGCAACATGAATAAAGTTATAAGCTGATCTGCTTGCAAATGCATAAAGATAAGCTCATTACCAGGCAATTTCATGTTGATCAAATAAAGCGGCTTCCTTCAAAATTCACAAGCCACGTTATTTGATCTAAAGTTAGTTACACTTCAAGAGGTGTAACCTTCCCAAGGAGCAATGGGACATTAACATGCAGCCCAGTGCTCATGGGTCTCTCCTCAAAGGGCCCGAGTGGCCCAAATGTTGGTGCCCAGTCTCTGGAAAAGCCCTGGGAATTTTGAGAAACTCTCTCTCTCTCAACCCTACCCCAATGCACTTTAAAGTGCTGTGTAAAAAAGAAAAAAAAAATAAAGTTAGACATTTGGTGACAGCCTACGTCATTCCTCCAAAGCACTACCTCTTTTTGTCAAAATAATTAGCTCTCCATCCCTCAGACCTCCTCCTTCTCAAACCCCTGGGCCAAGACCATAGGATCCCTCATGATCTATTGCAGCCCTAAGCCCCCCCTAGTTCTCTGTGCTTGGGTTCACCATTTTTAAGTTGGCACCAGTCATGCGATGGGGCAAAAGTATATATTCAGGGATGGGCTAGGGAAGAGATCCAGTCGGCTGGCAAAGTACTTATTAAAAAATAAGTAAATAAATAAGGGACATGGGAGGGAAAGGGAAAGGCTGACACTGAATCTATGACTTTATTAGTTTTTTTCACACTTCATCCACCTCAATGGGCAACAGTGAGGGGAAGGAATCTCTGGAGATCTCCAGGGGGACCCTTAGAAAGATGGTAGTCACTAGCCATACCTTGTAGGTCCACCTTTATGTTCTAGGAACGCTGGTTTCCTAAGCCATAGTATATCACAGGATTTACTAAGTTGTGATACTCTGGGGGAAATACTGTGACTTAGTAAATAGACCCTAAATTTCAGCAGGTGAATCTTCATTGATAAAAGACGATTTTTACTTTCATAACAAATTGAAAACTTGGAAAAGATGTCTAAGTGGATAAACTTCTATACACCAGTAAGTACTTTCAGAAGCAGAGTATGCACATTATTTATAAAATGTATGCTCAGTCAGCATATAATTCAGGGTCAATACATGCCTAACATATAGGTGCTTAATTTTATGAAATGAGTAGCGAAATTATATGTTTTCCAACATTACAAATACACTCACATACTGAAACATAAGTGCACACTTTGAGGGTAGAAATCAGTGCTATTTAAGAAACTGTGCAGCTCCTACCACACAGTTTATAAAATAATAAGATACATTTACACCGGCCTTACACAGCCATAGGGTAAACTTATGTTGACTACTGAAAATTGGGTTCAGAAAGAGCAGATGGCATTTAATGAATTAAGCAACTTTTCCTTCAAAGAACATGCATTTGCTCAGCAGAAAGGCTTTGGACTTTACCATAACACTGTGGCAGGGCCATTGTAATAAAAATAGCTTGGAAATTACCTATGCATGTTAAGTAACTGAGCATGCAGATATTTTTAAGAATTCTGAAGAAGTCAGGTGGTTTGCTGTAGCTATGACAAAGGCCTCTGTGGACTTATGCCTAATGGAAAATAAAGGTTAAGTGGTAAAAATGTTAGATGAGGTTTTCTAACTAAAGCAAAACTTCCTGCTTTCACAGCTCCAGTCTTACATATCTGGAATAAATAAGAATATATTTACGCCACACAGAATTTCATTTTACTTAAACTAATAGCACGTCTCTATATCATTTCCCATGGCATACCATGATGCACCAGAGATAGAGGATCTCTAGTATATCATTCCCCAGATGTTCCTTTTGTATCCAGAGGAAAACATATTGGTGGGGGGGGGGGGGGGGTTGCATTTTGAAAAGCCTACTTGGTTTCAAGGCACACATCTGCCTCATAGGAAATCTTCTAAAGGAAACTATCTGGGCAGTTTCCCTTTAAAAACTGGCTGCCAGAACATGCACACTTGGGGACAGATTTTAAAAACTACGAGTGGGCATAGATTTGTGCGCGCAACCCAGCACGCACAAATCTACGCCCAATTTTATAACATGCGCTTGCAGCCGCACGCATGTTATAAAATCCAGGGTCGGTGCGCGCAAGGGGGTGCACAATTGTGCAACTTGCGCGCACTGAGTCGCGCAGCCTTCCTCCGTTCCCTCCGAGGCCGCTCTGAAATCGGAGTGGCCTCGGAGGAAACTTTCCTTCCGCCCCCCCCCCCACCTTCCCCTACCTAACCCACCCCCCCAGCCCTACCTAAACCCCCCTTACCTTTGTCCTATAAGTTGTGCCTGCCTCCGGGCAGGCGTAGATTGCGCGCGCCCGCCGACGGCCGGCCCGCGATCCCGGGCACAGCAGCAAATAGCCGCTGTGCCTGGAGGCTCCAGCCCCGCCCCGCCCCTTTTTCAAAGCCCCGGGACATACGCACGACCCGGGGCTTGCACACGTCGCCGAGCCTAGGCAAAATAGGCTCGGCACGTGCAGGAGCGGGTTTTCGGGGTTACGTGCGTAATATAAGCGCGTAACCCTTTGAAAATCCGCCCCAAACTGTGTGCATACTATTCACCTCCTATTTCGGCCTGGCAGCCTATCAGGGTAAAACAGCACATGCACCTCTGAAAATATCAAACAGATGTGTACTGTTTACGCGCCTGACCCAAACAAACATGCAAGAATGCCTCTTTTTAACACAGCTAAAACCATTTTTAACCATGCTGTGTACTTTTAGTCATTCTGAGGAAGACAACTTTCAGCCACACCTGTCTACTCAGGCAAACGCTTGTGAAAACCAGTTCTCAAGGTGTAGAAACACATGAGAAGAGCTATTCATTTGAAGGTTAAGTTTTTCTCCTGCAAAATGAAATATCAGCTATTTACTTTGAGCAATGCTGAATGTTTCTTTAGCCCAAAGATTTTGTCCTTAGCCACTGCCCATCTGTGAAAGCAAACCCTGTTGACCATGAGCAGTGCTTTAGCTCTTCTCTCTCTGTCTGGTAAAGTACAATGAGTACATTATTTGAAATGAAGCAGAGAACGGTGGTGGCAGGGGGTGTTGAGTGAGGAAGCTATTACATTCCTCATTATTGAAAATTCAGAAACACTTCTATATAGCCGGTGTATTCTTGTCTAGTTTCATTCTCCTGCCTAGCACATATGGTAGAATGGGAATAGATTGCAAAAACTGAGCCAGCGAAACTAAGAAGCTCAGCGTCAGCCCAGGAAACGATGAATTAAATCTCATAATTTAGCAGGTTTTATCATTCCCAGAAACATTCTCATATGTCTCCCACCCCCCCATTTGCTGTCCCTGGGAACCGGACTGAACAAGATTTTCTCTCCTGCGTGGAAATGTTTTCTGAGTTTAATGACTTTTTTTTTTTTTTTCTGGAAATGTAATAGCTCATTTTAACTGTCCACTGATTCTAATGTCCTGTTGTGAATGACATTTTCCTGTTTGCACAGTGCTCCACAGCACAGGAGTTCACAATACCCTTTCCTTTTATAGGGTATTAATGATAATCAAATTCTCCGAGGTTTTAGAGGTTGACATAAAATATTAATGTACTTATTGATGCTAAGAAAAGTGGCTTTAGTAACTGATAAGCACTGCAAGCAGCAGGCTGCTGAAGTCCAGCCACATCCTAATTAGTTATGAAATGGAAGAGCACTGCTTTTCTTATTATAAAATGCAGATAAGAAATAAGGAAAGATAAGAGACTCTCCTTATCTCGGTCTGGAAAGAATATTTAGCTAGGAGCTTTTGTGAGGGGGTTTTAATAATGACGACCAAATTACAGTTATTGAAGTTCCTAACCTGCGTATTGATGATGTGTTTGAAATGTAGGCGCTAACCTCCCAGATGAGTTCTGTAAGCTCATTGTCAGAATGATAGCCATTCATACTAGAAATTGTCTAAGCATGGCATGTTTCACTTATTAAAAGTAATAGCTCATCTAAGTTGCCGAACTTGTCTCAACAGAGCAGAATCTCTCCTGGTTCTGGATCAGACAGAATCAAAATTCTTCTGGTTCTGCCCGATTGAGATTGTCGGAAGCTATTTGTGAACCCGAATGCCATTTTCTTGGATAGGAAATCAAATCTCATTGCCCAATAAACTGTTGGGGAATTTGAAGCAAATTTACTAGCAGAAAATTGTAGGAAAGAATGTAGTTGGGATATTAAAAAAAAAAAAAAACGATAAAATAATCATTAAAATCTTCCTTTTCCTTCTGATTTTTATTTATTTTTGTTTAAAAGTTTTTGGAAGTGCTTCCAATTTGACAATATCTATCATATACAGTACAATTTTCAAAGCAATTTCTGCAGGCAATAAAGCATTTTACCTATGGAAATAGGTCTTTTAATTTTGTCTGTTTGGAGGCATTTCATGTGGCAGGGAGAAAGCAGGCTATGCCACAGCACATGCAGTTTTGTCTAATCAAAATCATGCACGTGTTCTAGCTTTGATTATCGGTGCCAATTCCAATGTGGGAAATCTGATTATTGCTCTATAAAGTATCTTAGTAAATTAGGGACCTGCTATGCTAACCATTTTTTGAGCTCCATTCAAGCATCATACAGAAACATGTAATGGAAACAGGAGGGATAACAGAGATTTGATTCTGCTCCTGAGAGCAGCTTGAACTCAGTCTAAGCCTCTCCCAATATACTGCTCATCTATAAGAAAATATGGTAATACAAGCCACCTGCCTTTCTGTCAGTGGATTCAAAAAATTTCACTTCTTGATTGTTACTTCATGTAAAGCTGCACATCTCATTTAATTATTACTTTCACAAAAACTTACTGCTGGTCCAGCACTTCCACCATCAAGCAGTTACATATTGTACTTAGAAATAAATTGATTTGAAATATCTTTTCTCTCCTGAAATATCACTTTGAAACAGGATCTCACTCACTGGAAATTGTGTCTATCTATGAGAGAAGACGATTCTGGATTAAGAATTCGACCTAGAAAGCCTTTCGACAAACCCATAAAAAAAATGTATTAGTCACAAGGTCAAAGTGAAAATTATATAATTTTTCTTAAAAATATATATTATGATTATATGTGACTATATATTTAGACACCATTATTTTACTTTATCTTTTAAGCATTATGCTTTGCTTAATTTGTCCCTTAATTAATTTATTACAATTAAGCTTTTATTTTTCTTTGAACTGCTGTCTTGCGTTTTTTTTTCCTTTCCTTATTTACTTCAAATAAAATTATGTTAAAATGAAGCACTGCATATAAATATTAGGAATAAATATTTGAAAACAAAATTAACATAGAAGCAAAACCTAAAGAGAAAGCAATAGTGTGAAAAAGCAGGCAAACTACTATTTGAAGTGGTGAAGCTTTGGGGGGATTTATTGTGGAAGTGGACCCTTGAACCATGGTGAGGTTGATGCTACCCACAGGGAAGAGCCCTGCAAGTGCTCACCATCAGCAGGTGGAGCTGGCTGGAGCAGGGCCCCAACAGGAACTTCACCAATACCAGCCCTCACTCCCCTGAGGTGATCCCTCAGGTGCTGGGACCAGCTGGACTTAGGCCTCTATGAAGAGAATAATTCATTGCAGAAGAGTTTGTGGCCAACAGGAAGAAAGCAAAGTCAGTCCAAGCAGAGGTCAGGGCAGGCAGCAGATACGAGAGCAGACCAGTGAAGGGCAAGACTGAGTATGGCAAGATGAGGAGCAAGCAGAGATCACAAGGCAAGCAGAAGGCAATGTGGTCAAGAAGCAGTTCAAGGTCAAGCCAGGAATCCAAATGAAGACAAACTGGGGATCCAAACTGAGGTGAAGCTGAGAAGTCAATCCAAGGAGAAGGAGGCAGGGTGGAAAAGCCAGAAGGCAATGAGGAAGGATTAGGAACCACAAGACAGGAATGCAGGAACTCCGAAGACACAAAAAGGAACCAGGAACACAAACACAAGATACTGGAACAGAAGCAGAATCAGGAACAGTGAGGCAATCAGCCACTCAGAAGAGTTTGACCTATTGCCGAGTCTTCTGAGGCCGGTCTCAGCAGGCCTTAAAAGGGGGAGAGCTTGTGGGCACCGTGGTGGTTTTCCCACCAAGGGGCATTTAAAATGGGGCTGAGTCGCGTGCATGCCTAGAGATGCCCTGCTCGGCTGAGCAGTGTCCCTAGCGCAGCATGTCAGGACTGTGCGGCGGCCTGTTGTGTTTTTGGTCAGGAGCCTGCAGCGGGGTCGGCAGCCCCCATCCAACTCAGGGCAGGTCAAGGATTGGAACCATGACCCTCTGAATGCAAAGGTACCCCTCCTCTAAACCCCACCCAAGGGGCCTGGGTTTCTTAGGGTGTTAAGCATGGAACATCTTAGGAGGTACTTGTCCAAGATGTTTGAGGTAGGTTCCCATGTATTTTCCTCCAGGCCGTACCCTCCCAGGAGATCAGGTATTCACACCTTTTGCTCCAATGCTGAATGTCCAGGAACTTGATCACTCGGTAGGCCTACTTCTCTTTGGTGGACACCTCTTGGGGTCTTGGAACCTTTTGAGATGTCCATGTGAGGACTAAGGGCTTGAGGAAGCAAACATGGAAGACATGGATTCCCAAACAGGCAGGTAGGCACAGTTGATAGGTAACCAGCCCCATCTGATGGGAAACAGGGAATGGCACAATGTAGTAAGGTGTGACCCTCATGGAAGGCATCCTGAGATGGATATGGCGGGTACTCAGTCACACCTTGACCCCAGGTCTAAATTGTGGTGCCAGCTGCCAGTGAGCATCTGTTGCTTTTATTGGCTTTTTGAGCACCTTTCCAAAGTATCTCTTCTATATGAATCCAGAGTTCCTGGAACTCCTGAGCAGTTAGTTGGGTTGCTGGGGAAGGAATGGACAATGGGACTGGCAGCGGAGGAGAAGGCTGTTTCCCATACACAATTTGGAATGGTGATGATTCCATGGACGAGCTAGTATGGAAATTATGGGAGAATTCCACCCAAGGAAAGGAGGGCAACCCAAGTTACCTGGCAAACATTGGAATAGGCTCTCAGGAAGGTTTACAAGGTCCGGTTAGTCCTCTCCAACTGTCCGTTGGCTTGTGGGTGAATTTCTGGCAAAGACAGCACCAGTATTTGACAGTAAACTGAGCACCCTGATGTTTGGGCAAACCTTGCAGGAGAAAGATGTGATTGTGAAACAGCCAGACCAGTTCAGGTGCTGAGGGAAGGCCAGGAAGGGGAACAAAATGAGCCATCTGAGAATTGGTTGATAATGACTCAAACAGTGCTGCAGCTGTTAGAGAGGGGAAGGTCCCCTACAAAGTTGGTGGACAGATGGGTCCAGGGTTCCCTGGGGGCCAGCAATGGCTATAACAGCCTCCAGAGTTGTCCCACCAATGGTTTTTGCTGTGCTCAGGTAGGACAAGAGTCCATGTAGGCCCTGACATCTCTCTGCATCTGGGGCTACCAGTAATACTGCTGGAGCAGCGAGAGAATCTGATCCTGCCCAGGGTGACCAGCAACATGGGAGTCATGGGACCATTTCAAAACTTTCTCTCAGAGCCAGCATAAAACGACTGTTTTCCCTGGAGGGATGGGTAAAGAAAAGTCCATGAGGATATGGGATGGATCTATAATGTACCTGGGGGATCAGGCGTGTTTTATGCCTCAAAAGATCAGGAGAGAGCATATGCCTGAGTGTTCTTGGATGCGGGCCAGTATCTCACTTCAAAGTCAAAATGTGCATCGGGCTTAGCGTGCATTTACACTTCATGCATGGTAAATATGTTCCAAGTTCTTGTGGTCAGTGTATATAGTAATCTGGTGTTGCGCACCCTCCAACCACTGACGCGAATCCTCGAGCGCCAGCTCGATGGCCAGCAACTCCATGTCTCTAATTCCATAGTTCTGGCTCGGCAGAAGAGAACTTTGGTGAGAAGAAAGAATAGGGGCAGAGAACTCCCATACTGGAATGCTGGCTCAAAATGGCTCCTACACCTAAGGAGGAAGCATTGACTTCCAAGATAAACAGACGTGTGGGGTCTGGATGATGGAGGCACTTTTTCCAGAGAAAAGCCTTCTTCAACTCTAGTAAAGTAGCAACCTCTTCAGGAGGTGAAGCCTTGACTCCCTTTCAGGTGAGCGTCATGAGTGGAGTTGCAATCCGGGAATAATTGGGGATGAACTCCTGGTAGTAGTTTTCAAAACCCAAAAACCTCTGCAAAGTGCAAAGGCCAGAAGAATGTGACCAGTCCTGGATATATTTGACCTTCTCCAGATCCATAGGGAAGCCACTACTGAAAATGATGTATCCAAGGAAGGGTAAGCTCTCCCACTTGAAGAAGCACTTTTCTAGCTTTGCATATAATTTATTAGAGATGTGCATTTGTTTTACATGAAAAAGACAATGGCAACAAAATTGCTATTTTGTCTTGTTTTGGGAGCACCCCAAAACAAAAAAAAAAGACAACATTTCGTATAATTAGTATTTTGAGTTAGTGCGCACTAATAGGACTTAGTGCATACTAATGGGGATTTAGTGCGCGCTAACTGAATGTTAGCACGCACTAAATCTGAAATTAGGGAAACACGGAAAAAACACCCCTGAACCATTTAAAAAATGAAATTAAAAACAAAAACCCAAACAAAAGCGACACAAAAAAAATCAGTGCACATACCTATAGTTTATTTGCCTGTAGCCTATGAAGGACTTGGCAAACATCCTGACAGTGGGACAGGAGGTCTTTTGAGAAGATAAGGATATCATCGAGGTACATCATAACACAGACATACAGAAGGTCCCTCAAGATTTCATTCATCATGTTTTGGAATACCGCGGGAATATTATACTGGCCAAACTGCATCACCAGATATTCATAATGACAGTCCCACATGTTGAACATCTTCCACGCATTGCCTTGCTTTATTCAAATTAGATTGTAGGCCCCACAGAGGTCCAACTTATTAAACAATCTAGTCCCCTGGAGGCGGTCAAAGAGCTCAGAAACGAGCAGCAGTGGGTAACAGTCTTTCTTTGTTATAGTGTTCAGCCCCTAGTAACCTATGCAAGTGCATAAAGACTGTCTTTTTTGGACACAAAGAAAAACCCTGCTCCAGTGGAGGATGTGGAGGGCCTAATGAAACTCCAGTCAAGGTTCTCTTTGATATACTTGGATATCGCCGTGGTCTCCGGAACCGACAAGGGATATACCATTCCTCATGGTATCAATCACCTCCCACCCTTATTCCCCCCACATGCTGGGCACCACCAATCTCCCACCACACCTACCCCATCCCACTCTCCAAAGTTACTCTTCTTATTTTTTCCTTCTTGCCCTATTTTCCCTCCCCCCTGCTTGTCAGCTGCTGCCTTTTTCTTTTAAGACAGCTTGTACTTATCATGCACTTTCCTTATCCCTACTATTAAGCATCAGCCCAGGGTTCCCCTCATTCCCCCCCCCCTCAAAGTCCCACTGATAAGACACAGAAACCTGCTACCCATCATGGCTACTCCCGTTACACAATTTATTGGTTTCACTACATTCGCAATCCTCCTACTTAATGCCCAGTCCATCTCAAAAAACCCCCCACTAATTCATGACATACTTACAGATGACAAACCCGACATACTTGCCATCACGGAAACATGGCTAAAGGATTCCGACACCGCCCTTATTAACCAACTACCCGTTCAGACATACGACATATTCTCTACTCCTAGACCTAAAAAAAAAGGAGGTGGTCTCCTACTAGCTGCCAAAAAGGCCTTTAAAATCGTGCACAAATCCATTACCCCTCCACGCAACCTGGAAATTAGCCTTTTCACAGCTTCCAATCTTCAACTTCCTCTTACTTGTTCTACTTTTAATTTAATTATTTAACCAATTATGTAATCTTACATTCCTCCTGTAAATAGTGTCTGCTTTGATAACTCTTTTCTTGCAATTTGCTTATTTCTCCATCTTGTTTTAGCTTGTTTCATGCTTGTAAGTTAATTGATTTTGCTCTCTGTTTAGTAATATTATGTATATTGGTCCATTGGTTAATGTAAAGTTAGTTTAGCTATAATTTGGTTCCATCTTTCACTGTAAAGCTTGTTTAGCTGCAATTTTTGTTTAATGTAAACCGATGAGATGTTCCCAACGTTCATCGGTATATAAAATCTTCTAAATAAATAAATAAAATGGTGGGTTAGTGCCGGGTAGCAAATTAATAGCTCAGTTGAACATTCGGTGGTAAGGCAGCATCTCTGCTTTTCTTTTGGAAAACACATCTGTATATTCAGCATACTGAGGGGGCATTCCCTACAAGGTCATTGTTAGGGGCAAAGTTGGTGGAGGCTCGATTCATGGAAGGCAGGAATCATGGCAATGGGCTCCCCAGCTCATCAGCTGAAGTGAGCCCCAGTCAAAGTGAGGAGAGTGGAGCTGCAGCCAGGGTAGCCCCAACATGATGGGATAGACTGCCTTGTCGATGATGTGGAAGACTATACTCACCATATGCAGAATGCCTGTGCAGAGGCACAGTGGGGTTGTTGCAGTGGAGATCCAGCCAGGAAGTGATTCACCATGTATGGAGGAGATAACAGGTGGTGTCTTTCAAGGAACTACAGGAAGATTTAGATGGTCCACAAGGGCCTTCATAATAAAGTTCCCCCCAGGGCGCTAGAGTGGAGAACTCATGACTGCCCATTGTAATAGACACTGGGAGAGTGAGTTGGGGAGCATGTGTGGTAAAGCCTAGGATCATCTCCCCACTGGTTCTTGGCTTGCTAGTTTCCCAGTTTCTGAGAGCAGTGTGCCAACTGGTGTCCAGTCCTGGCACAGTAGTAGCAGAGCCCCACATTGTAGCAGCAGAGTCTGTCTAAAGGAGAGAGGTGAATGTGTCCTAGCTGCATAGGTTCCTCGGCCCATGCAGCAGTAGGGGCCATTGCCGGTACTGCAGAGAGGGGGCATGAAAAGGATGGGGCCAGTACCACTTGCCTTCACAGAAGTCGCTGCTCCCGGATATGCTGCTGGAGGCGGCAGTCGATTCTCCCAGCAAAGTCAATGAGAACATCCAGGGACTTAGGAAGTTCCCGCGTGGCTAGTTCATCCTTCACCCGAGAGGACAGACTTTCAAAAAATATACTCCAGAGGCTATCGTCTCTCCAGTTCAGCTCAGTGGCCAAGGTTCATAATTCGATGGCATAGTCCATTAATGGCCGATTGACCTGCCAGAGATGTAGGAGGACTGACCCTACTGTGGCCAGCTGGCCAGGTTCATCAAACAGCAGTTTGAAGGCCTTGATGAATTACTGCAAATCTTGTAGCAATGCATCCCCTCAATCCCACAAGGGAGAGGCCCAGGACAAGGCCTTCCTGTACAGAAGGGAGAGTATAAAGGTGATATTGATAGTGTCACTTGGAAATTGTGTTGTCTAAAGTGAAAAATGCATAAAGCACTGATTCAAAAATCCGGAGCTCTGCTTCGGATCTCCTGCATACCAGGAAGGACCTGGGAGATGTACTACAGGTGCTGCTACTGTAAACGATAGTACTGCAGGAGCCTGAGAGACTGTGCAGGCTGCAGTTGCATTGAGGCAGGTGCTGAGCAATTCCATGGAACCTGCCAAAGGCTTGAGGAAATGTTGGTGCTGCTGAATTTTCTGCACCAGGCCGGGAATGAACTAGAGGCTCGAGAGATCAGCTGGGTCCATGGCCTCGGCAATCTGTTACAGAAGTGGACCCTTGGGCTGAGGTGAAGTTGACACTACCCACAGGAAGGAGTGCTGCAGGTCCTCACCATTGGCAGGCGGAGCTAGCTAGAGCAGAGGCCCAACAGGAACTTCACCAATACCAGCCTTCATTCCCCTTAGGTTGAGCCTTCAGGTGCCAGGGCCAGCTGGACTTAGGCACAAGCCTCTTGAAGAGAAGAATCCATCACAGAAGAGGTTGTGGCCAGCAGGAAGAAAGCGGCCAGTCCAAGCAGAGGTCGGGCAGACAGCAGGCAGCAGAGACGAGAGCAGACCAAGGTTAAGGGCAGGTAGACTATGCCAAGACAAGGAGCAGACAGAGGTCACAAGGCAGACAGAAGGCAACATGGTTGAGAAGCAGTCCGAGGTCAATCCAGGAATCGAAATAAAGATAAACCGGGGATCCAAATCAAGGTCAAGCTGAGAAGTCAATCCAAGGAGAAGTAAGCAGGACATAACAGCCGGAAGACATTGAAGATGGTCGAGGAACCACAAGAGAGGAACGCAGGAACTCCAAAGACACAAGAAGGGACCAGGAACATGAAGACAAGGCACTGGAACAGAAGCAGGATCAGGAACCAGGAACAGTGAGGCAATCAGCTACTCAGAAGAGTTCAACCTATTGCCGAGGTGTCTGAGTCTTGTCTGAGCAGGCCTTAATTAGGGGACAGGCTGTGATGTCATCTGTGGGTATTGTAGTAGTTTTCCTACTGCGGGTGCTTTAAATGGGGCTGAGTCACATGTGCACCTAGGGATGCCCCACTCGGCTGAGCAGCGTCCCTAGTGCAGCATGTCAGGCTTGTGCATTGTCCTGCTGCATTTTCGTTCAGGGCCCTGCCACAGGTTCAGCGGCACCCCTCCAACACGGGACAGAAGGTAAGAGTGGCCAGTCGGGTTCAGACCCACGATCAGTCAAATGCAACAAAGTTGGCAGTGATAATAGGGAGCCAAACTTTGACTCTAACCATGCCACAGCCAATTTGTATATTATTGGCTAAAGAAAAGAGTTGGTCATAATTGACTATTGATTTTCCTCTCAAATATATTAACCCCAGGATATTGCTATATTGAGAAGAAAGTTTACTAATATAAGACATTATGGGCAATGTTTTAGTACTGTTTGAGCTCAGCTTTTTGAGTGAGACCAGAGAAGTATAGAACTAATATTGTTTAATCTATAGAGTTTTAAGGAATACAGAGATAAAGGTATAGCAAAGTAGAAATACCATGCTAGAATTGCAGTGAGAGAAATTAAATATGGCACATAAGATGCAATGCAAAAATGAGAAGAATCATGCTTTAGGGGTGTAAAACCCAAGGAACCAGTAAATGATGGAGAGTTAGATACTGATGTCCACCACCCAAGAAAGAAGGTAATCATGTTTGATGATTTCATGTAGTAAAACAGTGATAGGTCTGTGGCTCAGGTCAGAGTGATACTAGGGTGCACAGAAAGTCATAACCAAACCAAAAAAAGGAGAAAGTAATGCCTCTGTACAGGTCATTGGTGAGACCTTACCTAGAATATTGTGTCTGAGCCCTGAGGCTGTACATTGAGAAAGAATAGCGGCAGTCTATATAATGGCTACCAAAATTACGCAAGGTCTGCAAAATAAACTCCAAGAGATGAGATATAAAATCTTTGGTGTGTACCCTAAAGGAGAGATGCGAGAGAGTAGGGAAGATAGGATAGAGCTAATGATATTCAAATACTGCAAAGGAATACATGTTAAATAATGCACAAGAAGCACACCTTTCCCAGTGTATAGAGCAAGAGCTCAAGATATGAAACTCAAAGAGCTGGTCTCACGAATAATATGAGAAAATATTACTTCACATTAGAGAAAGTAATGGTGGCTATAACAGCAGCAAAATCTAAGAAAGGACGAGTTAAGCAGATATGGTTTTATAAACAAGAGAAAAAGCCTGAGAACAGATGGGGTCTACGACATAATTTGGGCAGACTAGATGGGACCCTGTGACCCTTCTTTATCTGCCATCATATTTGCAGTGTCCATGTTGCTTTTATGTAGTTATTTCATTGCTAAGCTCAGCTGGAAAAGTTCCGTTGTCCAGCTGTCAAACATCCTGCAGAGTTTTTTTTTACATAATATGTTTTGCCTTTTTGGTGGATTATCTTCCCTTCTGAAAATTGTGCAAGCAAACTGATTTGAGGGCTTTTTGGATAATTTTTGTATTATTTTTACCTAGTCCCTAAATCACACCCTAAAGGTGTAACTGAAAATCATGACTGTTGGTGAAAGGAAATATACATGCTTCTGGATCCTCTTCTTTTTTTACCTAGGGGCTTATTAGAGAAGAAAAGTTCTCTACAGCCCAAAAGTAGACTCGATCTAACATGCAAGTTACATGACAAAATAGTGTAATATGACATATTGCACATAGATGTATTTGTTGGCATTAGACAAAAAATTAGAGAGCAGAGCCTTGATAATGTTCCAACATTTTGCTGAGCTATGTATCTTTGGATTACAGAAAGTTTCCATTTTGCCAGGCATAACAGCATAGCCCTTGCTCATCTCCACACATTTTACTATGCTACATCATACAAAAGATTAGATTTTGCAAGGAGTCCAAGAATTTGAAAGAAAAAAGGTAGGAAAATATGGTACAGAATTAAGAATTGGATGAGTGTGTATGAAGGCGGCAGATAAGGTTTGGGAGAAGGAGAGAGCCCTGCCCTTGACTAGCTTAAGCAGAGCAGGATAATAATAATGAAGTGCTGAGCTTGCCTTTCCTTTCTGGAAGAGGAGGAACCAGTTATAGGAAATAGCATGGCAAAGAAGGCTATTTCCAGAATTTATTTTTTATTAGGCATAGTCATTTCAGCTGTTAGGAACATCATTCAGTATGTGGTTTCTGGGTACTCTCTTGCACTGGAAAGGGTTTTATTGACATCATTTTGTCTGTTTCCTCACCTCTGCTACAGAATTATCTGTCACAGGCCTTGCCTTATTTTTTCTACTTATAAATACGTTTTACACTATCTATTCCTGCTCAGGCTTTCTTTTTCTTTTCTCTTTATTGTTAACCTGCCAATAGAAAAATGTAGCTCTTTAGGGGCTGAAGGAGAAATAATATTTATCTGAATAAAAAGAAGAACTATAATAAGAAGCAGAACAAAAGCCCCATCACCTGTGGATCCACTTTTGTAAAAAGATAGCATTGTATTGGTAAAATGTCTTGGTGACACACTAATCGCCTCAAAGGGAAATACATGTTGTTTATGTGTGGGTGTGTATTAAATATGCACAGCCACAGAGAAGCAATGTTTCAGATTCGTGTCTGACAGATTAGCCTCAGATCAACTGTTAGTGTGTCTTTCAGGGGAAAGAAAAGAGCTAATTGTGTTGCATTTCATAACTGAAACAAAGGTACAAACTGACCCCCAAAGAAACAGGATCAGCTTTTATTAATGGTGTAAACAGCTTTTAGTGCAGGAGAAGAGACGATAATTTTGATACAGCCACGCGGGTGCACATGTACACGTGTATACTGGCTCGCACCAAAGGACGCAGCCATATATGTGCATATATACACATGGTATAAAACAGACTGTACTTGCGCACATGTCCACCCAATTTTATATGGACTAATGCATGTGAATGCAAATGCTGCCTCTACCATGTAAGTGGGGGGATTTTAGTAGACATGCACCCCAATGCAATTACCAGTTTCCCCAGTTCATTCCCAGTTTGCCCAGCTAAAGAATAGGACTTCCTAACTCCCCTAGCTAATTAGCCTCCTTTTACTCAGTTAGCCCCTACCCTTAAAACCCCACTGATCAGCCTAGATTTTTTTGCTCCTAGACTTACATGCCATCCATAGAAAAGTAAAGTTATGTGGTAGGGAACTCTGACACGCACTTGTGTGTATAAATATTTCCACACTGATTTCATTGAGAATTTGTGTGGCATGTGTCAGCCTGACTTCTGTGTGGATCTCCCAGCTTTGATGCATGTATCAAAATTCACTCAATAGTTGTTGCAACTGTCCCTTTCCGACGGCTTCACTCCGCTACCTCTCTTTGCTTGCTCCTCCTCATGCTGTGGATGGACGCCTGGCTACCGCGGCGGCTGCCTGCTGTCCTCTCTGGCGTCCCTGGACTAGCTTGGGCGCTACCTCCCACCATGCTCCGCTTGTACCAAAGGGTGCGCACGCCGCGCAGCTCTTCTTCTTATTTCCTACTTGGTGCGAACCTCCGGGGCGTCGCTCCATGATGACATCATGATGCCCGGATATTTAAAGCCTACAATGTTTGCTAGCCTTTGAGTTAACAAGGGTAATCCTACGGGAATCATACGGATGGGATTCGCTCTCCGTACCCAGCTACTCTGCCTCTCCAATCTCTATTGGACTCTCTAACGCTAATGGGGTACCCGCTCCTCGGGGGCCTCATTAAAACCTTTCATATTTCTGAAAATCTATATCATATTTCTCCTGCACTTCTCATAAGCTTTCTGAAACAGACCCCACACTATTTTGGTCACCATTCTCTGGACGGCCTCCATCCTGTTTATCTCCTTTTTGAGTTACGAGAGCCAGAACTGAACACAGTACTCCAGGTAAGGCCCCACCAAGGACCTTACAAAAGCAATATCACCTCCTTTTTCTTACTGGTTATTAGGGATGTGAATCGTTTTACGACGATTAAAATTATCGTCCGATAATTTTAATATCGTCTTAAACCGTTATGAAACACAATACAATAGAGATTCTAACGATTTATCGTTATAAATCGTTAGAATCGTGAGCCGGCACACTAAAACCCGCTAAAACCCACCCCCGACCCTTTAAATTAAATCCCCCACCCTCCCGAACCCCCCCCCCAAATAACTTAAATTACCTGGTGGTCCAGCGGCGGTCTGGAACGGCAGCGGTCTGGAACGGGCTCCTGCTATTGAATCTTGTTGTCTTCAGCCGGCGCCATTTTCCAAAATGGCGCCGAAAAATGGCGGCGGCCATAGACCAACAGGATTCGACGGCAGGAGGTCCTTCCGGACCCCCGCTGGACTTTTGGCAAGTCTTGTGGGGGTCAGGAGGCCCACCCCCAAGCTGGCCAAAAGTTCCTGGAGGTCCAGCGGGGGTCAGGGAGCGATTTCCCGCCGCGAATCGTTTTCCGTACGGAAAATGGCGCCGGCAGGAGATCGACTGCAGGAGGTCGTTCAGCGAGGGTTCCGGCGCCTCGCTAAACGACCTCCTGCAGTCGATCTCCTGCCGGCGCCATTTTCTGTACGGAAAATGATTCGCGGCGGGAAATCGCTCCCTGACCCCCGCTGGACCTCCAGGAACTTTTGGCCAGCTTGGGGGGGGGGGCTCCTGACCCCCACAAGACTTGCCAAAAGTCCAGCGGGGGTCCGGAAGGACCTCCTGCCGTCGAATCCTGTTGGTCTATGGCCGCCGCCATTTTTCGGCGCCATTTTGGAAAATGGCGCCGGCTGAAGACAACAAGATTCAATAGCAGGAGCCCGTTCCGGACCGCCGCTGGACCACCAGGTAATTTAAGTTATTTGGGGGGGGGGGGGTTCAGGAGGGTGGGGGATTTAATTTAAAGGGTCGGGGGTGGGTTTTAGCGGGTTTTAACGATTTTAGCGGGTTTTAACGATTTTAATGATTTATCAAGATATTTTACCCCCCCAAACGGCAACAATACGATTCCCTCCCCCTCCCAGCCGAAATCGATCGTTAAGACGATCGAGGACACGATTCACATCTCTACTGGTTATTCCTTTCTCTATGCAGCCTATCATTCTTCTAGCTTTAGCTATCTCCATGTCACATTGCTTCTCTGTTTTCAGATTGCCAGACACCATTACCCCAAGGACCCTTTCCCAGTCCTTGCATATTAGTCTTTCACTCTCCATCACATACAGCTCTTTTGATTACGGTACCCCAGATGTATGACTCTGTATTTCTTGGCATTAAATCCCAGTTGCCAAATCTTTGACCACTCTTCAAGCTTTCTTAAATTACTTTTCAATAGGGATGTGAATCGTTTTTCAACGATTAAAATTATCGTCCGATAATGTTTATATCGTCTTAAATCATTATAGAACACGATACAATAGAAATTCTAACGATTTATCGTTAAAAATCGTTAAATCGTGTTAGTGCGCACTAACTCGAGTTAGTGCGCACTAACTCCCCGTTAGTGCGCACTAACTCGATTTAGTGCCCACTAACTGAAAATGATACAAATAAACACTTTCCAGGTCACTGAAGGTCAGTTAGGAATGAATATGTGTTCCTATTGGCTGGCTGCCCTCTTATCTATTGATATTACCAAGGTTACCACTGAGGTGATGGTTGGGGGGATGGGAAATGGAACTGGAAACTAACGAACACCAACAGAAAATGAAACAAAGTGTTCACACTTCCCAGGTCAGTAAAGGTCACTTAGGAATGAATATGTATGTATGTATTCCTATTGGCTGGCTGTGCTCTTATCTATTGATGTTACCAATATGGTTGGGGGGATGTGAAATGGAAACAGTTGGAAGCTTGACAAAAAAAGTAATGTAATGATCAGCACTCACGTGACTAGAACTTGTTTGTTTATTATTTTTGTTAGCAGGCACCTGAAATGCTAGTGCATGTTGAATTTGCCAATCACTGTGCATTTTAGAAAGGTGGTCCTGGCTGGAACTGTACACAGTTCAAATATATGTAATTGATTGTTGGTAAGTGTATTTTTTAAGTAGCCACACTGGCACCAGTATGTTTACTTTTCCTCCTACTTAACTCACTAGCTCAGCTTTGTAAGAAGGGCTTCTCTGCTTGTGTGTTGTTTTTGTTTGGTGTGAGGAGAGCAGAAACATCAGATCTTTATTCAATCTACTACAGTCATCTCTTACAGTGCCCTATCCCTATTAATACCAGGAGTGTTGTGATCTTCCTGCACACAGTGCCCTAACCCTGATACCAGTCTGAGACAGCTCCCTCCCTGCATTACTAGTGAGAGGCTGGCTTCACAGACAGGGGGGAGCTGCCTGACCCTCACTCCTGACTTCCCCCATGTCCCAGCTAGTGAATGGTGTGTGGGTGAGGGGGGGGGGGGAGGATGGTGAAGTCTGAGACAGCTCCCTCCCTGCATTACTAGTGAGAGGCTGGCTTCACAGACAGGGGGGAGCTGCCTGACCCTCACTCCTGACTTCCCCCATGTCCCAGCTAGTGAATGGTGTGTGGGTGAGGGGGGGGGGGGGGGAGGATGGTGAAGTCTGAGACAGCTCCCTCCCTGCATTACTAGTGAGAGGCTGGCTTCACAGACAGGGGGGAACTGCCTGACCCTCACTCCTGACTTCCCCCATGTCCCAGCTAGTGAATGGTGTGTGGGTGAGGGGGGGGGGGGAGGATGGTGAAGTCTGAGACAGCTCCCTCCCTGCATTACTAGTGAGAGGCTGGCTTCACAGACAGGGGGGAGCTGCCTGACCCTCACTCCTGACTTCCCCCATGTCCCAGCTAGTGAATGGTGTGTGGGTGAGGGGGGGGGGGGAGGATGGTGAAGTCTGAGACAGCTCCCTCCCTGCATTACTAGTGAGAGGCTGGCTTCACAGACAGGGGGGAGCTGCCTGACCCTCACTCCTGACTTCCCCCATGTCCCAGCTAGTGAATGGTGTGTGGGTGAGGGGGGGGGGGAGGATGGTGAAGTCTGAGACAGCTCCCTCCCTGCATTACTAGTGAGAGGCTGGCTTCACAGACAGGGGGGAGCTGCCTGACCCTCACTCCTGACTTCCCCCATGTCCCAGCTAGTGAATGGTGTGTGGGTGAGGGGGGGGGGAGGATGGTGAAGTCTGAGACAGCTCCCTCCCTGCATTACTAGTGAGAGGCTGGCTTCACAGACAGGGGGGAGCTGCCTGACCCTCACTCCTCCGGGGTATTGTGATCTTCCTGCACACAGTGCCCTATCCCTGATACCAGGGGTGTTGTGATCTTCCTGCATGCAGTGCCCTATCCCTATTAATACCAGGAGTGTTGTGATCTTCCTGCATGCAGTGCCCTATCCCTATTAATACCAGGAGTGTTGTGATCTTCCTGCATGCAGTGCCCTATCCCTGATATCGGGATGTGTGCAAGAAGATCACAACACCCCCGGTATCAGGAATAGGGCACTGTGTGCAGGAAGATCACAACACCCCCAGTATCAGGAATAGGGCACTGTGTGCAGGAAGATCACAACACCCCTGGTATTAGGGATAGGGCACTGTGTGCAGGAAGATCACAACACTCCTGGTATTAATAGGGATAGGGCACTGTGTGCAGGAAGATCACAATACCCCTGGTATCAGGGTTAGGGCACAAGTTCTAGTCACATTGACTGATCACATTACTTGTTTTGTCAAGCTACCAACTGTTTCCATTTCCCATCCCCCATATACTGTCAGTAGGAAACTTGGTAACATGAATAAATAAGAGGGCAGCCAATAGGAATACATATTCATTCCTAAACTGACCTTAACTGACCTGAAAAGTGTCAAATTGTATCATTTTCAGTTAGTGCGCACTAACTCCCAGTTAGTGCGCACTAACTCCCGTTAGTGCGCACTAACTCCCAGTTAGTGCGCACTAACTCCCGGTAGTGCGCACTAACTCGAGTTAGTGCGCACTAATCGGAAAAAAACGATTTTTAACGATTTTTTAACTAAAAAATCGTGCCTAAGACGATTTTCTTGCCCTGCCACACGATTTCTATCATTAAGACGATATGGAAAACGATTCACATCCCTACTTTTCAATCCCCATATCCCTTCAGGTGATTCTGCTCTGAGGGATCTTAGTATCGTCTGCAAATAGACAGATAGAGCAGCTTTTAAACTAGAACAAAGGGGAAAGCAGACAGTCGCTCAGCAGCACATGGTTCGGAGAGAGGTATCTTTAAAGGATACTAATGTTGCATTAGAATTAGGGCATCCCGACAGTGAGGTTCCAATAATTAGAAAAGTAGTCCAAGTGCCTGTAACTAAAAACTCACCTGAGCTAAAAAATTCTAACTTATCCCTATCAATTAAAAAGCAGAATGAAAATACAAACAAAAAACAAACTTTGAAATGTTTGTATGCTAATGCCAGAAGTCTAAGAAGTAAGATGGGAGAATTAGAATGTATAGCAGTGAATGATGACATAGACTTAACTGGCATCTCAGAGACATGGTGGAAAGAGGATAACCAATGGGACAGTGCTATACCGGGGTACAAATTATATTGCAATGACAGAGAGGAGCACTCGGGAGGACGTGTGGCGCTTTATGTCCGGGATGGCATGGAGTCCAACAGGATAAACATCCTGCATGAGACTAAATACAAAATTGAATCTTTATGGGTAGAAATCCCTTGTGTGTCGGGGAAGACTATAGTGATAGGGGTATACTACCGTCCACCTGGTCAAGATGGTGAGACAGACAGTGAAATGCTAAGAGAAATTAGGGAAGCTAACCAAATTGGTAGTGCGGTAATAATGGGAGACTTCAATTACCCCAATATTGACTGGGTAAATGTATCATCGGGTCACGCTAGAGAGATAACGTTCCTGGATGGAATAAATGATAGCTTTATGGAGCAATTGGTTCAGGAACCGACGAGAGAGGGAGCAATTTTAGATCTAATTCTCAGTGGAGCACAGGACTTGGTGAGAGAGGTAATAGTGGTGGGGCCGCTTGGCAATAGTGATCATAATATGATCAAATTTGATTTAATGACTGGAAGAGGAACAGTGTGCAAATCCAAGGCTCTCGAGCTAAACTTTCAAAAGGGAAACTTTGATAAAATGAGAAAAATTGTTAGAAAAAAACTGAAAGGAGCAGCTACAAAAGTAAAAAATGTCCAAGAGGCGTGGTAATTGTTAAAAAATACCATTCTAGAAGCACAGTCCAGATGTATTCCACACATTAAGAAAGGTGGAAAGAAGGCAAAACGATTACCGTTCAAAAATTGGAAGAAGGATCCAACAGAAGAAAATAGGATAAAGCATAAACGTTGGCAAGTTAAATGTAAGACATTGATAAGACAGGCTAAGAGAGAATTTGAAAAGAAGTTGGCTGTAGAGGCAAAAACTCACAGTAAAAACTTTTTTAAATATATCAGAAGCAGAAAGCCTGTGAGGGAGTCAGTTGGACCGTTAGATGATCGAGGGGTTAAAGGGGCACTTAGAGAAGATAAGGCCATCGTGGAAAGATTAAATGATTTCTTTGCTTCGGTGTTTACTGAAGAGGATATTGGGGAGGTACCCGTAATGGAGAAGGTTTTCATGGGTAATGATTCAGATGGACTGAATCAAATCACGGTGAACCTAGAAGATGTGATAGGCCTGATTGACAAACTGAAGAGTAGTAAATCACCTGGACCAGATGGTATACACCCCAGAGTTCTGAAGGAACTAAAAAATGAAATTTCAGACCTATTAGTAAAAATTTGTAACCTATCATTAAAATCATCCATTGTACCTGAAGACTGGAGGATAGCAAATGTAACCCCAATATTTAAAAAGGGCTCCAGGGGCGATCCGGGAAACTACAGACCGGTTAGCCTGACTTCACTGCCAGGAAAAATAGTGGAAAGTATTCTAAACATCAAAATCACAGAACATATAGAAAGACATGGTTTAATGGAACAAAGTCAGCATGGCTTTACCCAGGGCAAGTCTTGCCTCACAAATCTGCTTCACTTTTTTGAAGGAGTTAATAAACATGTGGATAAAGGTGAACCGGTAGATATAGTATACCTGGATTTTCAGAAGGCATTTGACAAAGTCCCTCATGAGAGGCTTATAGGAAAAGTAAAAAGTCATGGGATAGGTGGCGATGTCCTTTCGTGGATTGGAAACTGGCTAAAAGACAGGAAACAGAGAGTAGGATAAAATGGACAATTTTCTCAGTGGAAGGGAGTGGACAGTGGAGTGCCTCAGGGATCTGTATTGGGACCCTTACTTTTCAATATATTTATAAATGATCTGGAAATAAATATGACGAGTGAGATAATCAAATTTGCAGATGACACAAAATTTTTCAGAGTAGTTAAATCACAAGCAGATTGTGATAAATTGCAGGAAGACATTGTGATACTGGAAAATTGGGCATCCAAATGGCAGATGAAATTTAATGTGGATAAGTGCAAGGTGATGCATATAGGGAAAAATAACCCATGCTATAATTACACAACTCAGTGTTCCCCCATAACTGTAGCATTGGGGGGCTAATGCACAAGTGGCGGGACCTGAGGAGACATATAAAGGCGAAGCCGGCCTGGAGGCTTGTGGAGGGACCAGGCAGCCACATCAGGTTCACTCCATCAGAGCAGTTGGTGCTCAGCACCTTATCGGAAACTGCTGTAGTTGGAGTTGGCAGCTGGACACAATGGAACAGCAAGGGTAGGAAGGTGAGCATTGTACTTAGCATTCTAAGTGAGACAATATCACCTTATTAAATATAATTATGGCATAGCAAATGTGCTCATGTATGCTCATGTATGCTATGCAAATCATTATTGCTTGCATCTGTAGCTATTAGTATGTATACTGTATAGACCAAAGCTGTTTGATCTTTGTGGGGCCTTTCGCCTCTGTCAGTTTACCCATCAAAGAACCCCAAGGGAAGGTAAACTTAATATGGGAAGAAAAATCTCTTTCTATATCAGTGGTTCCCAAACCTGTCCTGGGGACCCCCGAGCCAGTCATGGTTTCAGGATATCCACAATGAATATGTATGAGCGAACATTTACATGCACTGCCTCCTTAACATGCAAACTTTCTGTCATGCATATTCATTGTGGGCATCCTGAAACCATGACTGGCTCCCGTAGGACAGGGTTGAAAACCACTGTTCTATACCAATGGCAGTGGTTAAATCAATTATGATTTTCTTTGTGCTTTCCTACTACTTAAGGGCGAAGGCATCCTTACAAAGGAGCCAGCAAAAAACAGGGCGTGTGTTTAAAACATGAGTGGGTAAAATGTGTGTGCAGGTAAAAGCAGGGCCCCTGTTTTGAAACACATAAGGCTGTAATGTTTTCCTGTCTCCTAGGCATGTGTTCCTCATGGCAGGGTCTGTGCAAATGTTTTGCCTCCATGGTATGGGGTGGGATCAGCTAACAGTGAATGCATCCCTGAGCCCAGTAACTGCCCTACACAGTGTCTCCAAAAGTCCTGTGTCCCAGCAGAGGGAATTACATTAGGGGTGTCTTTCACTTTCTATGCTTCTCTCCCCTTTCCCTAGTCTTCAAAAGATAGGGCCTTGTCTTTCTATGAGTGGTACACTGTGACCCAAATATGTACAGGACAGTTAAGTGTTCTGTCTCCTTAGAAATTTATAATACACAAGTGCTACGCAGCCTGCTTTAAGCCCTCCTTCTGCCTCAGGGAGTCTCACCTGGAGTGTAAATCTGGGTAAGGGCAATAGTGATTGCTATAGCCATGCATACCTCTGTACCAAAGCACTAGTAAATATCTTGTGGAGCATGCCAGGAAAATGAACCAAACTGCAAACAACAAACGCCAGTGTTTGATATTTACCTATTTCATTTTTCTAGAGGCAGCAGATGATGGAGCGTCCAGGACCTGCACCTCCACCTCCACAGCCCCGAAGGCAGTACTAGCGTCTGCAGATACTCCCTGACAGCTCTGCTGAGGAGGGAGAGGGAGCCCGTGAGCAGCTGGAACAGCCAGAGGAGCAGCAGCAGCGGCAGGAAGAGGAGCCAGAGGACACACTGGTTAATCTCTTACAGGATCAGCCAGAAGAGAGCAGTGCATCTGAGCAGCCAGAACCTGAAATGGCTGCCAGTCAGGCTGAGAGGCTGCTCATTCATCAAAACGGCAGCCTGTTGGAGGTGATGTCAAGCCTGCGTGACGTGGTGAGGGAGGAAGCACAAGGCATCCGTGATGCCATCAGGGAGGAAGGCCAGCGGATTGAGCATGCGGTACGGGTCCTTTGCCGGGCAACCGAGGATCAGACTGCAGTGTGGAGGGAGATGCTGCAGCGGATGTCCCCCTGGCAGCCGCAGCCGCAGCCACCAGTGGCTCCATGGCCTTTCATGGGGCACTGGATGCACTACCCTCCACCTTACCTATGGATGCCACCTGCCCGTCAAGAAGATCTTGCTCTGCCACAGCCACCTGCACCTCAGCCTGCACCACCCCCAGCTCCACCACAGCCACTGCTCCCTCCAGCTGTACCTGCCTGCAGCCATGATCTGGAAATGCCACAACATCTTTTGCCCTCTGAAGGCAGTGTCAGCAGTGGCTGGAGTCCACTGCGCAGGAGCTCCAGATTGGGCCAGCCTAAGGTTCCTAAAGCCAAAAAAAGAGGCCAGCCCAGGAAGTGAGGCTTTACTTTTTATTATTTTTTTACTGCACTTTTTGTTAAATAAATTAACTTTTTTCACTGTAAATGCACTATTTGTGAATAAATGCACTATCACCTTTGGAAATGTCTTTCAATGAGAGTGCTCCTTTATTCTATAGCCTGCCTTTGACTCAAGCACTGTATTTCCTGCAATTCATCCACAGTCAGATGCTCTTCTTCTTCCTCCTCCTCCTCCTCATTCTCGCAATGGCCCTCCTCAGGAGAAGGCATGTGTCTGTTTAGGTTAAGATTATGTAGCATACAGCAGGCTAGAAAGATCTTACACACTTTAGGTGGGCTATAAAGAAGGCACCCTCCAGATCTGTCCAGACAGTGGAAGCGTGATTTAAGTAAGCCAAAGGTTCTCTCTATGACAGCCCTGGTCTTACGGTGTACCCTGTTGTAGCGACACTCAGCTGCAGTTCCTGGGAGCATGAACCAGGTTTTCAGTGGATAGCCTCTGTCACCTGTATGAGAAGACACAGAATCAGGGTTGCATATATCTTTTGGGTTTGCATACTGGCACAGCTCACAGGGCTAGTTTACAGCTGCCCTGCATAGCCAACCTAAAAATAAGGGTGACAAAAGTTAGCAGGGAAATGGGTAAGTGGTTTAAGTGGTGCATGTCTTCCTACCTAAAAGCCATCCCCCAAGTGATATGACCTTGCTGGAAGTGGTCATGAATTCTTGAATGTGAGAGAATATAGGCATCATGAGTGTATCCTGGAAACCTGGGCACCACATTCATGATGAGCCCCTTGGCATTTCAGACCACTTGCATGTTTAGGGAGTGGAATCCCTTGTGGTTGCGGTCCGTGGCCTCGTCTCCTCCTGGTGCCCTTATGGGGACATGAGTGCAATCGATTGCTCCCAAGACCAAGGGGAAGTGTGCAATGTGATGGAAATCTGTCATTATTTGGTGATGTTCCTGTCTTCAGGAGGAGAAGAAGATAAACTTGTGTTTTCCTGAGCAAGGCAGCCAGAACCTGCTCTATATATCTAGAAGTGGTAGAATGAGTGATTCCAGATGTGATCCCTATAGTGGTTTGGAAAGTCCCAGTAGCAAACAAGGCCAGCACGGTAGTAACCTTCACATGTACTGCCAATACATGACCCCTTTGGGCGGAAGGTTGTAGTTCAGGCTCTAACAGTTGGCATAGGTACTGTATGATTTCCTTATTGAATCTGAACCTGCGCAATACTTCCTCCATAAATTGTGTCTGAGTCCTGTAAACTCTGAGTAAGGGGTACTTTCTCCTCTGTGTTCTTCTCCTCCTCTCTCTTTCTCTTCTGAGCCATATAGATCAGAGTACCCATGCAACTATAGTAATTAGAGATGTGAATCGTGTCCTCAATCGTCTTAACGATCGATTTCGGCTGGGAGGGGGAGGGAATCGTATTGTTGCCGTTTGGGTGTTTGAAGTATTGTGAAAATCGTGAAAATCGTGAGCCGGCACACTAAAACCCCCTAAAACCCACCCCCGACCCTTTAAATTAAATCCCCCACCCTCCCGAACCCCCCCCCCCAAATGCCTTAATTTACCTGGGGGTCCAGCGGCGGTCCGGAACGGCCTCCTGCAATTGAATTGTGTTGTCTTCAGCCGGCGCCATTTTTCAAAATGGCGGCGCAAAATGGCGGCGGCCATAGACCAACACGATTCGACTGCAGGAGGTTGTTCCGGACCCCCGCTGGACTTTTGGCAAGTCTTGTGGGGGTCAGGAGGCCCCCCCAAGCTGGCAAAAAGTCCCTGGGGGTCCAGCGGGGGTCCGGAAAACGATCTCCTGCCGCGAATCGTTTTCCATACGGAAAATGGCGCTGGCAGGAGATCGACTGCAGGAGGTCGTTCAGCGGCGGTCCGGAACCCCCGCTGAACGACCTCCTGCATTCGATCTCCTGCCGGCGCCATTTTCCGTACGGAAAACGATTCGCGGCAGGAGATCGTTTTCCGGACCCCCGCTGGACCCCCAGGGACTTTTGGCCAGCTTGGGGGGGCCTCCTGACCCCCACAAGACTTGCCAAAAGTCCAGCGGGGGTCCGGAACGACCTCCTGCAGTCGAATCGTGTTGGTCTATGGCCGCCGCCATTTTGCGCCACCATTTTGAAAAATGGCGCCGGCTGAAGACAACACAATTCAATTGCAGGAGGCCGTTCCGGACCGCTGCCGTTCCGGACCGCCGCTGGACCCCCAGGTAATTTAAGGCATTTGGGGGGGGGGGGTTCGGGAGGGTGGGGGATTTAATTTAAAGGGTCGGGGGTGGGTTTTAGGGGGTTTTAGTGTGCCGGTTTTCCTGCCCTCCCCCTTCCCCCGATTTACGATTTTTTTGACGATAAATCGGGGGAATTGGTATTGTATCGTGGCCCTAAAGATTTTTGACGATTTAAAATATATCGGACGATATTTTAAATCGTCAAAAAACGAATCACATCCCTGTAATCATGATGGTGAAAAGACACACCACTTATGAATATCCTTCTCAATAGGTGTTGGAACAACCCAGATTTCTCACCTCCTGTTCCTGTCTCATGCCTATGCTATATTTAAAGCAACAGTGTAAACATGAAAATCTTGTCCCTGCCCTAGCCCTTTCAAACCTACATTTGTAAACCTGATAGGCATGTGTTATTAGCTCACACTTTCCCAGTTTCCACCAGGAAGTCCCAAAAACACTCCCTCACCCCTTCTGCCCTGCTCTTGTAGCCAGGGATCCAGAGTGAGGAGGCCAATCAAAATGGAAAGTATGCACTTGCTCGTGGCTAAATGCAGTAGCAAATATAGGCGCGTGAGTTTGGCTGAACGCGCCGGCTCATAAGCATGCGGCCCTTATGAAATACGTCATACGCGCGTAAGTGTGGTATCCGTCCCCGATACGCCCCCAACATGCCCCTTTTCTACTCATGCGAGTTTGTGTGCACACGCATAGATATGTGCACAAATGGCGCTATGCAAAATTTGATGTGCGCGCGCACCCCTACTTACACACATATGTGCCGATTGTCTTGTGCGCAGGTCTTTTAAAATACGCCCGTTAATGAATAGAATAACATTCAGTAATTTAAAACTCCTATAAAAATCTTCCAAACATCAATAAAATATTTCAAAACAGACACATCAATTAACATCCAACAATTAAAATAAATATTTTTAAAAATTCCCTGTTATCCATACCTTGGAACTTTTGATTTCCAGATGCCCTGAAATTGTCATGAATTGGCAGGCAGAGAGTAACTGGGGTAGTTCTGCTCACACATGCTCCCTCTCATACACTCGCAAGCTTTCTCTCCTCAATCCCCCACATACATACACACATTAGGGGTGTGCATTCGTGTTGAACATAAATGTAAAACGCTACTTTTTTTTTTTTTAACTTAAAAAAGTGATAAGACATAAACGATCGGATTTCCAACTTATTCAACATAGCTATGTTGAATAAGTTGGAAATCGCGATTGTTGATCCAAAATAAAAATTTAAACCCCTCACCTTCCTTAATCCCCCCCCAAAGACTTACCACAACTCCCTGGTGATCCAGCGAGGAGTGAGGAAGCCATTTCTGAAAGCCTTTCTGAGGAGCACGTGACGTCGGCGCCACGTCGGAGTGACGCGGCGTCACGTGATTCCCGCGGGTTCGCGCCGGAACGCTCGTTCGGCCCAAAAGGAACTTTTGGCCAGCTTGGGGGGGTCAGGAGGCCCCCCCAAGCTGGCCAAAAGTTCCTTTTGGGCCGAACGAGCGTTCCGGCGCGAACCCGCGGGGAATCACGTGACGCCGCGTCACTCCGACGTCACGCCGACGTCACGTGCTCCTTGCAAAGTTGGTCAGAAATGGCGTCCTGACCCCGCTGGACCACCAGGGAGTTGTGGTAAGTCTTGGGGGGGGGGGGGATTAAGGAGGGTGAGGGGTTTAAATTTTTATTTGCACATATGGACATATACTCAACTCATTGAATTCTGTTTATGTCCATATTGACCGCAAATGGGACCCCCTTTGGACATATGGACATATGAACTTAAACGTTTGCTCTGCACATCCCTAACACACATGCTGTCTCTCACTTTCCCACACACAAACTCACATGCTCTCTGTCACTCACTTCCCTTGACTTAGCAGGCAGCAGATGTCTCTTTCTTCAGTCCCCATGGCCAAGGGAATGACTTCCGGCCATGAGGCATTGGACTACTTCCAGCAGGGCGTGCTCCTCCTCTTCCGAAGTGGCATGGCCCTGCCAGAATAACTAGCATTTCCAGTGGGGCCACCTGCTTTTCCACTTACTAAGGCTGCACCGATCACGCTGTCAATTTTGACAGGGCCACGCTGCTTTTTCTTCTGCTGAGGACCCGCTCTCCTTGGCACCTTTTGGTAGTGGCACCAATTGGCAATAGGCATGCTACGGCTCTGGCTGTATGTGTGTCTGTGTGTGTATGTGTTTATGTGTGTCTGTGCCAGTTTGGAGGAGAGGATAGAGAGGAGCTCGAAAGGAGAGCAGGACCAGAATATGGTAGGGACACCTACCTCCTCCTCTTCCTCATGACCCCCATCCTCTCCCCTGCCTGCTTGCAATTCACATCCTCTCTCCTTTGATCTTGGGTTCTATCTCTCAGAATCGGAACATCTGATCCTACCCACCTCTCCTTTTAACTCAGATTCAACACCCAACCCCTCCTACTTTCTCCTCCCTGATCCCCAGAACTTCCCTCTCTCTCCTTTTCTTCCATCCAAAATTCCTGAATCCTCCTCTCTCCCCACCTCAATCTACCCCATCTCTATTCTCCAGTCCTCTCTCATTCTCCTTCTCCTGTCCCCTTCCCCAGTCTTTTCACCTTCTCCTCACCCTGTGCCTGATCCTCTCATCCTTTCCGGCTCCCCTCATATTCTTGAGATTTCCTCCTTATATCAATACTTGAGAATCCTTTACTTTACCCAATAAAAGGAAAATAAATATGCAGGCACAAGCAAGACTTATAGGGGGTAATTTTCAAAGGAGTTATGCACGTAAATGTAACATAGTATAGTAGCAATTTTCAAAAGCCATTTACTCAAGTAAAGTGCACATATATGGGTAAATCCTATGGACAATTCAATGGCATAGACTGTAGCAATTTTCAAAAGTCCATTTACTCGAGTAAAGTACATTTACACATGGAAAACCCAGTTTTACGCATGTAAATGCTTTTTAAAATCAGGCCCATAATGTAATATAATAGATGGAAATGTCTATCAGAGTTTTCCAATTTTGTCACAGAATCTATCCTGAAATTGACACAGGAAACTGTGGGGCTGTGCCTTAGACCTACTCCCTGTTGTCCAACATTGCTCAGGGTGCAGGAAGGGAGGGGGAAGCACAACACCACCATCAGGGTTAGTAAAATCCTAAAACCGTCATTGCTGACAGATACTTTCTAGTGACCCAGATTGGCCACCATCGAATGGAAACAAAAAGCTGAGCTCGATGGACTTTTGGTCTCACCCAATATGAAATATCTTATATTCTTATGTTTTGACTGTATTAATGATTCACAGTGCTTATTCCCTACAGTCATATTAATCAATTCCTCTATCGTTTGAAGTGGATCATGTTTATAAACCCATTCTATTTCTACTTTGAAAGTTGAGATCAGGACTTCTCATAACATATCACCCCACAGCCAGTTGGGTTTTCAGGATATCCACAATGAATATGCATGAGACAAATTTGTGCTTGTTGTTTCTCCAATACATGCAAATTTATCTGATGTGTATTCATTGTGAATTTTCTGAAAACCTAGGCAGGTTTGGGAAGCCCTGGTCTAAATATCATGGGGACTATGCAATATATTTTAACGAGCACACTAAAGCTATCTTGTGTATGCTAAAAATAGTGCATTAATGTTGGAATCTGTGGGAGGGAGTGCTAGGGCATACTCCTGATTCTGGGGAGATGTGTGCCCTTGGACCACGACATGACTGCAGAGAGGAGCTCCGTAGAAGTGCCGCGGCAGACAAGACATGTCCAAGCATGGGAGGAGCAGACTGACCATCGCTCTAACCTCCGCCGAACTTGTACGCAATGGTAGAGACCCAGCAACACAATGCTGGTCTCTGGGTTAGCCCTCCGGCCACTCGATAGCCCTTTCGGACTTGCCACTGGGTAGCAGCAGATGCAGCAGGATGGACAGAGGTCGAGGACAGGGAATGGTACTGGAACCTGGAACAAGACGAGACCTCGGCCTTAGACTAGTCTGACGGCTTGAAGAAGGCGAGGAAGCTCAGAGGCTCAGATGAAGTAAGGACACGTGGAGGATGGGACTCAGATGACACGAAGACTCAAACGAGACGAGGATGCTTGAAAACTCATATGAGACGAGGATGCTTGAAGACTCAGACAAGACGAGGATGTGAGGTGGCTTGGAACTCAGACGCAAGATGCTCAGGTGTAGGTGGAGATCAGAAGTGGATTCTAGAGAGTCAGGCGAGGATTCCAGATACTCTGATGAGGATTTGGAATGGGGGGAGACTCAGACAAGGATAAGGACTCAGGATACTCAGACGAAGGCAGAGGCTTAGGAAGAGGAATCCAGGCAATGCTCAAAGACAGATCCTGCGGGAAGAGAACTCCAGCCACCAAACTCAGATACCGGATAGAAACTGATTTACTCCCAGGAAGGTCAGCTGAAGATGAGGTCCGGGGCAAGTGAGCTGAACCCATAAATTAAGGACTGAAGGTACTTCAGGATTGGAACCTGACAGAGGGCATCAGAAGTGAGACTTGGAACATCAGGGTTGGAATGTAGGATATCGGATATGAATGGACACTGGTACCTCAGGACAACAGGAAATCTATGGCATCTGGACATCAGGGGACTTCTAAGGAGGAGGACCACAGGGACGACTGGAACATGACGGACGAAGACATCAGGAGACTGGAACGTCTGGACATCTGAAGACCAGGGGATGTCAGGACATCCGGAGATAGGGAGACATCAGGACACCTGAAGAAGAGAAGACATCTGGAGACACGATGACATCAGGATATCTGAAGACAAGAGGACGGGATCTGACAAGAGACCAGAACATGGAATGAAGACAACGATGGAGGTTCAAGAACCATGGATGAAGACAAGGAGGACCAATGAAGAACAGAGTGCCTTGAAGAAGTGATCACAGAGGACTCCTGGAGTGAAGAGCTGGAACTGAAGATCCAAGAGTGGTCCGACTCTATGAGCATCTCCTTGCGAAGGCGAGGACTGACTGAAGGCTGAGTCCTTGTATAGGGCTGAAGAGGAAATTGCTCAATGACATCACAAGGAGGAACCAGAAGGACTGGCCCTTTAAATGAAGAGAGGAGGTGTGGCCACGCACCTAGGAAGAGGCAGGACCTTGGAGAGCGACGTCCTGCTGCAGGAAGAAGAAGGCCTTGACAAAGATGATGGTGGCTCCCAGGCCGCATGAAGAGGAGTTACGGAGCAGCCTCCTGGCTGCGGAAGAGGACCCAGACAACAGTGATGTTCGGCGGCGGCCTCCACGCCACAAGAAGAGGGCAACAGCGGCTCCCAGGCTGTGAGGAAGGCCTGGTCGGCAGAGGCTTCCAGGCCACATGTAAGGCCTGGTCAGCGGTGGCTTTCAGGCTGCAGGGAGCGGTGAAACTGGCGGCGGCCTCCCGGCCACAAGAAGGCAGGTGTCGGCGGCGTTGGCGATGGAACTGGCATCTGCAGTGGTGGCCACCAGGCCCCGCTGAGGTAAAAGGCTGCTTGTGGGCCTATCCCACAAGCAGAATTGCAACAATTAAGGCCTTATGCACATTAAAGTTGGCCTGAAAGTGAATAGCATAGGCATGCTAAATTCACATTTCCAAACATGTAACTAGAAATAACGCTTTAGTATATGCAATGTAAATTACGTGATATGTTCAGTTTCGACATTATTTACTGAATGCTAGTTAATGGCATGCTATGTAATGCCTGCCTTGGAGCAAGTGATAAATGCTAATATGCACACTACTGACTAGGCTCAACTTACTGCAAAGTGAGGGCCTGAAAAATGAAGAGCTGCACTGTAAAAATGAACTCATAATATTTTAAGGATGAATACATTCGATCACACTTCAATTTGTTAAAGTAAAGTATAGCCAATAATTAAGGATCATTGCTGTCCTTGCTATGGTTAATCTGACCAATAAGCACTGCAGGTGCTTTGAGGCTAAATCTGTGTCCACAGCAAATTTGCAAGGACAGATTTAGCTGGATGGGCTTGGGGTGGGGTAGAGAGTGGGGCAGGGGGACAATTTTAACTTGTTACATTCATGCAGTTAAAAGTCAATTTTAACCACATAAAACTTTTGATTATTGAAAGCTATATGTGAACAATACCTTGAGGTTAAATAGTGTTAAATCACATATGCTAAATTATGGGCAATGTGTTTAGGACATTGGATAATGAATTCCATCATAGTTACTCCAATAAGCCAATTAGATGGAAGGTTTTCGTTGCCATTTTATAATTCCTACACATCCTGTGTTTTTGCCTAATTTTTTCTGATGCCTAGATTCCTTAAAAAAAATAAAAATCAACAGATTCATGCTAGATGCAGTTGCAAAAAGCATAAAGCACTTTTGGATATTAATTCAGATAGAATTGCCAGGGATGTTATCCAAAGACAGCACGATTATGGGGTCCCTCTGAAATTGCACCTTTAGAGACAGAAGTTCAAATGAGAGAACTTTGTCCTTTTTCTTGACAATCAGTTTGGATGCTAATGAGGAAAGGAAGAAGAGAAAGTGAAAGCTGTTGCTTGATAGTTACTGCAAGAAAGCTTTATGGTTCACATAAAGAGGGTATAGAAAAGGTGGAAAATTGCTTTATAATTCTTGCAGTGTGTGACAGTTTTCCTGTTCAGTGTTCCAGCAAGCACGGTGCTGTCCCTCTGGGGCATTTGAGAATATAAAGACATATGCTTTTCAAAATTGCCCTTCCTACCCTTCATTAGGAGAAATGTTCCATATTGAAAAGCTGATTTACTTATCCTGAGGGCTTTAATTGAACATAGCAAGAGTAACTTTACAACTGTGAGGGGCGAGAGTAAATTCTGTGCGTAGATTTTATACTTAGACCTTATCCCATATTTTCAAAGAAAACATGCACGTAAGTTCACTTTGAAAATGCTTCTCTGTGCACAAAATAACCTGAACAGTATGCACCTGTTCTTCGCGGGGTATAACTTGTGTAGGTTAACTTATGCACATTCTTTTGAAAATAAAAATGAACCAAGTTAATTTTTAAAAGAATTACGCGGGTAAACGTAGCATATACAAGTATAAGTTGCTTGTACATTCTATTCTATAAACAAAAGTATGTATTTTCAGTTTCAAATGCACATTTACCTGCACAAAAAGAGGTGGGGCATGCTGGGGTGGGGGCCAAGAGGAACCCACATAAGTAGATATTTTAGAAGAGATTTATGTGAATACACTGCAATGTATTCATGCAATTTTACACCTGCTAATTATCTATTGCAGTTGATATCACACTCGTCTGTTGTCTTCTGTTGCTGGCTGGGAGGACTGGGTGAAGTATTGGGAGGGCCTCAATGAACTAGAAATGGACTGGGTGAACTGGTGGAGATATCAGCAAATTCATGATTTCAATTATGTGTGCATTTTTTTAAATTAGGGTTTTTCGTGAAAAATTTCTAATTTTTTTGTGTGCATAAAATATATGTACATATGTTTATAAAATAGGTAGAAAAAGTCCATGCTTTCAATACATTGCTGATATTCATGAGTGATAGGACATATGTGTAATTTATAATCTGCGTGAAACAGATATGCGCAGGTTATAAAAAACGATACATGATTTCCACATGCCCATATACCCATGTATATGTGGCTGTGCTGAATTGTTTGAAAGTTATCCTCTATGGGCATATGACGAAATTCCACCCCAGCTCTGCCCCTGGAATGCGAATCACCAGTGTGCATAAAAGTATGCACAAAATAAGAAAACATGCATACTTTAATGCACACTGAGCCCTGAGCTATTTTATAACATAGAAACATAGAAATGACGGCAGAAGAAGCCCAAACGGCCCATCCAGTCTGCCCAGCAAGATACGCACTTTATCCATTTTTTTCCCCTTTTTCTCTCTCCCACTATTGGCTTCCAGTATCCTCCAGCCCTAATTCCCCTCCACCCCACCACCAATGTAGAGAGCAGTGCTGCATCTGCATCCAAGTGAACATCCAGCTCAATTAGGGGTAGCAACCGCTGTAACAAGCAGGCCACACCCCTGCCCCATACAGCCAATTATGCACACAAAAAAATGTGTTATAAGCATGCATTACTGTGAAAAACATGCCCAAAGTGTATATTTATTTGCAATACAAATTTGATTTTAAAAAACAGAGTAAAGTTCTATTTAAGATATATTTTTTCTTTTCAATAATTCCATATGATATGCAAAAAGTTACTTTACAAAAATTTGTAAAATCATTTTCCTTAGTGTAGACAGATACTCAGCTTCCCACCCTTGACTGCCAAATGATTTTGTTAATGGTCCTCCTTGGGGTTATGTATCCAGGGGATTACTGGTAAGTGTTCATCCAGTCCATAATTGGGGTACATACATTCCTTGTTTGATTTCATTGTTTCTTGATGGTTGAGTCCAGTAATGGTTGACTGTTTTTTAATCACGTTTTTGGCTAGTCTGTCCACAGTTGCTTTTGAAGAGGATACTGGCAGGCTGGTGTCACTGCAGGAATATATATACTGTGACATCAGCTTGCCCCATCTACATCTGCTGGCAGGGGAGCAGAACCCATTGTTCCTGAGTCTATCTGTCTACATTAAAGAAAACAAAATTATCAGGTAAGTAGTCATTTCTCCATTTTACATGCAGAAATGGTCTTTTACATGTAAACACCCCCCCCCCCCCCCCACCACCACCACCTTTCTTTGTGGGGTTTATTGAATAAAGGGGATCACACAGTTTTCAGGGCTTCTTTTTACCATCCCAGACCTCTCTTTCTATCAGACACAATGCAGAACAGCCTCTGGGAATAGCGGGGTTCATCTGGTGTTGGGGGAGGGAACCAACCTCCTGGGCCCTTGGTGTGGTGGTGGCTAACTCAGTCTCAGTCATTACTATCACCCCAACTCCCTCTCCCTGGTCAGTGGATACTCCCAGTAGATGAATCTTCTTGGATAAGATGCACTCGTAAATAAACCGTGGAGTCAAATGATGGTGTTCAACTGGAAAAAAATAAAACTACTTTAAAGGACATAGTATTTACTATGGCTCTTACACTGGAACTTATTCATGAGTTAGGTAAACTAGCCTGATAGAAGAGGAAACCAGATGGACGCTGAAGGATTTTTTAGATGGAATTATTTTTTCATCTGAGGTGGAGGATTTAAGGCCATTGAACTTGAAAAATGGTAAATGAGGGTGTCATGTAGAAGATGTTAGAAAACGGAAAGTAACTGGGTAAAATAGCATGGTCTTTAGTTACAGTACCCATCAGCACTGTAGAAAAACATGTAGCTGGGGGATTGAGGTTAGCTCACCATCTTTCATGACTGAATGGAAGTTCTATAAATGATTACTTTGAATCTTAGGTTTAAGTCCTCTGCTTTAGTTGTTCAGGTAGCAGAGATAGTTAGGAAGTGGCACCTTCCTTAGTCATTCAGGAATTTGAATGACTAAGGGGCCTATTTACTAAGACACGCTAATGTGGTAATGACTAAGGGGCCTATTTACTAAGACACGCTAATGTGGTAATGCACAGCAAAAGTTGAATTCAGCACTTAGTGCCTATTAGAATTGCATTAGTGCACATTATTGTAATGCTTGCATAAGTGTTACCAATAATGCAAAAAAATATATGCCAAACATGAAGAAAATATTTATGACCTGCATTCCAGGCAAATCCATGCAAAGCAGCTCATTAACATTAAAAAGGCTTAACACAGACAGCTAAAAGCCTCACAATCAAGAATAAGTCTTGTGGAAGACAAGGAAGAGAGCGAGAGATGGAGCTAGAATGTGAGGATATGGGGAGAGAAAGAGAGTTGGTGAAGTGGATAGGGGAAAAGAGAGATACCGTATGGTGGGGTGGAGTGGAGAGGGGTTGGAGCTTGGTTGCTTTGGCTCCTCCAACCAAAAAGGCATTTTGCTGCCCCTGCACAGACATTCCTACCTGCAAGAACACAGGATTTAATAAAGTGCAGTAATCGCTTGCCACAGTTTAGTAAATCCTGCAAGAAACAGCTTGCATTATAATGGGCACATTAAAACAGCATTTTAACACAGCTTACTAAATAGGCCTCAAGTGAGATACTGAAACTGGCTTTTGTTTTTTGCCAGTGTATGCAGAGTTTGCATTTGTTAATATTTCAATTTACTGAACAGTATTATTCTGAGAAATGAACAACTCATTTACCCACTGGTAAGTATGTTGTCTTTGAAAAATTCAGAAAGCTTTATGCAATAGGCAGTAGAGCCAGAAGCTGGAAAATAGAACAATTTTTTCAGTATTTAAATGAAATTATGTTTTATTTTTAAGACCAGCAAGCTCAGGACTTTGTAGGATAATGCCAAATGCTTTTTATATAAAAGCAATGAATTTATCACAGAATAATACTCAAGGACATTGACAAGTAATAACTTGTGCATTACAATTGATTTTGTATGAACAGAGATGAGATTACCTTTAAATACGTTAATATTAAAGGAGGTGACCAAGATATTTTTAGTTACCAAAGGACATAAACTTAAAATTTAAATTATGTTTGTAGGATCAAGACAATGGAGAAAGAGCATTTTTGGGAAGATGGGCTGCTTTAATAACAGGTATAAGCAAATAAAACATGCAAAACCTCGTATTTCTCTGAAATGACAGGAACACAGATAACGACGCCATTTGGTGGTATTTTCTTCATTTAGCTTTGCAGGGAGAGTGAACCCATGAATCTCATAGACATGCCATGTTTTATGAGTACTGAATTATACTAAATGCTGGCTCACATGAAAGCAAGAAATAAGGCCTGTTTCATGCACATCAGTTTAAAAAGAGTGGATGTGATAGAGAAAAGGAAATATTATTGGTAAAAAGGTCATCCAGTTGACAAGAGTGTGAGTATCACTGGTTGATTAGAAAGGTAAATGGAATCTACTCTGAAGAGAGAACAGTATTAAGTGGAGAGCCACATGGATCAGTACTGAGACTGGTTTTGATCAATATTTTTCCGAGCAATATTGCAGAAGGATTAGAAGGTAACGTTTGTCTATTTGCAGACGATACTAAGATCCCTCAGAGCAGAATCACCTGAAGGGATAGAGGGCATGAAAAGTGATTTAAGAAAGCTTGAAGAGTGGTCAAAGATTTGGCAACTGGGATTTAATGCCAAGAAATACAGAGTCATACATCTGGGGTACCGTAATCAAAAGAGCTGTACGTGATGGAGACTGAAAGACTAATATGCAAGGCCTGGTAAAGGGTCCTTGGGGTAATGGTGTCTGGCAATCTGAAAACAGAGAAGCAATGTGACAAGGTAATAGCTAAAGCTAGAAGAATGATAGGCTGCATAGAGAAAGGAATAACCAGTAAGAAAAAGGAGGTGATATTGCTTTTGTAAGGTCCTTGGTGGGGCCTTACCTGGAGTACTGTGTTCAGTTCTGGATCTCGTAACTCAAAAAGGAGATAGGATGGAGGCGGTCCAGAGAATGGTCTGCAAATAGACAAACGTTACCTTCTAATCCTTCTGCAATATTGCTCGGAAAAATATTGATCAAAACCAGTCTCAGTACTGATCCATGTGGCTCTCCACTTAATACTGTTCTCTCTTCAGAGTAGATTCCATTTACCTTTCTAATCAACCAGTGATACTCACACTCTTGTCAACTGGATGACCTTTTTACCAATAATATTTCCTTTTCTCTATCACATCCACTCTTTTTAAACTGATGTGCATGAAACAGGCCTTATTTCTTGCTTTCATGTGAGCCAGCATTTAGTATAATTCAGTACTCATAAAACATGGCATGTCTATGAGATTCATGGGTTCACTCTCCCTGCAAAGCTAAATGAAGAAAATACCACCAAATGCCGCAGACCACCAGCGAAAGCAGGTCCCGGAGCAGAAAGCAGGTCCTCGGAGCAGATAGGCGCTGGGAGAGAGGCCCGCGCAGCCGGCGCTTGAGCCCATCGGGGTAAGGCCATTAACTCTCGCCCTACCTCCGTGGGCCCCCGCTCCGGCCACGGGGAAGCTTCACACTTACCTCCTCCTGCTTCTTCTTCGAAAGCGCGGCGATCCGGCTTACTCTCCGCTCGCCGCCCACCGCCGCAGGAAGCCACAAGACAGGCCCTCCTCCTCCGAACTTCGAATGACGCAGCCCTAGTCGCGCTGGTGACCTCAGCACCACGCGACCGCGCGAAAATTTAAAAACACCGGCTCGACCTCAGGCGCCCTCTTTGCCGCAGACCACCAGCGAAAGCAGGTCCCGGAGCAGAAAGCAGGTCCTCGGAGCAGATAGGCGCTGGGAGAGAGGCCCGCGCAGCCGGCGCTTGAGCCCATCGGGGTAAGGCCATTAACTCTCGCCCTACCTCCGTGGGCCCCCCGCTCCGGCCACGGGGAAGCTTCACACTTACCTCCTCCTGCTTCTTCTTCGAAAGCGCGGCGATCCGGCTTACTCTCCGCTCGCTGCCCACCGCCGCAGGAAGCCACAAGACAGGACCTCCTCCTCCGAACTTCGAATGATGCAGCCCTAGTCG
The DNA here is from genome assembly GCF_901001135.1 of Rhinatrema bivittatum. Taxonomy (NCBI): domain Eukaryota; kingdom Metazoa; phylum Chordata; class Amphibia; order Gymnophiona; family Rhinatrematidae; genus Rhinatrema; species Rhinatrema bivittatum. The sequence continues at coordinate 545,447,078 of NC_042617.1, read as the reverse complement.
CGCTGGTGACCTCAGCACCACGCGACCGCGCGAAAATTTAAAAACACCGGCTCGACCTCAGGCGCCCTCTTTGCCGCAGACCACCAGCGAAAGCAGGTCCCGGAGCAGAAAGTAGGTCCTCGGAGCAGATAGGCGCTGGGAGAGAGGCCCGCGCAGCCGGCGTTTGAGCCCATCGGGGTAAGGCCATTAACTCTCGCCCTACCTCCGTGGGCCCCCGCTCCGGCCACGGGGAAGCTTCACACTTACCTCCTCCTGCTTCTTCTTCGAAAGCGCGGCGATCCGGCTTACTCTCCGCTCGCCGCCCACCGCTGCAGGAAGCCACAAGACAGGACCTCCTCCTCCAATCCTCCTCAACCAATCCCGGAGAAGGACGTGGGGATTTCAATCCCGGACATCCGAGGCGCCGCGCCCCTTAGTGCGTACCCGTGGTGCGCTCAGAAGCTACAATCACCCTCCCTACTCCAGCTGGAATCCTATACACTGATCTCAAGCATCCCCAAATCAGCCCACCTCTAACACCCTTCCAGCCTATCTTACTCTCGACCAACCACGCCAGCGTGCACCCAGTCACTCCAGCGTGCACCCAGCCACTCCAGCATGCACCCAGTCACTCCAGCGTGCACCCAGCCACGCTAGCGTGTACCCAGCCACTCCAGCGTGCACCCAGTCACTCCAGCGTGCACCCAGTCACTCCAGCGTGCATCCAGTCACTCCAGCGTGCACCCAATATCCCTCACCTGCCTCAGCAATCTCATAATGTCTCCTTCATTCCCAATTCCAATCCTCCCTCATTATCCACCTTCCAAAGGACATGCAACTCGACAAGCCCATCACCACCTCAGAACCATATCTCCAATTATGATCACTCCTTTCACCCAACTACTAGGCCTCACCTTATTCTCTTTAACATTATTCAATGCCCAATCCCTAACAAAGAAATCAGTCATACTAAACGACTATCTCATCGATGTAAAGCCGGATATATGCGCAATCACTGAGACCTGGCTCAAACCCTCTGACACTGCAATAATTAATCAACTACCCACAGAGACATACAATTTCTTCTCCATCCCTCGCCAGGGAAGAAAAAAAGGAGGAGGAATCCTCCTAGCTACAAAAAAAGACCTCAGATTCACGCAGCATTCCACCAATACAAACTCCAAAATCGAAATTGGCTTCTTCTCCTCAAACAAACTCCAAATTCTACTTGTCTACGCCCCTCCAGGTGTCCTTGAAACAGACCCCTCACCTCTGGTTGAACTAACCACCTCCTTCATTAATCTGGACGCCCCAGCTATAATCTTAGGAGACTTCAACCTCCATGTCGACAACTCTATACTATCACCCAACTGCGAAGCCTTACTCACAGCATTCTCCGCTTTAGGTTTCTCTCAACTAGTCAACAAACCCACACACAAAGCTGGCCACACGCTTGACCTTATCTTCATAAACACAGCAATTAAACCGGTCCAGCACACCATCTGCACGAAGGTCCCTTGGTCAGATCATTCCCTTATAACAGCGTCATTCTCAATAAAAGATACCAGTCCATCTCCCATTCCCTCCCCTTGCTTCTCTTACAGGAAAACATGCTCCATGGAAGATCTCAGCAATCACATATCATCACATCTCACCCAAGTAGATCTCACCAATCCGAATTCAGCTCTACGATCATGGAACAACATCACGGAATCCATTGCCAACAGATTATGCCCGCTAACAACAAAAAAACCACACCCCAATTCATCCAAAAGGCAACCGTGGTTTACACCAGAGCTAAAAAAGCTTAAACGAATGCTAAGACAAAAAGAGGCTAAATGGCGCAAAAACCCATGCACCATCACCCTATCTACCTATAAATCTACTCTTCACCAATATAAATCCAATACTTTAAAATCCAAGAGGAACTACTACGCATCCAAGATCCACCACCTAGTCTTCGATGCTAAAGCCCTCTTTAACTACGTCTCTAACCTCACACAAACAAGCCCTCCAGAAATCGCTCTCAACCAAGCTAAATCCAAAGCGGAAGAACTAGCAATATTTTTCAACAATAAAATCAGCAAACTTCTAACGCAGCTTCCCCCTAACACCGTCTCTACATCAACCTCACCTCAGACCGCCGTCAACAATACCCGCTTAGCTGAACTGGAACTCACCTCCTCCATCGAGATCCAAGATACTCTACGGAAAATGAAACCATCCTCTCACCCATCAGATCACATCCCTTCGAAACTGCTCCTATCAATTCCAGACTCTATCTCAAAATCCCTGTCAGACATAATAAATTGCTCAATAACTCAAGGATCTTACCCAGATGACCTCAAATTGGCCTCACTCAAACCTCTACTCAAGAAACCAAACCTAGATCCTAATGACCCAAACAACTACCGACCGATCGCCAACCTCCCCTTCATAGCCAAGATCATGGAGAAATTGGTGAACACCCGACTCTCAAACTACATAGAAGAAAACAACCTCCTATTTCCATCACAATACGGATTCCGCAAAACACTTAGCACAGAGTCCCTCCTCATCTCCTTAACAGATTACCTCATCCTGGGCCTTGATAAAGGACAAGCCTTCCTAATGATCCTACTGGACCTTTCGTCAGCCTTTGACACCATTAACCATTCCCTGCTCATCAACCAGCTAGCCTCCTTGGGTATCACAGGCACAGCACTCTCCTGGTTCATATCATTTCTCAGCAACAGAAGATACAAGGTCAAATTACAGAACAAAGAATCCTCACAACACACTTCATCAGTAGGAGTCCCACAGGGCTCTTCCCTGTCTCCTACTCTATTTAATATTTACCTCATACCATTATGCCAACTTCTTACCGACCTCAACCTCAAACATTTCCTGTACGCTGATGATATCCAGGTCCTGATCCCCATTAAGGATTCCCTTGCAAAAACGCTGACTTTCTGGAACACATGCCTTCAAAAAATTAAACTCCTCCTCACCAGCCTAAACCTGGTACTAAATTCCGGCAAAACTGAACTCCTGCTCATCACCTCTGAGAACAGCACCTTTTCACCAACACAAGACACACCAACAATCACACAAGTGAGAGACCTAGGAGTCCTAATTGACAATCGCCTGAATTTCAAAGCCACCATTAACAAAACAACCAAAGACTGTTTCTACCAACTACAGGTGCTGAAAAGAATTAGACCTCTTTTCCATGCCCAAGATTTCAGAACCATCCTGCAAGCAATCATTTTTTCAAAATTAGACTATTGTAACACCATCCTACTTGGTCTTCCCGCTTCTTATACTAAACCGCTTCAGATGGTACAAAATACAGCTGCACGAATACTGACAAACTCCAGGAGAAGGGATCACATAACCCCCATCCTAAAGAGCCTACATTGGTTACCTATACACTTTAGAATTATTTACAAGGCCATCCTTACCACATACAAAAATATCCACCTACTGGCTCCCATCGACATACAGATCCCTCTCCAACTACATAATTCAACAAGACCAACAAGAGATGCATACAAAGGATCGCTACAGGTACCACCGTCCAAATCTACCAGACACATCACACTAAGAGAACGGGCATTCTCTACAGCCATTCCACCGTTATGGAACTCCATCCCTTCAAACCTCAGACTTGAAACATGCATCTCAACCTTCAAAAAAAGACTAAAGACATGGATATTCACACAAGCATTCCCGGACTCAAACTGATCTACCTTCCACGCCAATCCTTACCTTCACATACACCATGACTAACCTTCTTGTTTGAATTTTATATTATTTTACACTATCGTTACATGTTTGAATTAATAACCTGTCCTTTCTCTTCTCTCTCTGCCAAGTTCTAATCTCCCTGTTATTTGTAACTGCCTTTTTCCGCACCATTGTTTTAGTTTTGTTTACGATGCACACTTGTTTTAATGTGAACCAGCATGATGGGACTGCGTTCTCGAATGCCGGTATATAAAAACCCTAAATAAATAAATAAATAAATAAAATAGTGTGGGGTCTGTTTCAGAAAGCTTATGAGGAGAGGCTGAAGGATCTAAATATATATACCCTGGAAGAGAAGAAGTGCAGGAGAGATATGATATAGATTTTCAGAAATATGAAAGGTTTTAATGATGCACAAACTAAAAACCTTTTTTGTTGGAAACGAAACTGTAGAATTAGAGGGTCACAAAATGAAACTTCAGGGGCGACAACTCAGAACCAACATCAGGAAATATTTCATCATGGAGAAAGTGCTGGATGCCTGGAATACCCTACCAAAATAGGGACTCACCAAACTTACCTCCAGCCTGGATCCTCCCTGCAGGTTGCATTAACTCCCCCTCAGTCCAATGGTCCACTAACACAACAAATAATTCAAAGGAGCATGGGATAAACCCCAATATTTTAAAAGAGCTCCAGGGGAAATCCGGGAAACTATAGACCAGTGAGCCTGACTTCAGTGCCGGGAAAAATAGTGGAAACTATTTGTTACGGGCGCGTCCGCCACGCCACTGACGGGCCGAGGGTTTGGAGGCCCTCGGGTACTATTGTAGGCACGAGGAGCACAGCCGTCTCTAGAGCAGGTGGTGTGAGCCCTTGAGCCACGGCGAGAGCTAGGGAGGAGCCCCAGCTGCACCGTGGGAGGTGAGCCGGTGCAGGCATGGAGAGCCAAGCGGGTACTGGAGCAGGGGTTAAGGAGCGGAGTCTGACCCTCAGCCGGACCTGCACGCCCATGGCAACCAGCAATGCAATGTTGGTTGATGAACGGTCCTCCGACTGTTCCAAGCCCTTTCGGACCTGCCGCTGGGTAACGGCAAAGGGCGGCAGGCCGGACAGAGAATGAGGGCAGACAGAGTCCTTAGTACATGGAAGACATCTTAGACGAGGGCTGGTGCAGAGACATCAGAGACGAGGGCTGGTGCAGAGACATCATAGACAAGGCTGGAAAGGGAGGCATGGACACTGTCCCTCAGGGTGCCCTACTCAGCCCACCCATGGGACTGAGTCGCGGACCACCCTGTCCCATACGCGCCCTACACAGCCCAGGAAGGCTGGTCGCGGACCACGCTGAGAACAGGAGAGCGCAGGGAAGATCCAGGCTAGAAGGAACTCCGATGCCGGGACCAATGACATCCGAAGCCCCTTCGGCTGGCAGGAAGGGAAGCTCCAGAGCACAGGGACGAATCCCTCCTGTTGGCCACTCCAGGGCCCAACAGGACAGAAGGCTCAGGAGCCAGATGAAGACATAGGGCAGAACATTCAGAACTGGATCAGGAACAGACATCAGGCAACATCAGGAATAGACATCAAGGCAACTTCAGAGACAGGTCAGGACAGGGAGCCATCAAAGCAGGCAAGACCACAGAGGACCTGGATCGAGGAAGAGGTACAGACAACTGTAAAGCTCAATCCGAAGGCAAGTAGGAAGTGAAATGAGAGTCCTTTTATACTGCAGGATGTAGGCAACTCCCTGGGAGGAGTTTGCCTGGACCGCCCCTTGCTGGCCCTATAACTGGGGTGGAGAGCTGGTGGCTGGCCCCTAGGGAGAAGGGCGTGGCCAAACCAGGAAGTCCAAGCCAGCACAAGCAAGCCACAGTCAGGCCTCAAGGACAGCTAGGCCTCCCAGGCCCTGGAGCAAATCCAGGATGGTACACAGGCGAGGCCCTGGCTTCGGAGCGGCCTCCGGAGGGAAGGTGAGATACCTCCTGTAGCGCAGCAACAGGGAGGAAAGTAACACTATTCTAAAGATCAAAATTGTACAGCATATAGAAAGACTTTTATTTATTTATTTATTTATTTATTTATTTTTTATATACCGGTGTTCAATTTATATATCACATTGGTTTACAAATAAATTATGACAGGTACAGTAGATGACTAGGGAAATGTCATAGGAAGTTATAGTCGCAACATGGGTAGAAATACAGTGCCAAAACGATAGCATAAATAATTGTAGTATAGCAGTGCCAAAAGATAGTATAAAAAGTAATGGTATGGCAAACAGAATATATTGCATAAGTAGTAGTAAATATTGGAGTAACAGGATAGCAAGAATTATCATTAGGTATATTTTGTAACAGAGAGGGTAACAGGGATGGGTAGTATAGATAAATAGATAGCATAAATAGTTAAATAGATAGCGTAAGTAGACAGCATAAATTGACAGCATAAATAGTAATATAATGAGAGCAGTTAGCATTGGTGTAATAGGGGGTGAATTTATTGTGGTAGTGGGAAGGGGGTTGCTTTGATTGCATGGTTAGGGTTTGGTTTCAGGTTGGTTCGTGTGTAAGGTTGGAAAGGCTTTGCAGAATGACCATGTTTTAAGATTTTTCTTGAAAGATTGGGTGGATGGATCTATGGGTAGATGGATGGATTTGTGGGTGGGTGGATGGAACACAGTCAACATAGATTTACCCAAGGGAAGTCTTGCCTAACATTAGGGATGTGCATTTATTTCATTCATTTAATTCATTTCATACGTTTCCCATTACATGTCAATTAGATGTGCATTCGTTTCATATGTTTCTTACGTTTCATATTACTTGCTTATATAGGAAACACATGAAACGAATGCATATCCCTACCTAACATATATGCTTCATTTTTTTGAAGGGGTTAATAAACATGTGGATAAAAGTGAACCGGTAGATGTAGTGTATTTGAATTTTCAGAAGGCGTTTGACAAAGTCCCTCATGAGAGGATTCTAAGAAAACTAAAAAGTCATGGGATAGGAAGCAAAGTCATTTTGTGGATTACAAATTGGTTAAAAGACAGGAAACAGAGAATAGGATTAAATAGTCAATTTTCTCAGTGGAAAAAAGTATCAGTGAAGTGCCTCAGGGATCTGTACTTGGACTGGTGCTTTTCAATATATTTATAAATGATCTGGAAAGGAATACGATGAGTGAGGTTATCAAATTTGCGGATGATCAAAATTATTCAGGGTAGTTAAATCACAAGCGGATTATGATACATTACAGGAAGACCTTGCGAGACTGGAAGATTGGGCATCCAAATGGCACATGAAAATTAATGTGGACAAGTGCAAGGTGTTGCATATAGGGAAAATAATAACCCTAGTTACATGATGATAGGTTCCATATTAGGAGCTACCACCCATGAAAAAGATCTAGGCATTATAATGGATAATACTTTGAAATCGTCGGCTCAGTGTGCTGCAGCAGTCAAAAAAGCAAACTGTATGTTTGGAATTATTAGGAAGGGAATGGTTAATAAAATGGAAAATGTCATAATGCCTCTGTATCGCTCCATGGTGAGACCGCACCTTGAATACTGTGTACAATTTTGGTCGCCACATCTCAAAAAAGATATAGGTGCGATGGACAAGGTACAGAGAAGGGCAACCAAAATGATAAAGCGGATGAACAGCTCCCCTATGAGCAAAGGCTAAAGAGGTTAGGGCTGTTCAGCTTAGAGAAGAGACGGCTGAAGGTGTTGGAAACAGGATTCTGGGCTTGATGGACCCTTGGTCTGACCCAGCATGGCAATATCTTATGTTCTTATAATTGGAAATGAATAAACATTTTGAGATCATGGTAACTACATGGAGTGGCAGTTACTACCCTTGGCAGAAGGCATGAGGCTTACTTAACCAATTAGCGTTGATGCTTTTCATGCAACTACAACATTATATTCCTGTTGTGCTGGTGGACTCTTGGACTGAGGGAGAGTTGGTTCTATCTGTGGGGAGGAGCCCCACAGCTCACCACCATCAGCAGGCGGAGCTGATGGAAGCAGAGGCCCAGCTGGAGCTTCACCAATACTAGTCCATATTCCCCTTAGGTTGAGCCCTCAGGTACCGGGGCCAGCTGATCTTAAGTGGGGGCTTCTGCAGTGCTGGAAGTCCAGGCAGTCACGAATGCTGCGGTCAGCTTGCTGAGGGGTCAGAAAAGGAAAAGCCAGAGGTCAAGAGATGCTTAAACAATGTAGGCACACAGGCCATGGTCAGAGGCAAGATGCAAAGCACAAGGTCGGAGTCCAAGAAGTGGTCAAGGCAGGCAGTGAGAAGCACAAGGTAAGAGTCCAAACAGTGTTTGAGGCAGGCAGTGAGATGCACAAGGTCATAGTCCAAGCAGTGGTCAAAAGCAGGCAGCGAGAAACACAAGGTTGGAGTCCAGTCTAGAGTCAAGCCAAAGATCAATCTTAAGTAGAGATGAGGAGGAGGATGAGGACCACAAACGAAGATGGGACGCTGGAAGCAGACAAAGGAGAGAAGGACCAGGAAGACAATCAGGAGCAACGTGCAGCAGAGGGAGCCAGGAAGTGAGGAACAGGGTTCAGGAACTAGGAATGCAGGCAATCCACTACTCCAAAAGGAGATGACCTATTTCCAAGACAAAGTCTAGAAGCAGGAGTTCACCTTAAATGGTCCTGGGGTGGTGAGGTCATCAATGGACCCTGGACCCTGTTTCCCACTGCTGGCCCTTTAAGAAGGGCAGGATCGGGCGTATGCGTGCCTAGGGGAGCAGCACATTGGAACCATAGGGATCGCAGTGGCAGACGCTCAAGCAGGAGGAGAGCGGTGTTCGGTGCTCCCGCTCAGTGGATGGACTTCCCCGGCATAGGGAACGCCAAGGTGAGTATGGTGGCTAGTGGGAGGCTGCAAGCCACCAAGAGCAACAGTACCCCGTCCTCTAAACCCCTTTCCTGAGGGTTTAGGCTTCTTTGAATCAGAGGCTTGGAAGTCTCTGAGAAGGTTCTTGTACAAAATATTGGAGGCGGATTCCCAGGTATTTTCCTCCAGCCCATATCCTTCCCAGGAAATGAGGTAATCCTATCTCTTGCTGTGCTTCCTTACATCAAAGACCTCTCTTACTTGGTACATGGTGTCTTTTTCTGAAATGATCTCCTGTGGCTGCGACGTCTTCCAAGAAGGCCAAGACAGTATCAGAGGTTTCAGGAGTGAGACATGGAAAGAGTTATAAATCCTCAAGGAATAGGTAACTGAAGTTGATAGGTTATGGGCCCAAGCTGTCACAGCTCTTAAATGTACCGAGGAGCGAGGCTCATGAATGGAACTCGAAGTCTGATATGACATGTACTGATCCATACCTTTTCCCCTGGTTTAAACTGTGGCAGAGGTCTTTGGTAAAGGTCAGTGAACCTTTTGGCTTTTAGGCATGCTTTCTGTAGCATCTGTTGAGTATGACACCAGAGCTTTTGGAGTTCATGCACCAAGAGTTGAGCTGCCAGTGAAGGTACTGTTAGAGGAAGTGGTAGAGGAGGTAACGGCTGTCTACCATAGACAATTTGAAAGGGAGATGAACCTGTGGCAGCGCATGGATGAGAGATGTGGGAGAACTCCACCTACAGAAGCAGAGCCAACCAGTCTTCATGGCAGGTGTTGATATAAGCCCATAAGAAATTCTTCAATGTCTGATTGGTTCGTTTAGACTGACCATTTGCTTGCGAGTGATAGGCTGTAGTGAAGTGCAACATAATGTTGAATTTCTTGCACAGGCACTGCCAGTAGTGTGCAGTGAACTGGGTACCACGGACTGAGATTATGTGTTTGGTGAGCCCATGGAGTCATAACACATGCTGAGTGAAGAGTTGAGCCTGGACGAAGAGTTGAGCTAGCTCTGGGGCCATGAGGAGACCAGACAGTGGCATGAAGTGGGCCATTTTAGAGAAATGGTCAACTATGACCCAGATGACTGAATTGCCATTAGATAGGGGAGATCTACAGTGAAGTCAGTGGACAAATGGGTCCAAGGTTCTTTGGGGGCTAGCAATGGCTGTAAAGGACACATAGACCCGAACGTCCTTCTGCATATGTGGCCACCTGTAGAACTGTTGGAGTAATGTGAGGATATGCTAGAGATCTTTAAAATCATGAGAGGTCTAGAATGGGTAAATGTGAATCGGTTATTTACTCTTTTGGATAATGGAAGGACTAGGGGGCACTCCATGAAGTTAGCAAGTAGCACATTTAAAACTAATCGGAGAAAATTGTTTTCACTCAATGCACAATTAAGCTCTGGAATTTGTTGCCAAAGAATGTGGTTAGTGCAGTTAGTGTAGCTGGGTTTAAAAAAGGTTTGAATAAGTTCATGGAGGAGAAGTCCATTAACTGCTATTAATCAAGTTGTCCTACAGATTAACCACTGCTATTACTGGCATCAGTAGCATGGAATCTACTTAGTGTTTGGGTACTTGCCAGGTACTTCTAGCCTGGATTGGCCACTGTTGGAAACAGGATGCTGGGCTTGATGGATCTTTGGTCTGACCCAGTATGGCAATTTCTTATGCTCTTATGTTCTTATGAGGGTCCGGGCTTGTCCAGGATGGCCTGTGATGAGGGAATCATGAGACCACCTTAACTCCCCAGAGCTTGCTGGGAACATCCATCTTTCCTGGAGGGACTGTCATGGTGAAAGCGAGGAGAACCTGGGCCGTATCAATGATGTGTTGGAGTGATTCTGAGGTGTTCTGAGTCAGAAACGAGCAAGAAAGAGCATCCACCAAGACATTCTTGACTGTGGGCCTGTATCTAAGTTAGAATTTAAAGTGAGTAAAAAATAGGGACCAGCGAGCCTGTCAGGGATTCAGACGCTGTGTTTGGTGGAGGTGATCAAAGTTGTTTTGATTGGTGTAGATGATTATGGTACTACAAGCTATCATCCTCCCTAAACTGGACTATTGCAACTCACTCCTCCTAGGCCTGCCAGCCAGCACCATCAAATCACTTCAGATGGTTCAGAATGCGACGGCTAGAATCCTCACTAACACCAAAAAAAGGAAACACATCACCCCTATCCTCCAGAATCTTCATTGGCTGCCGGTAAAATTTAGGATACACTTCAAATCCCTTATGATGATTCATAAGGCTCTTCACAACATCTCCCCCCTCAACCTATCTTTCCAACTGCAGCAGCACACTTCCAAGAGACCGATCAGAGGTGCATACCAGAACATGCTTCACACCCAGCCGGCTAAAACCTTACTGAGGAAACGAGCTATGTCCACAGCAGGTCCCCCCCTTTGGAATCTGCTCCCACCGGACCTCCGCCAAGAACCATGCCGCTTGACTTTCAAAAAGAAGCTTAAGACTTGGCTATTCACCCAAGCTTTCCCTGAGAGCTAAAACCTGATAAAGCAATAGTCGTTATATATACCTATGTACATATGTTTTCTGAGTTTGGATCCTAGTTTCAGTTAACTGAGTTTCTGAATGTCTCCCTAAAAGTGTTCCTATACACCTGTTTTAATGTATTCAGCCCCAGAGGCGTCTGTTCAGTTCCATGTAAACCGGTGCGATATGTATTGTGAAGGTTGATCACCTAACCAATCTGGCATGGGGAAGGGAGGGGGGTGGGGGAGACATTTCAATGCAATTTATAATCATCTCTTAATAAAAGGTATAGTTATGGAAAACTATTTTACCGAATTCCAGCCAACTTCTTTTAACAGGGTTTGATCATTCTACCTAAGTTATACTAGGTTGCCAACCTAGAACCTATTGTTGGTGATTTAGAACTTTTTCTAGCACACCTAGAGCCTTTTTTTTAACGTACTTCCTTTTCTCCATTACAGTGGAGTGGAGGGTGTAGAAAATTTCTACTGATTGTAACAGCTGAGATCCAAACATTTTGGTTTTTGTGTGTATACATACATAATGGGGGGCATATTCAGTAAGCCAGCAAGCGGACAAGTTATCTGGATAAAGTTAACCAGATAACTTGTCCCAGATATTCAGCAGGATAAACTTTCCTCTGAATATACTTACCTGAAATTATCCTGCTGCTTGTAGCCGGATAACTAAAAAACCTAATTCGCTATGCCTGAATATAATCAGTTAGGTTTTAAAGTTATTCGGCCTTGAGTAGCCTGCAGCCTGATAACCATTGCACCTTCAGTATTTCATAGCTGATCTGCTGGATCAAGCACCCTCCCCCCTGCTCCTCGCCCTCCCCAAACTCCACCAAAAAGTTATTTTAAAATGTTGCAGGGTTGAAGATCAGCCTCCTTCCTACTTTTATACAATTTTGGAATAAAGCTCTCTTCCACACCCTCCTCTTCCTCTACCCACCTGCAATCTAAGCCAGAGGCCCTGCCTCCGGACCCTGAAAACCTCAGCTGGGACCAAAATATTCTCTTACCTGCAACTGGAGCTTCTGGTGCTGCTGCTGGTAGAGCAGTGCGGGAAGTGCTTATCTGGCTAAAATCTAGCCAAATCAGTGGTCCAATATTCAAAAACTTGTCTTTTAGCTGGATAACTTGTGAGTTATCTGTGTAAATGGCTTTTAATATGGACCTTTATAGTGACACACCTAATTGGCTCCTAATATAACAGACATTATTTTTCTACAAGTTTAGAGACTGAGAACTTAAATAGTCATTCCATTTTGGACTGACCCTTTTTTGTCTTTCATACGTATGTAATCCTTTCCTTTTAAGCGGCATTTTCCTTCAGGGCACACAAAAATAATGTATGTCTCTAGGGGCTGTCTTCAGTGCCTCTTGACCTCTTCTGCTGATTGTATCCCAGAGATAAGTCCTGTCTGTGGCCCAGGTGGTGAGAAGTTTCCTTTCTCTGTGAGCATGTTTGTTTGAACTTGTGTAACAATGATGCTTGTCTGGGACAAAATTGGAGCAAGACACAGAGCTAGGCGTTCAAAAAGGAGTAGTTTACTGATTGTTCCCAAAATGTAATCAATGTCCAGCTTATTAAAATAACTGAAAGTACAGCTGGTTGTATCTTTGCTCTGTGCATGACCACTGACTCAGGTTCTGGGGGAAATTCCTAACATTCCTGCACTAAGGGGCCGAGCCAAAAATCAGCTTGGAAAACGGGCACTCAGTGTAGAACACCCCTCTTTCCTAATGCGTGCCCAGCACCTCTCCTGGGCCCGAGACTGAATATTTAAATGAGGGATCGCACTGCCAAGGAGGTGCTAGGGACAAATTTGCGCCCCTAGCACCTCCTTGGCAGCGGGCACTCAGGAGAGGTAGCTGTCAGTGGGTGAGGAAAACGGATGGTCAATTTTACAAGCGTCCATTTTCCTAACCTGTGTACAGCCATTCGTTAATTGAGCATCCCTTTTCCTAACCTGACCGCTGGCATACTTTTTTATTTTAACCTTTTGGTTCCTCCAACTTAATATCACCATGATAATCAGTAAGAGGATGTACAGAAAAGCAGTATTTTCTGCTTTTCTGTACACTTTTTTTGGGCTGCTGCAGGCGTTAATTTCCGAGCATAAAAATATGTGGGTGGAGTGCACAATTTTGGGGGGGATCTGGGGAGACTAACTAATAGCCTCATCACCATGCATTTGCATGAGATGAGTGCTATTAGTTTGGTGGAGGGTTACACGTGAGCTTTGGACGTGCTAATCCCCTTATAGCATAAGGGGTCATGGACGCACGTCCAAAATGCACGTCCAACCACAGGTTACACAGCTTGCTTGGCTGAACGCACTGTTTTGCATCATCCCCTAAGTGTATAATGGCTCCAATCTCTGGAAAATCCTTGCCTGTGTGGGATCCCCTTAAAGCATGAAAACAATCCTACCTGAGTTCCCATCGGAGATCTGCTACCCAGACTATCCCTGTGTCCCTGGGGGAAGATTCTGGGGAAGGACTTCAATTCGGTTCTTCGTTCTCCTTACTTCCACTTTGCTCCCTTTCTTGGCCCTCTCAGAAGGAAAGGTCTAGGCTAACAAAGAGCAGGCACACTGCCCAATCTCCAAAAGAGAGGAGGGGTGACAAAAATACCTCTTTCGCAACAAAAAGAGAATTCCTTTTACTAAAATATCCCAAACCTTCTGGGGTGACATTGTCCCTGCAGCTCTTCTCTGTTCTAGAAGGGTACTGACAGGTCTTCAGTTTCCTGGCCTCCTGATCCACGGGATGTCCATCTCCAGAAGTACCAGGCTGCAACCCAGCAAAAACAACTCTCAAAGTAGCTAAAAATCCTAAAAAGCCTATTCCTCTAATTTGAGATGTATCCAACCTGGCAGGACGTACACAGGAAAGAGTATCCTCCAAAACTGTACTAAGTGAGGAATGTAATACTGACTAGAAAGAAACCACTCTAACAGAGCTCCTCTCTCTACAAAACCTAAATTAAAAAACTACACCGTCTTCTATCCTAGCCCCTTTTTATAATAGAAGGTCCACCCACTCAGGCAGCCTCTGGAGGAGGTGCTGAACAGTGGTATCCCATCTAGCTGGCTTGTGGGATGCTACGGGCATCTAGTGGCTAACCCAAAGGGGTGCCAAACTTACTTTACAAATATGTGCCCACCCAGAGAGACAAACTGCAATATAAGAATCAATGATAACTTCTGCAGGGATTATCACAGATTACAGGCTGCATTTTAAATAAATAATTCCACCTCAGCATTTTTACACAACATAAATCATTCAGTGGAATTATTCATATCTCATAGAATTGTTTTCCTTTATTTTTTTTTGCAAATTGCCAGTATTATTGTGCATTATGTATACATTTTGCAATCAGTGGTAGAATTAAACTTTGACTGCATGCAGCATTGTTTTCTCTTCAGAGATCATGTCACTATTCAGTTTGTGATTTCGCTCAATAAGAAGGCAGTTGTTTCATACCCTGTCATTGATCTAATCACTCAGCTATGATCTCTAATTGCAAATAAAGTTCCTTCTCTTGAGACACTTACATTGTGCTATAAAAATGCACTCCGAACATTATAGTGTATATACAGATGGTGTCTTCTTTGGCTGTCAGACAGAAAACTAATAAATTATATATTAAGAGGAAGCTCCTAATATTCTAGGCCGATATTTTAACTCTTAAAGATATTCATATAATTTCCAGAGGCAGAATAGACTTTGATATTTGTGCCAGCTTTTATTTCCAGGTATAATGTATTCACACAGGGGGTAATTTTCAAAAGGAGTTACACGCGTAAATGTAGCTACTATTGTAGCAATTTTCAAAAGCCATTTACTCGAGTAAAGTGCACTTACACAAGTAAATTCTATGGACAATTCAATGGCATATATTGTAGCAATTTTCAAAAGCCCACTTACTCGAGTAAAGTGCATTTTCTCAAGAAAAACCCAGTTTTACTCGAATAAATGCTTTTTAAAATCTACCTCACAATATTAGCGTTCTTTGGGCCCAATTTTCAAAAGGTTTTGGGCACATCCAGTGTGGCCCTCTGCATGTACATAAGAACATAAGAAAATGCCATACTGGGTCAGACCAAGGGTCCATCAAGCCCAGCATCCTGCTTCCAACAGTGGCCAATCCAGGCTACAAGAACCTGGCAAGTACCCAAAATCTAAGTCTATTCCATGTTACCATTGCTAATGGCAGTGGCTATTCTCAAGGTGAACTTAATAGCAGGTAATGGACTTCTCCTCCAAGAACTTATCCAATCCTTTTTTAAACACAGCTATACTAACTGCACTAACCACATCCTCTGGCAACAAATTCCAGAGTTTAATTGTGCATTGAGTAAAAAAGAACTTTCTCCGATTAGTTTTAAATGTGCCCCATGCTAACTTCATGGAGTGCCCCCTATTCTTTCTACTATCCGAAAGAGTAAATAACCGATTCACATCTACCCGTTCTAGACCTCTCATGATTTTAAACACCTCTATCATATCCCCCCTCAGTCGTCTCTTCTCCAAGCTGAAAAGTCCTAACCTCTTTAGCCTTTCCTCATAGGGGAGCTGTTCCATTCCCCTTATCATTTTGGTAGCCCTTCTCTGTACCTTCTCCATCGCAATTATATCTTTTTTGAGATGCGGTGACCAGAATTGTACACAGTATTCAAGGTGCGGTCTCACCATAGAACGATACAGAGGCATTATGACATTTTCCGTTTTATTCACCATTCCCTTTCTAATAATTCCCAACATTCTGTTTGCTTTTTTGACTGCCGCAGCACACTGAACCGACGATTTCAATGTGTTATCCACTATGACACCTAGATCTCTTTCTTGGGTTATAGCACCTAATATGGAACCCAACATTGTGTAATTATAGCATGGGTTATTTTTCCCTATATGCATCACCTTGCACTTATCCACATTAAATTTCATCTGCCATTTGGATGCCCAATTTTCCAGTCTCACAAGGTCTTCCTGCAATTTATCACAATCTGCTTGTGATTTAACTACTCTGAACAATTTTGTGTCATCTGCAAATTTGATTATCTCACTCGTCGTATTTCTTTCCAGATCATTTATAAATACATTGAAAAGTAAGGGTCCCAATACAGAAAATTGCCCTGGGAGATGTATGCACAAAAGCTATTCTGTGTGCACTTTTATACATAATATGAAGAATCATTCCAGAAGGTAGATTTGGGAAGAGGATACCATCCATACCCGATCTTTCCCTTTTTGAAAATATGAGCATAAATCTACTCGCAGACATTGACGCCTGCTATCAAGGAGTATAAATGTATGCACATTGCTGCAGTAGGTTTCATGTATACCGGCTAATTTTCAAAGCAGATTTTTGTGTATACGTCTACATTGAAAATTCAGGTAAAAATATGCATGTACTTTGTGCATGCAAACTTTAGCCCTACCCAGACTGCTGAAAATTACCCTCTTTAAGTTTAAACAAAACAAAGACATAAAATTCACCAAAGAAATTGTAGGTGACGTTGTTCTATTAAACTAATTCATTTATGACCAGCTTTCGAGTGTGTATTACCTTCACCAGGTCTATGCAAAATAGGGTTGACAACTGTCTCCAGATTTTCAGGACAGGCTGATTTTGTCCTTGTTTTACCCCATTGCATGCAGGTACTTGTAGTCTTGCTTTTCTTAGGTACTGCAATAAGGAAATCAGAACTAAAAGTTCCTGCATTCATTGGGGTAAATCAACATGTCCTGAAAAACTGGAGCCAGTTGACATCTTTAGTGCAAAATGAGCTATGAGTGATGATGTCTAAATCTATAAGTAAACTGTTGCTAGTCCAATATATATCTATACTCTTGGTGGAAAATTCTAAGAGAATTTGGAATCGAGGGGCAGTACTAAGTGGGTGACATTCAATTATTAGTATCTCTAAAAGAGAACAACTGAGATGCAGCACATAAATGTTCAAATGAAATCCCAACTTGGCTAGTAGCATGTAAGATGAAAGTGAATACCTCTAAGACTGAGATATTCAAAATCAGTAAAGTAAATCCTTTAAAACAAATACCTGCCTTTAAAACTTGGTGAAAAGGACAGTGGTTTAACTCATAAGATAAAAAAAAATGTGGAAGTAGTTCTAGAAGAGTTATTGGATTTAGGAGCATAAGCAATGGCTATAGCAAAACAGGCTTAGTTCAAATTGAGATTAGTGAAGGGATTGACTCCCTGATTAGATAGAAGGGCTTTACAGATGGTAGCTCTCTCCATCTCATCCAGACCATTACAATGCTTTAATGGGTGGTGCACCATCCAGGGTTTTGCTCAAATTGCAATTAGCATAAAATTATGCATTGAGTAAAAAAGGTTTTCTCCTATTTGTCTTAAATGTATCACCTAGTAATTTCATTCAATGTTCCCTAATTTTTGCACTTTTTGAAAGCATAATCAACCAATTAACCACCACTCATTATTTTATAGACCTCTAGCATATCTCCCTTCAGCTGTCTCTTCTCCAAGTTGAAGAGTCCTAATCTCTAGTCTTTCCTCATAGGGAAATCATTCCATGCCCTTTATCATTGTGGTTGCCCTTCTCTGTACTTTTTCTAATTCTGCTATATCTTTTTTTGAGATCTAGTAACCAGAACTGCACACAATACTCAAGTTGAAATCAAACCATGGAGCAATACAGAGGCATTATGATATTCTCTGTTTTATTCTCCATTCATTTCCTAATAATTCCTAACATTCTATTTGCTTTCTTAGCTACTGCTGCACACTGAGCAGAAGATTTCAATGTACCATGAAGCCTATCTCCTTTCCCTGAATGATGACTCCTAATGTGGAACCTTGCATTATGTAGCCATAATTGTGTTTACTCTTGCCTAGGTGTATCACTTTGCACTTGTCTACTTTAAATTTCGTTTGCAATTTGCATGCCCATCTTCCAGTTTTGCAGGTTCCTTTGGCAATTTCTCCCAATCCTCTTGTGATTTAACAACTTTGAATAATTTTGTTATCAGCAAATTTGATTACCTCACACACTGTTTCCATTCCAGGTCTTTTATAACTATATTAAAAAGCTTTGGTCCCAGAACAGATCCCTGGGGCACTCCACTATTCACCTTTCTCCATTGGGAAATAATTCAATAATTTAAGACCCATTTCAAATCTCCTTTTTTTGGCAAAAATACTTGAAAAAATTGTTCAAAAACAATTATCCGACTATGTAGAAAGA
This sequence comes from Rhinatrema bivittatum, assembly GCF_901001135.1. Lineage (NCBI taxonomy): Eukaryota > Metazoa > Chordata > Amphibia > Gymnophiona > Rhinatrematidae > Rhinatrema > Rhinatrema bivittatum. Next base: position 545,428,745 of record NC_042617.1, on the reverse strand, counting down.
TACAACATATTATACCCAACAAAATTTGGCTTTAGAAAATATTTTAGCACTGAATCATTGCTTTTAGCTTTATTTAACATGGTATTATAAGGCTTTGATAATGGTGATTCTTTTATACTCATTCTTTTAGATGTAAAAGCTGCTTTCAATACAGTTGATTTTCAAATTTTACTTCAAAGATCGTTGGAAATTGGTATAAATGGAAATGTTCTGGAGCGGTTTAAATCATTTCTCTCAAAGAGATTTTATCAAGTTCAATTAAAGGAATGCTTTGGAACAAAATAAACATTGAATCTAGGGTTCCTCAAGGGTCTGCATTATCTGCAACCCTATTCAATATTTATCTTTTGCCGCTTTGTAAATTATTGTCAGGATTAGGACTAATTTGATTAATTTAATTTAATTTAATTTAATTGCTTCCCCCAAAACTTGGAACACCCTACCCATAGAACTGAGGACCCAGCACATCCAAAAAACATTTAAAAAAGACCTAAAAACATTTTTATTCCGCAAACTCTATTCTAACTATCTGACACCTGATCATCCCAGCACTCAAAAGAACTCGCAAGCATAATCCTCCTCCTTCATGCTCTCCTGATGTACCTTCCTTTTCTACCCCTCCCTGCTCACTCCCTTGATCCGTTAAGTTCTTTGAAAATGTTCTCCGCAATATTCTGTTATTCAACGACTAAGAAAATATGTTGATTGTTCACAAAACCCAACTACTATGTTAACTCCATTTGATTGTAAGATAATTGCATATGTCTGATGATAATTGCAGATTTGTAAACCGTTATGATGGCTCTACCGAATAACGGTATATAAAACCCTACAAATAAATAAATAAATAAATAATTTACTGTATCTACGCTGATGATGTACAACTCTTAATTCCTATAAAAAAATACTTTGGAAGACACTTGAAAAGAACATGAAATTTACTTAAATTCAATTAGACAACTTTTGTCTCATATGAAATTGATTTTAAACAATCAAAAAACAGAACTTATTCTGTTAAGCAGAAAATCTAATTTTAGAAAAACCTTCCATTTTAATACCGATTTCATGCAGATTGAATCTTCAGGTCAAGTACGTGAACTTGGAATTTTAATTGATTCTGATTTTAGATTAAACAGAGACATAAAACGGAAAATTAGAGATGGTTATTTTAAATTACAAACTTTAAAGTGGCTTAAGCCCTTGTTAGATTTTAATGAATTCAGAACTGTTTTACAATCTTTGCTTTTTTCTACCATTGATTACTGCAATGCTTTTACTTCTCGGAATACCTGGATCCCATCTAAGACAATTACAGCTTCTCCAGAATGCAGCCGCAAGAGTGTTATGTGGGGGAAAACAATTTGACCACATTACACCAACCCTTATTGAATTACATTGGCTACCTATAAAGCAAAGAATTGAATATAGGTCTCTATGTATTTTATTCAAATCTATAAATCACAAACAAACTGAGTGTCTGAACGCATCATTACATCTTCATACACAAAGTAACCTTCGGTCAGCTAATAAGTATCTTTTATCAATACCATCAATCAGAACGGCACTTCTGTCTGAGGTAAGAAAACAGTTGCAGGCCCCAAATTATGGAACCCTTTACCTGATGAACTTAGATTACAAAAGGATATAAAACTCTTTAAAAAAAAATTGAAAACGTTACTATTCAAAAATGCTTATGAATCAGCGACAGAGAAATGATCAACCTGTTTGTTGGATGCTCCACTAAGCTGTTTACATGCTTAACTTTGTTATATATTTTTTTTTTGATATTTGTTTTATCCTGATTTACTTAAATTTTCTTTTCTTTTAATTTTTAGCAAACCACTTGCTAGGATATTTTGGGGCAGATTTTCAAAGGGGTATGCACATAAGATACATGCGTACCCCCCGAAAACCTGCCCCAAGTTCCCCCTGCACACACTGAGCCTATGTTGAATAGGCTCGGGGGTGCACGCAAGCCCTGGGACGAGCGTAAGTCCCGGGGCTTTCCTGGGGGGCATGTCGGGGGTGTGTCATGGCTGCGTGTCACGGCGGCGCATCATCTGGGGGCGGGGCCGCGGGTGTGGTTCCGGCCTAGGGGCATTTCGGGGGCATGGCTGAGGCCTCCGAAACTGCTCCCGGGCCAGCTGGTGCGCGCGAGTTGCTCCTGCCTTGGACAGGGGTAACTCTTCAAACAAAGGTAGGGGGGTTAGGGCTGGGGGGTGGGTTAGGTAGGGAAAGGGAGGGGAAGGTGCGGGGCGGGGTGGAAGGAACGGAGGCCGGCTGCGCGGCTCGGCGCGCGCAGGCTGCCGATTTTGCACAGCCTTGCGCGCACTAACCCCAGATTTTAAAGGATACGCGCGGCTACGCCCATATCTATTAAAATCCGGCGTACTCTTGTTCGCGCCTGGTGCATGCGGGTGTACTTTATTAAAATCTACCCCTATGTTTCTTTTGTTTTGTATGCAAAGTAATCTACTGTTTATAATTTGATTTACATTTTAACTATGTATTTTTTACTATGTATTGTTTGTATCTTATTATCTATTTATGACTAATTGTGCACCGTCTAGATTGTCCACAGACTGACGATATATTAAATAAATAAACAAACAAATGAATGAATAAATAAATAAATAAATGGATCAATAGATAAATAAATAACCATTTAGCCTACTCTCTAGGAATGTGCATTCATTTTCAATGAAATAGATAATGGCAATGTAATTGACTATTTTATCTTGTTTCGGTAATGCTACAAAACGAAAAAAAAATGACAAAATTTTGTGTTAGTATACCCTAAAGGGACTTAGTGCATGCTAACATATAGGGGCGGATTTTCAGAGCCCTGCTCGCCTAAATCCGCCCAAATCCGGGCGGATTTAGGCGAGCAGGGCCCTGTGCGCCAGTGAGCCTATTTTACATAGGCCTACCGGCGCGCGCAGAGCCCCGGGACTCGCGTAAGTCCCAGGGTTTTCGGAGGGGGGCATGTCGGGGGCGGGACCGAGCGCAGCGGCGTTTTCGGGGCGTGTCGGCAGCGTTTTGGGGGCGGGTACGGGGGCATGGCTACGGCCCGGGGCGGTCCGGGGGCGTGGCCATGCCCTCCGTACCCGCCCCCAGCTCGCGTCCCGGCACGCAAGAGGCCCGCTGGCGCGCGGGGATTTACGCCTCCCTCTGGGAGGCGTAAATCCCCTGACAAAGGTAAGGGGGGGGCTTAGACAGGGCCGGGTGGGTGGGTTAGGTAGGGGAAGGGAGGGGAAGGTGAGGGGAGGGCAAAAGGAAGTTCCCTCCGAGGCCCCTCCGATTTCGGAGGGGCCTCGGAGGGAACGGGGGTAGGCTGCGCGGCTCGGCGCGCGCCGGCTATACAAAATCAATAGCCTTGCGCGCGCCGATCCAGGTTTTTAGCAGATACGCGCGGCTCCACGCGTATCTACTAAAATCCAGCTTACTTTTGCTGGCGCCTGATGCGCCAGCAAAAGTAGGCCAATTTGCGCTATTTGAAAATCTACCCCATAGTTAGCATGTACTAAGTCCCTTTAGTGAGACTGGAAAATTGGGCATCCAAATGGCAGATGAAATTTAATGTGGATAAGTGCAAGGTGATGCATATAGGGAAAAATAACCCATGCTATAATTACACAATGTTGGGTTCCATATTAGGTGCTACAACCCAAGAAAGAGATCTAGGTGTCATAATGGATAACACATTGAAATCATCGGTTCAGTGTGTTGCGGCAGTCAAAAAACCAAACAGAATGTTGGGAATTATTAGAAAGGGAATGGTGAATAAAACGGAAAATGTCATAATGCCTCTGTATCACTCCATGGTGAGACCGCACCTTCAATACTGTGTACAATTCTGGTCGCCGCATCTCAAAAAAGATATAATTGCGATGGAGAAGGTACAGAGAAGGGCTACCAAAATGATAAGGGGAATGGAACAACTTCCCTACGAGGAAAGACTAAAGAGATTAGGACTTTTCAGCTTGGAGAATAGACGACTGAGGGGGGATGTGATAGAGGTGTTTAAAATCATGAGAGGTCTAGAATGGGTAGATGTGAATCGGTTATTTACTCTTTCGGATAGTAGAAAGACTAGGGGGCACTCCATGAAGTTAGCATGGGGCACATTTAAAACTAATCGGAGAAAGTTCTTTTTTACTCAACGCACAATTAAACTCTGGAATTTGTTACCAGAGGATGTGGTCAGTGAAGTTAGTATAGCTGTATTTAAAAAAGGATTGGATAAGTTCTTGGAGGAGAAGTCCATTACCTGCTATTAAGTTCACTTAGAGAATAGCCACTGACATTAGCAATGGTAACGTGGAATAGACTTAGTTTTTGGGTACTTGCCAGGTTCTTATGGCCTGGATTGGCCACTGTTGGAAACAGGATGCTGGGCTTGATGGACCCTTGGTCTGACCCAGTATGGAATTTTCTTATGTTCTTAAGTCCCGTTAGTGCGCAATAACTGTAGTTTACATATTTACGGACTTAGTGCACACTAACGAGACTTTGGTGCACCCTAACGAGACTTTGGTGCACCCTAACTAGATGTTAGTGCACATTAAGTCCCGTTAGTGTACACTAACTAGTTTTCCTAATTTCAGAGTTAGTGTACACTAATAGGACTTAGGAAACACTAAATGGATATTAGCTCACACTAACTCAAGTTAGTGTGCACAAACTAAAAATGTTACCAATAAGTTAAAAAGTGTCAATTGGGGAGCAGTTCGTTAGAGCTATGGCTCTGCATTCCCATTGGCTATCTCCTTAGTTACTTGTTTGTGTTGCCAAGGTTGCAAAGTAGTGTTTGTGGGGGGATGGCCAGTGCCTGGTAACAAGTGTAAACAAGTGATGTAACAATAGCATCAAGTTCTGGTCAGCAAAAGCATGTAATGTAAATGTTTATTTACTATTTGCTAATCCCTTTGTATTTTAATCTCTTGTGTATTATTGCTTATTTTATTTATTTATTTTATTTATTTAGGATCGTTTATATACCGAGGTATAGCAAGCTGCCTTCACTCCGGTTTACAGTTTAACAACTTATTACAGATGAACGGATTAACAGAGAACTTCTAGAAACTTATTAAATTAACGCATTACTTCGTTCTATATACAGGCAAATTGAAAAGGGATTACATTATACAAACATCTACGGACAGGCTTACTGAATAAAGAAACTGCAGATCATTAGCATATAAGTGAAAATGTATATTTATTTGCTCTAGCAGTTTACAAAACGGCAGCAGAAAAATATTAAATAATATTTATTTATTTATTCATGGATTTTTATATACCGGGAGTTCCTGTATACAATACATATCGCTCCGGTTCACAGTTAAACGGTAATAACTACTGCCGTGTGGCAGTTTACATTGAACAAATCAGAACTTGATCTAATAAGAATAAGCGAACCAACTAACTAGTTTCAACTTTTAAACAAAATAAAAGATAAAAAATAAATTAAAAAAAAAAGGCAATATAAATCTTAATTAAAAAATAGTGCAGAGAATAATACATTAGAACCAAAGGACAGGGTTGTTATGGGTTGTTATATAAGTTAGTTCTTAGCTCTCTGGGAATGCTTGCAGGAAGAGCCAAGTCTTTAATTTTGCCTTAAAAGTGGTATGGCACGACTCCAGGCGGAGGTCTGGTGGTAGGGAATTCCAGAGGGACGGGCCCGCGGTTGATAGAGCTCGTTTTCTCAGCGAGGATTTTGCGGGCTGAGTAATCATTCTGTTTTGGTATGCACTTCTAGTCGGCTTGTCCGAAGTATGTAGTTGCAGCTTGAAGGTTAAGTTGAGTGGGGATATGCTATGAAGGGCCTTATGCATCATCATGCTGCTTTTGAACTGTATCCTGTATTTAATGGGGAGCCAGTGAAGGTGCTGGAGGATCGGGGTGATGTGGTCTCTTTTTTTGGCGTTGGTGAGAATTCTTGCTGTGGCATTCAGCACCATCTGGAGGGGTTTGGTAGAGCATGCAGGAAGTCCCAGCAGAAGTGAATTGCAATAGTCTAGTTTCGGGAGAATGATGGCTTGGAGTACTGTGCGGAAGTCTCTGTAGCGTAGAAGTGGCTTTAGTTTCTTTAAAACTTGTAATTTAAAGAAGCATTCTTTGGTGGTGTTGTTGACGAATTTATTGAGGTTGAATCTGTCATCTAATATCACACCCAGATCTCTGACTTGTGGTGAGGTGGTGTATCCTGAGATGTCTGGAGAATTGCTTGAGGTCTGCGCGGTGTGTTTTTCCGGTGCTATTATCAGGATTTCTGTTTTGTTGGTGTTCAGAACCAGGTTGAGGCTGCTTAACAGCTCGTTGATGGATGAGAGGCATTTATTCCAGAAGGCCATGGTCTTGTGTAAGGTGTCCGTTATGGGGATGATAATCTGAATGTCATCCGCGTATAGGAAATGGGTAAGCTTGAGGTTGGAGAGTAGGTGACAGAGTGGGAGAAGATAAATGTTGAAGAGGGTGGGGGAGAGTGAGGATCCCTGTGGTACTCCCATATTGGCTTGGATGGGATGAGATTCCTTGTTATTTATTTTGACTCTGTATGTTCTGTTCTCTAGGAAGGATTTAAACCAGTTGAACGCTGCTCCTGTGATGCCGATATCTGTGAGTCGTTGTAGTAAGCTGGTGTGATTCACGGTGTCGAACGCCGCTGACAGATCCAGGAGTGCGAGGAGGCAAGGATGGCCTTTTTCAAGATTGAAGATGATGGTGTCAGCTAGAGTAGTTAATAGAGATTCGGTGTTCTTATTCTTCCGGAATCCAAATATGGCTGATAGACAGGAACCCTGTAGAACTCCACACTGTAAATTCAACCACTCAGTGATATTTTCACCCACTAGCACTTGATATTGTTGGCCTGACAAATAGGACCCAAACCATTTGCTCACCAACCCATCTATCCCAATATCTGCCAATCTGGATAATAACAAAGGGTGAGTAGAGTCAAATGCAGATGAAGTATCCAAAAAAATTATTACTATATCATGATTCTTATCTAACTCCCAAAGAACATAGCCTGCTCATAAACCAAAAGAGTTTCAGTACTATGTGCACTATGGAACCCGTTTTGACGTGGACTAGGTACATCATTAAATTTCAAATAAGATGTCAACTGATTCAATATTAGTTTTTCAATAATTTTCCCAACAGACGGTATTATAGAAAGTAGGTGACAGCAGCTTAGGTCAGACATGCATAAAGTGGTCCCTGATCCCTTCAAAAACAGATATACAATAGCCTTTTTGTATATCTCAGGAAAAAAGCCTTCTGTCAAGGATAAGTTTACCAGCATCAACAAAATTTCAGAAAAATAAATTTCTATTCAAGTATAAAAACCAAATATCAAATGTATGCCATTTAACCTGATCATTCAAATCACAGTTAAAGGGGCTAACATCCATAAAAACTATTGATGTAGCATGTGCAATCTTCAGACTTTTATCCTCCCAAAATTGTGCCAAAACAGTGGCATCAATCCCCTCTTGGATTACTTCCTCTGGCAATTCCGTTAACCAGTTTACGATAGAGAATAGCTCACTAGGATGATTTCCTCAATCTCATGAACATTGATCTATATGCATATTAGGGATGTGCAGACAAAAAGTTTTCGTTGATAAGTTGATAAGTTGAAGTTGAGGGTCGATTTCGTTCAATATGGACATATGGAGAATTCCATAAGTTGAGGGTCTGTCCATACGTTCACCGGTTCCCTAAATAAAAATTTAAACCCCCTCACCCTCCTTAATCCCCCCCCCCAAGACTTACCAAAACTCCCTGGTGGTCCAGCGGGGAGTCAGGAATCCATCCCTGTATTCCTTTGCGAGGAGCACATGAAGTTGGCGTCACGTCGAGTGACGCTGATGTCACGTGCTCCTCCGTGCCTCTGCTCCGGGACCCCCGTTGGACCCAACCGGAGCTTTTGGCCAGCTTGGGGGGGCCTCTGCGGGCATATATCTATTATTGGTGATTCTAATTGATGGGCAGGCATATACATTCCTAAACATATATGCTCCTAATAAGGATCAGGTATCCTTTTAGGATCACATATCCAAACTACTTTTGGTACATAGTAATGGATTGCCTACTTATTGGGGGAGATTTCAACTTGGTTAGGGTACCTAAGATGGATGCCTCAAGGGGGAGTGTCTCAGCACATTCCTAGTTTAGATATAGTATTTGATAGCTATGATAAAGGTATAAGATTCTGGCATCTTAATGAATCTTTATTGTTGGACAAAGAGTTCAATCAGACTGTAATCTCCAATATCAAAGATTTTTTTCTCCTGAATGATAAAGGCAAAATCTCTTCATCTGTGGTATGGGAATCATTTAAGGCTTACCTTCACAGGCTTCTAATATCAAGGGGTGCCTTTGTTATGAAAAAGAATACCCAAGCAGCTAGAAATCTTCGGGAAACTATAAGTATGCTGGGGCATAAACATCAGGCTACAGGGAGCACGAAGATATTGACTCAATTGTCTCAAGCAAGGGAAGATCTTCTGAGGTTGAAATCTAAGAACATGGCACATTGGCTAAACTGACAAAACAATCTTACTTCGAGGGAGGTAATAAAGCTGGGAAAATATTAGCCAATAAGTTAAAAAAAATTCAATATCAAAACACCATATCTAAAATTAAAGGAGATGGCGATAGAATGCTAACCAACAATATGGATATTAGGAATAGATTTCTTGTATTTTATGCTCAATTATATAGCCCTAATATAACCATTCAGCAACAGCATGTGGAGGCATATCTGGATTCCATTCCATTCCTGTACCGCTTTTAAATGAAGAGGCGAAATTAGAGCTGGAAGCGGAGATAAGTACCCCCGAAATTCTATATACTATTAAATCCCTTAAAATGGGGAAATCACCAGGACCAGACGGCCTTACTGCAAAATTTTATAAGCAATTTGGACCTTACATAGTGGCACATTTATAAAAAGTATATAATTCCTTACAGGAAGAGGGGTCATTAGCCGGGGATGCCAATTTAGCGGGGATTACGGTACTACCAAAACCAGGACGGGATCCTACCATTTGAGGCTCGTATCGACCAATCTCATTGATAAATCTTGATTTAAAAATACTGGCGAAAATTCTTGCTGGTCGCATAAATAAATATATTACACAGCTTATACATCAGGACCAAGCAGGATTTATACCAGGGAGATTAGCTGGGGATAATATCTGTAAACTCTTAAACCTGATATGGGTAGTGCTTTCCAGTAAAGTGGAAGCCGTTTTTCTATCAATTGATGCCAAAAAGGCATTTGATATGGTGCATTGGCCATTTCTGTTTGGGGTCTTGAAAAAAATGGGATTTGGACCCTACTTCTGTAATTGGCTCATTAAACACTATGAAAAACCTAGAGCATGTTTAAAAATAAATGGGGGATATTCTAATCATTTCACAGTGGGAAGAGGGACCAGATAAGGGTGCCTGCTATTTCCAACATTATTTGCTCTATTTCTGGAGCCATTGGCTATTAGTATCCATCTGAATAATCAGATACAGAGCTTTAAGGTGGGTAATGAATCGTATAAACTTTTCCTATTCGCCGATGACATTATGTTCACGGTTAGAAACCCGGACACTTCCCTAACAGGAATAAAGAAGGAAATACAGAATTTCAGTGATGCTTCCAGATTTAAAGTAAATTGGGAGAAATCAGAGATTCTCAACATTACCTGTCCCTAAGATACAGTCAACCATTTACGCCTTGTACACCCTTTTAGATGGGCTATGCAAAAAATTAAATATCTGGGTATACAACTTTCCAGGCGCCCTAGTGACTTATTTAAATTGAACTATACACTTTTGATCTATAAAATATTCCGAGATCTTGATATTTGGTCAAGATTGCAATTGTCCTGGATGGGGCGTATAGCTACTATTAAAATGAATGTGCTTCCAAAATTGCTATACTTATTCCAGTCACTTCCTATATCATTACCCAATAACTTGATTCAATGATGGCAGCGGAAAATTTTAGTTTCATTTGGAAGCATAGACCGCCCAGAGTCAGTAAACATGTATTATATCTATCTAAACTAGAGGGTGGTCTTGGGGTCCCAAATTTACACTGGTATCATGCAGCTTCCCAATTGAGGCCTCTGGTAATATGGCATGATTCAAGTGACTCTAAACACTGGGCCCAAATGGAGCAGCACTACATGGCAGGTATGCCGCTAAAAGCTATACCATGGCAACCAAGAAAAACATGGAGGGATTGCCGGACATGCTACCAACTACTAGAACGACTATGCAGATTTGGGACAGATGGAAAGGGAGATTGGTGGGTCGTAAGGACTATTATTATCTTTCTAATCTCTTTCACAATAGGACCTTTATTCCATGTCTCCCAAACCGGTCCTTTGAGGCATGGAAGGTCAGTGGTTTAATCTGTTTAGAACACATATGGGGGAAAGATAAATACCTCCCTTTCTCAACACTGTGTAGAGAGTTTGTTCTACCTAATAGTGAAGCTGTGGCATACAATTAAGTATCCAATGAGCAAAATGGAAAACCAATTAATGAATTAGAATAATTGCTCACTTTGTATTTTTTATCATTTATAGTTTTTAAATTTTAAAATTTTAATTTATTTAACAATTTTATTCATAAAAACTTTTTAAGGAAAAAAAGTGAACTGCATCAGCAAGCCAGTTGGCGTCTCTCCTACAACCTGGAGAGCGCTCGGTCTTCTCAATCACTTGCAGTCACTTAGATGTACAGTTATTGTTGTCAACACATTTAAATCATACAACTCAAAATGAGATCCTCGTTGAACGCCAGCGAAGGCGATTGAATTGCCTCAATGTGATATAGACAGCTTCCAAGCGATATAGATGGTATTGAAAACTTTACAAACAAGGCTCAACTACGGCCAAAGTTTCGCTGAAAACAGCTTCATCAGGAGTCAAAGATAACAAAATTCAGAATGTCTACCGACATGGTGGAATTCAACAAACAATTCCGTCTCTTGCATAAAACAGAATTTTACAGCCTGTTGATATTATCTTCTTTTCACTATATTCACATTGTTCCTTTCTCTTTCTGTCAATTCTGAGATTGGGACCCTAAGGTCTCCTGCTTGATTTCAAGATGGACAGAAAACCAAAGCATTCTGTTTGCTTTTTTGACTGCCAAAGCATTCTGAGCCAAGGATTTCAAAGTATTATCCACTGTAATGCTTAGATCTCTTTCCTGGATGGTAGCTCCTAATATGGAACCTAACATCATAAAACTACAGCATGGGTTATTTTTCCCTATATGCATCACCTTGCACTTATCCACATTAAATTTATCTGCCATTTGGATGCCCAATTTTCCAGTCTCACAAGGTCCTCCTGCAATTTATCACAATCTACTTGTGATTTAACTACTCTGAATAATTTTGTATCATCTGCAAATTTGATTATCTCACTCATCGTATTCCTTTCCAGATCATTTATAAATACGTATTGAAAAACACCAGTCCAAGAACAGATCCCTGAGTTACTTCACTGTTTACCCTTTTCCACTAAGAAAATTTACCATTTAATCCTTGTTGCACTTTCCAGCCACGTATGCTCTGCGTCCGGGCCTGCTCACCTCGCTACGCCTTCTACCAGCTCTGCTCACATCCCCTCCACAGCCGCTTCCTGCTCGCAGCATCTCCGGTCTCCCTGAGCTCCTGCTCTGGACCAGGCCTCACAGCGGAGCTCGGCGTCCTCCCTAGCATCAGCCCTGCCCCTAGGCATGCGTGCGCAGACTGCCCGCCTTCTTAAAGGGCCAGGGGCAGAACTCAGCTCCGCGGCGCACCCTGATTGATCACTGCTTAAAAGGAAGTGGTCTGACCCCACTTCCTTGCCTTGGCAATCGAGTTGATCACATTGTGATAGCTAGTTTGCCTTCCTGTTCAAGTCTCCTGTTCCAGTCTCCTGTTCCAGCATCCTCCTGTTCCTTCATCTCCCCAGGAAGTACCATTCAGACTGTCTTATCGGTACTGACTTCTGCTTGTTACTTTACTACATTTGATCACTGCCTGGAACCTGATCTTTGCCTGACTGACCATCCTTGGACTGACTACTGGTTTTGACCGCTGCTTTGGCTTACCACGCTATCCTTGACTCTGGCCTTGATCCTCGCTCTTCATTCAGAGACTCTGTTCTGTCTTTCTCTGGCTCCTGGAGTCTCTGACCTGAACATCGACCATGCACCCTTGTTCGTGGTGGGCACACCCCTGAACTTTATCTCTTGGAGATCCTGTGAGGCCCACCTAAGATCAGGCAGCCCGAGTAACGAAGGACTCAACCTGAGGGAACCCCGGGTTGCTATTGGTGAAGCCCCAGCTAGCCTCCTGTGCTCCGCTTCCTGGTGGCAGGCACTCTCGGGGTCCAACCAGGGAGCCTACCAATCCTGCACCAGGCCAAGAGTCTACCTCCTGGCGCAACAATCCTACTCTCTATTTCCTGTCTTTCAACCAGTTTGTAATCCATGAAAGGTCACTGCCTCCTATCCCATGACTTTTTTTACATTGACATTGTTTTATATTTGGAATTGTATATGGTTTTGAATAGCTATATCTAAATTAGCAGTATATAATACTTTTACAATAAAAATATATTACTTAACTTGTTTGTTGACTTTTATTCTATTATATCTAAGTGGATGGAAACTGTACTACTTTATTCAAAACAGTTGACCATTAAATAATATCAAATAGCCAACCATATTTGTTTAAAATGTTGGTATTTTCTTGTTCTATTTCATTTTAAGATGGCTACACTGACTTGTTATAATATTTTAGTAAGATATATTTCCCATTAGTGAATCTTACTCATTGCAGTCTATAGATTTATTTCTTTAATGAGCCAATGAAATCTTGGTTTTACTTCAAACATGTTTTTTAACTTAAAGTTGAGTATCTGAAAGATTTATTTTGTCATTAGTCCAATTGGCTTCTGTGCTAATGAACTGTGTCTTCTGAAAGTGTTACATTACATGTTGATTAAGGCAGAATCAATGCTGAAATGTATTGACTATGCCTCCCTTCACATAAGATGTAGTATAAAACATTGTATAAGGATGGTAATAATGCTGTAGAGCATAGTGTGCATAATGTATGGTAGCATACTGTGTTCATAGCCCCGAGAGTAATCTACAGGCCTTAATCAACAATAAATAAGTAGCTATTTAAACACTGAATTGGCCAATTGGATAAGCAGGTTCAGACCTTACTTATATTAAAATATGCTTAGGAAAGCAGATATTCTTTTCCAAATAGAATCCAAAGCATTTATCATTCAGGAATTGTAAATTGAAATGAGACGCAAGGGAAAAAGGTGACTTGACCAAAGGCACACAAAAATTTAATGTTGGTAATGGGAATACAAAGCATGAAGTCAATTCTATTCTGTAACCAGCTGTGAGCTCTAACTAATATACTGCATCACTATTACATGCGCAGTAGTTGAACGGGGCTTTACTGACATGAAGTCTTTCCAATTCTGCTAGCCAAAGAATAGCTGAGCTACTACTAAGATATTATAATTTCAGTCTGCTTTTATAGGCTTTTAGACATTGACTCTAGAGCACTAGATGAAGTCTTCAATATTTTCATTGGCCTGCCTCCCATAATATCACTAAAACAGAGCCTTTATATAAATACAACTCAAACTAAAAGTATTGTTAGCACGCAAGTCAGTAAAAAGAGAGTATGCACATGAAAATGTTACCTAATGGGCTGTGCAATAAGTTATAGCATGGCTATGTTAAAACATTTCCCTAATAGCGTGCCCATGCTGCATATTAACTTCAAAATGCAAATAATTAAATAGTATGAACCTGCCTGTTACTTAGCTTTGAAAAAGCTAACTAGCATGTGCATGCTAAATGGAAGATGCTCAGTTCTCTTTTACTCAGGTCTCTGTTCCCTTGCTGCAAAATTGTACCCAAGTAAACCTGGCACTTGGGGCTCTTGTCAGTGTTGAGCAGGGCCGGTGGAAGCACTAGGCAAACTAAGCCTGGGCCTAGGGTGCCGAGTATTAGGGGGCGCCGCGAGCAGCGGTATCCCGAGGAGAGCCAATGCCCCCGGGCGCAGGGAGGCTCATGCGGCCGCTGGTGGACCTCATCCCACGGGCGGCTGAGCAGCGACACATAGCAGGCAGATCGGCAGCTCCACCACAGCCCGAAGAAAAAAGTCGCATTCAAACATGCAGGTGCTCCTCCTCCTTCCTGCCTGCGCGGCCCTGGAAGAAAATGTTGCCGGAGCCGCACGGGCAGGAAGGAGGAGGAGCATCAGCGCGTGCAGAAGAGGAGCAGCGCTTACGGGCCGCCGCAAATCCCAAGTCGCAGCGGCCCGAGAAAAGGAAGAGGCCCAATAGCAGGGCCTCCGCAGATCCCACATTGCAGTGGGTGGCCCGAGAAGATCAGGGCCGCTGCAGAGCCCATCCTGCAGTGATCCTTGAAGAGGAGGCCCAGAGGTGAGAGAAAGCCTGAGGGTCTGTAGAGTGTGTATTTATTTATTTATTTATTTTTGTTTTATATACCGATCTTCCTACATTAGATGCAAATCAAACCGGTTTACATAGAACAATAACTTACCAAATGGCATTACATGAAACAATTAACATTTAAACAACATTAAATAACATTGTCAGGAGAATAAACCAATTATACAAATTTAATTAAATGGTGTATGTCTGCGTGTATGAGATGAATAAACCAATTATACAAATTGAATTAAATGGTGTATGTCTGCGTGTATGAGATGAGTTGAGAGATTGTATGTGAGAGTGAGTTGAGAGACTGTGTGTGGGAGTGAGCACCTGAATGTTTGCAGAGACAGCATGTGAGAAGCCTCTGTGTGTGTGAGAGAGACAGCATGTGACAGTGAGAGCCTGTGCTTGAGCAAGACAGCATGTGGGAGTGAGAGAGAGCCTGTGTGTGTGAGAGTCAGACAGCATGTGCCAGTGAGAGACTGTGTGTATGAATGATGTTATGAGAGAGAACATGTGACAGTGAGAGCCTGTGCTTGAGCAAGACAGCATGTGAGAATGAGAGAGAGCCTGTGTGTGTGAGACTCAGACAGAATGTGCCAGTGAGAGACTGTGTATATGAATGATTGTATGAGAGAGAGCATGTGACAGAGCCTGTGCTTGAGCAAGACAGCATGTGGGAGTGAGAGAGAGCCTGTGTGTGTGAGAGTCAGACAGCATGTGCCAGTGAGAGACTGTGTGTATGAATGATGTTATGAGAGAGAACATGTGACAGTGAGAGCCTGTGCTTGAGCAAGACAGCATGTGAGAATGAGAGAGAGCCTGTGTGTGTGAGACTCAGACAGAATGTGCCAGTGAGAGACTGTGTATATGAATGATTGTATGAGAGAGAGCATGTGACAGAGCCTGTGCTTGAGCAAGACAGCATGTGGGAGTGAGAGAAAGCCTGGGTGTGTGAGTCAGACAGCATTTGCCAGTGAGAGACTGTGTGTTTAAATGATTGTGTGAGAGAGAGCATGTGACAGTGAGAGCCTGTGTGTGTGTGTGTGAAGAAGATGGAGAGAAAAGAAATAGAAAAAAAGACAATATAAAAGGAATTGGCAAAAAAATAAGAAAGGGAAGGTGGAAAAAAAAAGCCTGTGACCAACCGATTAGAAAACTAAGATCAGACAGCAAAGGTAAAAAAAAAAAATACTTTTTTTGGGAATGTACAAGAGTAGCACTTTCTCTATGTGGATCTCACAATGTACGAGATCAGCATGGAGGAAGTGGAAGCCCAAGGGGCCTGCACAGAGGAGGCAGCAGAATTGGCTTCAGTGCCAGTAGCAGCAATCGGTGCCTCCCCAATAGCCATGCGGCAGCAGTGACAGTGGCAGCAGAGGAATGAGAGAGGTTCCGAGGTTACTGGCAAAAGAAAGAGAGGGGGGTCTGTCTTTAGTGTGTGCATGTGTATGAATGGGACTCTGCCTGGGGGTGTTTGTGTGTAAATGCACGGGTGCCTGCCTGGGGGTCTGTGTGTATGAGAATGAATGTGTGCATGCCTGGGGGATGAGGAGGGAGTGGTGTGAAAATGAATGGGAGCCTGCCTGGGGGTCAGTGTGTGTGTGAGAATGACTGGGAGCTTGCCTGGGTGTGTGTTTGTGTGTATGTGAGGGAGCCAGTGAGTGTGAGAACATGAGTGTGTATGAGAAAATCCAGGGGACTAAGAGTTTGTGTGTGTGGGGGGGGGGGGGTGGAGGGGGAGAGAGTGTCTTAGAGCCTGACAGTGTGTCAGTGTCTGTGAGAGCAAGAGGTTATGGTGGATATAAGAGCATGAATGTGTATGTATGTGACAGTGTATGTGTGAGAGAGAATGGACATGAGTATGTGTGAGAGAGAGAGGATAACCTCCTAATCCTCGACAATATCAGGGTGACGAAATGAAGAGCTCCCACAGAAGGGGACAGCAGGGGCTTTTTAAAATCCTTATTAGTTTTAATTATTGGATGTTATTTGATATATGTGCTGTTTTGAAATATTTTATTGGTGTTTGGGAAATTGTAAAAAATGTATATGATTTTAATTAATAGAAATTCTATTTATCAGTAGTTTTAAAATATTCTTTTATTATGGTTTTACTAATAAATTTGGGATTAAACCCCCCTAAAACTCCTAGAACCCAGGGAATTTCAGTGATGGGCGCAAGAAGGGACTCTTAGGACCTCTACCCAGATAGTATTTAGAAAATGGAAATGGAAAATTTTAAATGATAGTAATAAATGTATCACTAGCTGTAAAATGTTTTTTAAAACACTTTCAGATGTCTGCAGTAAAATCAAAATTAATGTCTTAAGACCAATGGTAGTGTCGATTCACCCCGAGAATCAATGGACTGGCTTAAACAAACCTAGACTACCATAGCGATCTCATAAATTCTGAAGCCATAATCGGAGAATACATAGAAACAGAGAAAATGACGGTAGAAAAGGGCCAAATGGGCAATCCAGTCTGCCCAGCAAGTTATAGTAGCATCTGCTGTGCCATACAAGCCACCCCCTTCCTTAGTTTCCCAAACCATCAAAGTCAGGGCCCTTGTTGGTTGGTTGCTGTCTGAATCCAATTCCCTGTTAACTCTTGCCACTGAAGCAGAGAACAATGTTGGAGTTGCATCAAAGTATCAGGCATATTGGTTAAGGGTAGTAACCACCACACCAGGAAGTAACCCCCATGCTTATTTGTTTTCCCAGACCTTAAAATCCAATGTCCTTGTTAGCTGTTGTCTGAATCTAATTCCCCTTTTCCCCCTGCCATAAAAGCAGAGAGCAATAACGTGGTTGCATCAACAGTATGAAGGCTTATTGGTTAAGGGTAGTAATTGCCACACAGGCAAGTTACCCTCATGCTTACATCATTCAGGTCATTCTCAACCCTTCATTCTGGAGGTAGATGCCTTTACCCATAGGGTAGGCACTTTCCTCCTAATGCATAACTCTAAGGGTACTCTCATGACTTGTTCCTATTCTCACCAATCAGACATTTTGTGGTAGTGACTCTCCCATTTTGGTGGCTGAGTGTAAAACTTCAAATAGGGTTTTGGATGTTAAGAAGAGGGTCACTACAGCCTGAACTAAGATGGCTGCCGAATAAGGATGCGACAGAAATGCTCTCCCTGCAGTTTCTTTGAAATTGCCTTTTTCTTGATTCAATTTTTCCTCGATATGCCTCATACCAAGAGGAAAGCAAAGTAACGAGGAATGACTGCTAGTTCTCCCATTTTAGACCCTTTTCAACCTAGAATCAAGGGCTTTTTCACCACAAATGTGGCTCAGATGCCAAGAGAAGTGGCCGCTGGTGGAGGAGTGCCAGAGCAAGCGCCCTCTCCCCAGGCCTATGATACCACTCTTAGCCCCGGCAATTTGAACAAACCAGCTCCCCCGCCCCCACTTTGTGAGTATAGAGAGCTCGGCAAGTGCAGAAATATCTCCGGAGGATAATCGGAGAATTTTGGACCATTTGCAACAGAGAATACTCACAGGAACGAGCGGAGAACCCCGGATTCCAGGAGAGATGACCACGCCAGTGTTGGAGGATAAAGGTGTTCCTGTAACTCCCCAGGTGGTAAGAACTAACGAGTCTAGAAGACCTGATCAAGACTCAAGGTTGGGAACAGGCAGCAGTACGGGGTAGAGCAGGCCTCCATTAGCCCTCTGGGGAGTGAAATTTGCCTAGAATCTATGAATATTGAAGGCTTGTGGACTGTACAATTTTAAAGTCAATTTAAAAATCTTTACTAACTCTATTACAAACTACAATTGAAACTAAAAATCAAGTTTTGATTAACACTAACTTGATTACTACTTACAATTTAAAGTCTGAAGATATGGGTCAAAGGATTACCGCAGTTGAACATGTTCAACAGAATTTGGTCAAATCTGACTTTATACATGATAACTTTGAAAATGCAACGAGAGCACTCAACTTGAGGGTATTAAATTTTCCAGTAGTAAATTTTGTACCCCCCCCCCCCCCGATCTCTTTAAGAGAAATATTTTGCAGGTATTAAAAATTCCGGAGGCAGCAATGCCGGTAATAACAAAAATGTACTATTTGTCTCAGTCAACACAAGAAAATATACAGGCTCAGGGAGGATCAGCATCTTTAGATGTTTCAAGGATATTAGATACATCTCAAGAAGAGGAGGAGGTTGCCCAATGAAAGCCTTTACTTGTATCATTTGCATTTTTGATGAATTGCAACAATATCCTGAAACAATTTTTTTGTAACCGACAAAACTTTATTTCTTGGTCAGAAAGTGTGGATATTTCCTGATTTAGTAAAAGCTACACAGGTTAGAAGAAAAAATTTCCTATCTATGAGACCAGAGGTATTGCAATTAGGTGCTAAATTTGACCGGTGCTATCCATGTAAATGCTGTGTTATTTACCAAAATAACAAGTATGTTTTCTTTGATGCTAATCAACTCAGAGTGTTTCTGGATGGCCACCATGAAAGAGTCCCGACTGCTGGTTCGACATAAGAGTAATAGCCACGTACCTTACCGGCGTCATTACTGAATTGTTTTGTAAGATTGTTAAGATTTGCCTATTATTTTTGCTCCTTACTATGTTCAGCCTCTCTATATTTCTTACATTGTGGTACATGGTAAATGTGATTGCTAACATTTCCAACATTTAGGATGTAATTTTTACTTTGATTGTGTAATATCTATGTACCTTGATTGCCATAAATGATCTTTCTTTTGAAAGAAATGTAAAACTTATGAAAAGAAAAAAAAAGAAAAAAAGAAGAGGGTCACTATCAGATTTTATCAAAGTACCGACTGAGAGAGGAAAATGTGACTGCTCTTCTTCCTGCTAGGTCTTCTTCCAAAGAAATATGGGACAGAATCCACCAAGCAGTCTCCTAGGGGAAGAGAAAGAAGAATGATTCTTGATGGAAATAACTTAGATGGAATACAGTTATATATAAATAACTGGAAATATTAACTTTAATTTATCATTCTTTAGCAAGTTTTAAGAGCAAGTATGCAATAGCAATAACACTGTCAGAATCATTTAACATTTTTCTTGCTATATTTCAATAGATAGTTAAACATTTTAAAAAATGAAAATGAATAGAACTGGTTCTTTACCCCAAAAGAGTACTTATCAGATATGTTGGCCACTTTTCTCTTTAACAAACTACTTTACTCTCTTTCTGTCTCTTTTGTATACTGTAAATCTGTAAGTGTTCTCTTTCTCTCCTTTAAAATATTTAAATCCAGGTGGGTAAGTACAATGTTCTCAGTCTCTTTTCCTAGGATTCCCTATGTTAAGTGTTGGTGATATCTCAGTTTTGCCCTAGTCTAGCTAGACTATGTTGGTTCTGGGATGGTTACACTTAGCTGATTCCTTTGCTCTGCAGTCGATCTTTGCCCCCTCCACTGATGCTTGGCTAAACTGCTGTTCGGGATCACAGCTTTTGCAACTGGAGGGATACTGTCACCGGCTCCAACTGGGGAGTGTAGACTCCTGGCTTGACTTTGTGGCTAACTAAGCTTTAAATAACAGAAATAGTATTCTCCTAACTACACTGGCACCACAGTTTCTTCTGCAAGTGTACTAATTTGAGTTCCCACAAACTGTTGTCCAGGAGTCTTGTTGGACTGGGCTAGCTTACTGAATGAAATAAAAAAAAAAAAAAAATTTAAATTTACCTCTCACTATCTATGCAAAGAGGAATTGCTTCAGTGGTTTCTTCTGTGTGTTTTACAGAAATTACACACTCTCACTCTCTTTGTACTCACACACATTTCAGGTAACTGTTTTACAGACCAGGTATTTAAATAATATAAGGCTAAGTCACTTTGTAGAAATATATATATCCTGGGATTAGAATATAGGGTTTTCCTCTTTGCTGCAGTACAAGTATAATAGCACACCACTGTATTTGCATCTCTTTTCACACTCACAGATCTGAGTTTTAAACCCTGAGTATTAATCCTTTCCAACATTTAATTTGTTCCCTTCACTGAATGTGAAGTGTACTCTATTTTCCTTATTAGCACAACTTTGTGCAGTTGGATTCTCTTATTGCTGAACCTTATAAGTAATATAGGCAAACAGTTTAGGCAAATTGGCCCTTAAGTCACGCCAGACAGACCTTAGCAAAAAAAACCCCAAAAAAACCAAAACACTAAAGTTTTCTGTTCCCCTCTTTCATAGAGGATCTAGTTATCATATAGCAGGTGTCATTAATTAATCTTTTTCCCTCTCAGGAAATAAACTTCTCTCAGGGACTTAAATTTCTCCTCATTATTGGAGAGACAGGGGTATATAGCAGAGACATGCACAGCTATATAACTGGATGTGTGACCTTAAACTCCTTTCTCAATCTCTCTTCTCAGGTTCAGGCAATGCATAAATCTTCTATCAATGGCAGATAAAAACACATGAATCAGCCACAGATATTAATCTTACAGGATTAACTGACTCTAGCCTGGTTCTTACCTGGAATATACTTTGTATACATTCATACACACAATATTCATATACTCTCTGGTGTGTGCCTTCCTCTCTGTGCTTTTTACTACTTTTTAAAGTTTCTGAGCAAGCTCTGGGGTAGAGCTGGGACATACCAACCCTTCTGCTCTGTCTCTCTCAACTGCCACTCTTTGACTGGAATCCCAACTGCAACAATTGTCCTGTCAGTTTAGCTTGAAGCACTTGGGTTACTATGGAAATGGTACACTAAGGGCCGGATTTTAAAACATATGGACATGGCCTACATGTACATTCGCTACCTGGCGCGCATGTTATAAAATCCGAGGTCGACGTGCACAAGGGGGTGCACAATTGTGCACCTTGCGCGCACCGAGCCCTATCCGAGCCGCGATGCCTTCCCCTGTTCCCTCCCAGGCCCCTCCAGAGCGGCCTCGGAGGGAACTTCCTTACCCCCCCACCCCACCTTCCCTTCCCTTCCCCTACCTCCCTCGCCCTTTTCCCCCTACCTTTGATGCTTTCTTTTTTTTATTTCAAAACTTACTTCAGCCCTGGGGCTGAAGTAAGTTGCACACGCCGGCCGACTGCCAGCGTGTGATCCCCGCCCAGAAGAGGTCTCTGGCCCTGCCCCCCCCCCCCCCCCCCCCCCCCCCCCGGACCACCCCTTTTGTAAAGCCACGGGACTTACACGCATCCCGGGGCTTTATGCGCGTCGCCGGGACTTTTGAAAATATGCCCGGCATGCTTAACCTTTTGAAAATCCGACCCTAACAGTTACCAGCAGCTCTTAGTCTCCAGTATGGGCTATGACAGCTCTAATCAGTTGATAACTTTTACTGAGAGCTGTGGGTGGGAACCCTGAAACTCTACACTGTGACAGCCAACTTTACCTCAAATTTTAGTTTTAAAGTGTTTTCTCTGCTATTATAATTAACAAAAGAACATGTTACCATATCCCTTTCTTTATTTTAACCACTGGGTTACATTATTTTTCAAGGAAATTCTCTCCAGCAGAGAAGAATTATACCATTGGTGATTGTGAGATACTAGTGGTCAAGCTAGCCTTGGAAGAATAGCAACATCTGCTGGAGGCGGCAAAGCATCAAATAACCATTTATATGGATCACAAGAACCATGAACATTTGGCACAGGCTGAAAAGTAAAAATGTTATCCTATAATTATTTAATCACCCTGTTCCATGTAAACCGATACGATGTGCAAATGGTTATCGGTATATAAAAGCCTTTTCATAAATAAATAAATAAATAAATAAATAAATAAACAAACAAATAAATAAGATAAAATCCCAGTCAAGCCTACTGGTCTCTATTTTTCAATCGATTTGACTTTGAGCTGCAGTACTGACCAGTTGACAGTAACCATCAAGTGGATGCTGTTTCCTGGTCATTTGATATTGAGGGGACCCAGAAAACATTACAGCACATTATTGACCCAGCCAAAATTGTGGATACCACCATATTCACAGTTCCTCCTGGCAAGATGGTGGTACCCGAATGCCTATGCCAGAAGGTTCTTCAGTGGGTTTACGACTCACATCCATCTGGTCATCTTGGCATTACTCAGACATTTGAATTAATTAACTGTGCAAAACTATTGGTGGCCATAGATGAAGACCAATGATCAGCATTACATAGGATCCTACCCTACATTCCCCATGCATAAATTGTCAAAGTCCAAACATGGGGGTTGTTACAACCACTGCCATCTTACATGGAATCCTGGACCCAATTAGCCACAGATTTTGTCTGTGCCCTTTTCCTCTCTAGTGGCAATACCACCATATGGGTGGTTGTGAATAGATTCTCAAAGAAGGTGCATTTCATTCCCCTCCCTGGTCTACCATCTACGCCTGAATTAGCTAAACTCTTCTGCCTGTGTGGGCTACCACTTCATATCCTCTCAGACTGAGGGGTTCAGTTCACCACCTGATACTAAAAGACCTCTGGTAAAAGTTGGAATAACATTCTATTTCACCTCTGCATACTACCCTCAGAGCAATGGACAAACAGAACAGGTGAATCAAAGCCTCAAGGCAATCCTGTATGCTTATGGAATCTACATCAAGATAACTTGGCTTCTCTCTTCCCATGGGATGTTTTCTCATAATAATCATGTGAGTAGCTCCACAGGATCATTACCCTTTTATGTAGTCTTCCCTGAGTAGCCAGACTGCTTCCTATTTTGGACAATTTTCTAGGTCAACCTGACAGGAAAAATACTCATCTTCTCCTGGACAAAGCGGTAGAACATTCTAAGGATCAAGCCAACAGGAAACACCGTCCTGCACCTAGGAAGCTTTCTCCTGGATTTATCAAAATGCACTAAACACCACATGTGATAGAAAAAGGGGTGTGTTTTATGGTAATAGGCAATTTATCACAATTTGTGCTAATACCTATGCAAAGAGCTAACTTTTTCACACTTTGAGATAAATGCAGTATTTCCTACATACAACCACTGGGGGGGGGGGGGGGGGGAGTGAGAGAAATCGTCAGAAATTGGGGGCTCCCCCAAAACGATAGGAAAACCCCACGATATTGATCGTGGGGGTTCCCTTATCGTTTTGGGGGAGTGCGGGAAAAACGGCACACAAAAATAACCCCTAAACCCACCCCGACCCTTTAAAAGAAACCCCTTAGCTTCCCCAACCCTCCCGACCCCCCAAAAAACTTTCTACAGGTAACTGGTGGTCCAGTGGGGGTCCCGGGAGCGATCTCCCGTGATCTCCTGCTCCGGGCCGTCCTCCCGCTCCCGGGCCGTCGGCTGCCACTAATCAAAATGGCGCCGATGGCCCTTTGCCCTTACCATGTGACAGGGTATCCGTGCCATTGGCCGGATCCTGTCACATGGTAGGAGCACTGGATGGCCGGCACCATCTTGTGCTCTTACTATGTGACAGGGGCTGACCAATGGCACCGGTAGCCCCTGTGACATAGTAAGGGCAAAGGCTATCGGCGCCATTTTGATTACTGGCAGCCGATGGCCGAGGCCAGCATGACGGCGTCATTCCCATTCTTCCAGGGAGAGAGGACCACGACCCAGTTGCATAGGTTCTTCTATGTTGCTTCCGGAAGCCGAAGTAGTTTGTGAGACAGTTGGAACTGGACGAGGGGGATTCCATGAGGTGGTTCTTCTGGAGTTAGCTCCTTCACGAGCTCTTTCTTGCAGGCGACGGTCAATCCGAGTTACTAATTCAATATTCGAGTCCAAGGACCTTGGTAATTCATGAGCTGCCATCTCATCCTTGATTTTCGACGACAGACCATCCAGGTATAATAAACGCAAACAATTCTCCTCCCAGTGAAGTTCTGAGGCCAGTGTTCTGAACTCGATGGT
Source organism: Rhinatrema bivittatum (assembly GCF_901001135.1). Lineage (NCBI taxonomy): Eukaryota > Metazoa > Chordata > Amphibia > Gymnophiona > Rhinatrematidae > Rhinatrema > Rhinatrema bivittatum. The sequence goes on along the minus strand of NC_042617.1, from coordinate 545,404,404 downwards.
GTAATCTGCGAGAGCTTGGTTCCCTTGTCGAAGTTGCAAAAGTTTAGAACCGGCTACTACCTACATCGAAAACCGCAAGAAAAAGTTCCAAAAACTTTTGAAGATCTTGTAGGATTGGGTCTGACCGTCGCCAATAGGGGGAAGCCCATGCCAGGGCCTTCCCCTCCAAGAGCGACAAAATGTAGGTAGTCTTAGTGAGGTCGTCTGTGAACGAAGAGGCTTGAAGTTCAAAATGCATGCTGCACTGGTCGATGAATCCTTGACACAACTGAGGATCCCCTGCATAGCGTGGAGGTATGGGTAGTGGAATTGTAGTTCAGGCGGGGTTTGTCATCAACGCTGGCACGGCGGCAGCAGCAGCTTGAGCCGCTGCCATGGAATCCAGGCATGCATTAAGTCGTTCTAAGGATGAAGCCATGGATTCTAGGATACTTTGTTGTTCCATGACCTTCTGGGCCAGTCCCGGAATAGCTTGCCGCGCCAAGGCCTCTGCCGGGTCCATGGCCTTGGTATTCTGTTATGAAAGTGGACCCTAGTTTTGAGGTAGATGACTACCGTTGAAGGGCGAGGCCTCTTGGACTGTAGAGACTTGCTAGAAGTCTTCACCCTGGAAGTACGCAACCCCCCCCAGGAGGAGCCCGTAGGGGTCCGGCCGCTGGGACTTAGGCGACTCCTCTGAAGACTGTAGATGGTCTGGATGCAGGCGCCTCCTGCAGGTCGTGGGTTCCAGATGGCTGGCGCCTCCAGCAGGTCGAGAAAGTCTGAGGACGGAGACGAGTCCAAAACCAGTCCGAAAATCAATATACCAGCGGGGTCCGAGTCCAGTCCAGGGTCAAGGCAGGAGAAGGGTCCAGAGCCGTACCGGGATCAAGCCAGGAGAAGGGTCCAACGCCGTACCAGAATCAAGCCAGAAGAAGACACGTCCACCAGTCCAGAAGTCAAGAGCCAAGAATCAATCCACGGAGCAGGGAAGAAGAGCGGGACGAAGAACCAAGAACCAGGAACCAGGAACACCCTCAGGCCGGAACCTCAATACCAAGGCAAGGTCTGAGGGGCAGACCTTGCCCTTAAATACAGGAACCTGGAGGATGTGCTTCAGAAGGGAGCTACGACACTTCCTGTCGTGACCCCTTTAAATCTTGTCTTCAGCCGTGCGCGCGGCCCTAGTGCAGCAGGGGGAAAAGGGGCGGAGTCCCTGCATGAAGCAGAGCCCCACGGCCAGCCAAGCAGCAGCCCAGGCCGCACGGAGAACGTCGTCGGAGGCTTCCTGCACCTGCAGGAGCCTCAGCAGAGACCTGACGCCGTGGGTAAGTGCTGGGTCCCGGCCGCGGACCGCCGCGACCGGTGGCCATGACAGTCGGCCCCGGTCGTGGGCTGCCGCGGGCGGCAGTCATAACACACATCCCATTAAGATAAAAGAGAAATATACCTCCCCAGGGCACTGAAATAAGAATCACACCTATCATCCTGGACCTTGGAAGACTTATTCCTCCCCCAAATTGGAAAAGCACCCTTTCTGGAATGGTATTGGAATGGGAGCAAGTGGAGGAAGGATTTGGTTCCGGGACCCACATGTGCCCTTGCCCTCCTGGCCCCTAAACCAGAAAGGGGGTTATAGGCTGTAATGATATTTAAAAGTATGCACTGCAGGGGGTGTTTAGATGCAGGCTCCTTAAGCTGAGAGTAACTTTATTCTTTGCACAAAAGCTTTATTGATTTTGTTGTCCCTTTATTTACACTTCCTGATGCTTAGCCTATCTCAAAATATGACACTTCCAGTGACGTTGCATATTCATCACCCACTACAGAGACATCAATTTTTGAAGTGACTCACCCATTTTCTTGATGTATTTCTGAAATAAATTCTACTTTCCAGATTTTCAATAAGCATTCCCCTTTTGATTTTCTCAGCACTCTCCATCCGCTGCCTGCTGAAAAGTATTAAGGCAGTATTTCACTCCTTTGTTTAATTTTTAATGGAAATTGCTCCATATCTACTTTTTTTTCAAAGCACTATTGCTTTGTAAGTTTCTCATCTGTAAAATGTCAGATACCCTAGATGCCTGTGCTTCATGCCTCTCTGAATATCTAAGTTCCCCAGGACATGTTTGCAACTTTCTTAAGTGCAACCTGAAGGGAGAGGGAGAATTTATGTTCAAATTTGGACAGAAAATTAGCTTATTCTTTTCTTAAGATTTCTTCTCAATCTGCTAATAGGCTCTTCGGCCAAATGATTCAGACTTGGATGGTGATTTTGCTTCTGATTCTAGTGGTGCATCAGAAATTTTGACACAGATTCACAAGCATTCAGTGAACCACTTCTCAGTTTCCATGGTAAAAGTTGTTAAGGACTTGCTAATAAATGGCAGATTTGAAAATTACATAGTAAAGAAAGATACATTTTTTCAAATTTTCTTTTTATTTCATTCCTAGAACAGAAGAAAGTAGTAAAATAGTGGTGATTTATTAGTTCCTTCTGAGTGATGAAAATGTACATTCCTTTAATATGCCCCTGAGTCACTGTGTTAAATTTTAATGGTCACTGCTAATGCAGTGTTATTCCAGCTCACCCTAAATATAGATATTTTCAGTGGCAAATTAAGAGTGCATTGAATGACTATATTTCAGGTTTTTCTGGACTAGCTTTTTTTGTGTGTGTGGACTCTTCATGCATGAAGAATAAATCATTTATTTCAGTAGAAGAGCTTGGACTGAGCCAATACATATGCTGTTATGTCAGACCAGAGCTTATTTGTTGCAAGCAATGCAAAATGAATGAGATAGAGAGGGAGAGAATGAGAGAATTATTAATTTAAGTATTTACTATATAATATAAAGCACTAAGAAAGATGTTAGCCAATCAGAACACTGATCACTTGCAAGCCCTTTCTCAGGTTTCCCAATACCAGCTATGCTATAATACAGAAATTGGATAGTTTCCTTAAATTCAGTGATAAAAACACTTTCCCTTGCAGTCAGACTAAAAAAGAAAAAGAACGTGGTCCATATTATTCAGCCATTGTACGGCTCTGCTAGTTAGCTGGATACACTTAACTAGCTATCTTTAGGATATCTGGGTATATCCAGACATCCTAATACATTTATCTTATATTCCATTATAAATGAATGTTTAAACCCTCTTGTTACTTAAGACATAAATGAATGTTTACCATGTTATTGTGTATATAGTTACCATGTTATAATGTAAAATAGGGCGGACCCCGCCCTATTCTCTCAGTTACCTGTAAACCGATGTGATATCTCGATCGAATGTCGGTATATAAAAGAAAATAAATAAATAAATAAAAATAAAATCTGGCTAACTTTAGGACAGGTGTGTGGACCGCCCAGAGTTAGCACAATAAGTTATCTGTGCATGGAAACTTTTGAGATATTTAAATGTCTCTATCATGTCTCCTCTTGAGTGTACATATTTAGATCTTTATGTCTATCCCCTTATGCTTTAGAATGAAAACCAGTGACCATTTTAGTAGCCACCCTTTGGACGGACTCCATTCTGTTTATATCCTTTTGAAAGTATGTTCTCCAGAATTTTAGACAGTATTCCAAATGAGGTCTTACCAAGGACCTATACAGGGGAAATATTGCCTCTTTTCTTCTGCTGGCCATTCCTCTTGCTGTTGAGCTAAGCATCTTTCTGGCTTTTGCCATTGCTTTTTCCACCTATTTGACTACCTTAAGATAATCAGATGCAATCCCGCTTTTCCTTTGTACTTAGAAAAATTTCACCTCCAATATTGTATCTCTCCCTTGGGTTTTTGCATCCTAAATGCATTACTCTGAATTTTCTAGCATTAAATCTTAACTGCCAGAGCTTAGAATATTCTGCAAGCTTTGCTAGAGCCCTCTTCATGTTTTCCCCTCCTTCGTGACTGTCTACCCTGTTTGAGATTTTGGTATCATTGGCAAAAACACAAATCTTTCCCTATAATCCTTCCATTATTGAGCTCATGAAATGTTGAAAACAACCGGTCCAAGGACAGATCCTTGAGGCACACCACTAGTAATACCACCCTCCTTAGAGAAAAATCCATTTACCACTACCCTCTGTCACCTCCCACTCAACCAATTTCTAACCAGTCAGTCACTCTAGGTCCCATACCAAGGGCATTCAATTAATGTATGTCTCCTGTGCATAACTGTAGCAAGAACATTATGTCTAGCACTCTCCCTTGATACAGCTATCCAGTCACCCAATCAAAGAAATTGATCAGATTCATCTGACAAGATTCACTCTGGCAAAGCTATGCTGTCTCACATCTTGCAATCCATTGTATTCCAAAAACTGCACTGTCCTCTGTTTTAGCAGTGATTCCATTAATTTGCTCACTACAGAGGTCAGACTAACTGGTCTGTAGCTCCCAGCCTCCTCCTTTTAAAATGTAATATAAAAGATGGAAATGGTGGCCAATATGCTTTAGAATTTTCTAATTCTTGTTGCAGGAATCTGAGGCTATGCCTTAGATCTTCTACTTTCTGTTATCTGACCTTCTTTTGGTGGAAATGGAATGGGGAAAGAAAGCACCAAAGTGCCTAGGATGGCAAATACCGAAATCCATCAATGAATGATACCATCCATATGCTTAAACTGACAGAACCATTTATCTTATGACTATCTTTCCAAAGCCTGCATGCTTTAATACTCTTAAACAGTAGAGGCAAAGCCAGCACAACCATTAGGCGGGTCTAGGCTGTTGCCTAGGGTGGCATCAGTGGGTGGGGCACCATTTTCAAAATGTGAAAGGAGTGTGTTTTATACTAATAGACAGTTTATCACAATTTGCGCTAATACCTATGCAAAGTGCTAAGTTACCACAAATTGTGAGAATGTTTTTGCAATTTGAGATAAGTCCCAGAATTGTGGTATTTTCTACATACAATTACTGGCGGGGGGGGGGACCATGTTTACTATCAGGGCCACTGAGGGAGAGAGAAAGTGAGAGACAGAGAGACTAACCATGGTGCCCTCACACTAGATAGGTATTTATATCTCTATGGGAGGCCCACCTAGAAACTCGAGGTGAGGTTTAGGTATTAGTGTAGGGGTTAGGGGCCACTTTGACATTCAAAGTGAGACGTACAAACAGAACAGTGCTCTCTTGTGAAGATTTGATGACCTTCGGAGTGAGGAAACTCACCCAAAGATGAGATTTGTGCAATGTTCTCTCAACCTGGACTCTCTACCTGGGCAACATCAAGCTAGGTTGAGAGAACATTGCACAAATCTCATCTTTGGGTGAGTTTCCTCACTCCAAAGGTCATCAAATCTTCACAAGAGAGCACTGTTCTGTTTGTACGTCTCACTTTGAATGTTAAAGTGGCCCCTAACCCCTACACTAATACCTAACCTCACCTCGAGTTACACAGAGATATAAATACTAGGGATGTGCATTCGTTTTGAATGAATGTGAAATCCGCAACGTATAAGTCCCTATTTGTTGCATTTGTGGGGGTCCCGAAATGTATGGCGGATCCCCACGAATGCAATGTATCCTGAATGAATAAAATCCCACCCTCCTGATCCCCCCAAGACTTGCCAAAAGTTCCTGGTGGTCCAGCGGGGGTCCTGGAGCAATCTCCTGCAATCAGGCCGTCGGCTGCTGGTATTCAAAATGGCACCAATAGCCTTTGCCCTTACTATGTCACAGGGGCTACCGGTGCCATTGGTCGGCCCCTGTCACATGGCATGAGCACAAGATGATACTGGCCGTCCATTGCTCCTACCATGTGACAGGGGCCGACCAATGGCACCGGTAGCCCCTGTGACATAGTAAGGGCAAAGGCTATCGGCGACATTTTGAATACTGGCAGCCGACGGCCTGAGTGCAGGAGATTGCTCCAGGACCCCCGCTGGACCACCAGGGACATTTAGCAAGTCTTGGGGGGTCAGTAGGGTGGGGGGTTGTAGTTAATTAAATTTAAAGTGTTGGAATGGGTTTTTTTCAACATTAATGAGAAACGAATGCCATATGTAACTAATAGATGAATCGGGGTCCCCCAAAAATGGATGCAATGGATTTGGGTCCAGACGAATACGAATCCTGAATCATACGAATCCGTCCCTGCTGCACATCCCTAATAAATACCTATCTAGTGTGAGGGCATTATGGTTAGTCTCTCTCTCTCTCTCGCATTTGAGAACACATCGCAACATGCGACAAAGCCTTAATGCAACCTATCGCACAGCTTAACGCTACTGAAAAAGGTGTAGCTAAAATTGTCATTAAAACCATGCAATAGGGCTTCGGTAAACCCAGCCCACTCCCACCCCTAACTCCTCCTCTTTTTCTGATTTGCATCATACCATATGTTATGGTGCTATCACATGCATTAAAAGGTGTTTTCGCATGCGTTAAAGGTGCTTAATGCAAGCAAAAACTCCATAACGCTATTTGATAAATGACCCTGTAAGCAAGTAAGTGAATAAATCTCTAAGTATAAGTGTATAAGCAAATAAGCAGATGAAATAATAAGTAAGCATAGATTTTCATTATATATTCTTTTGTCTGATTATTGAGCTCTGTCCTTATAAAATTATTAGAGATGTGAATCGTGTCCTCGATCGTCTTAACGATCGATTTCGGCTGGGAGGGGGAGGGAATCGTATCGTCGCCGTTTGGGTGTTTAGAGTATCGTGAAAATCGTTAAAATCGTGAACCGGCACACTAAAACCCCCTAAAACCCACCCCTAACCCTTTAAATTAAATCCCCCACCCTCCCGACCCCCCCCCCCCCAATTGCCTTAAATTACCTGGGGGTCCAGCGGCGGTCCATAGCTAAATCGGGGGAAGGGGGAGGGCAGGAAAACCGGCACACTAAAACACCCTAAAACCCACCCCCGACCCTTTAAATTAAATCCCCCACCCTCCCGAACTCCCCCCCCCCCCCCCCCCACAAATGCCTTAAATTACCTGGGGGTCCAGCGGCGGTCCGTAGCTAAATCGGGAGAAGGGGGTGGGCAGGAAAACCAGCACACTAAAACCCCCTAAAACCCACCCCCAACCCTTTAAATTAAATCCCCCACCCTCCCGAACCCCCCCAAAATGCCTTAAATTACCTGGGGATCCAGCGGCGGTCCGGAACGGCCTCCTGCAATTGAATCGTGTTGTCTTCAGCCGGCGCCATTCTGCGCCGCCATTTTGCAAAATGGCGGCGCAAAATGGTGGCGGCCATAGACCAACACGATTCGACTGCAGGAGGTCGTTCCGGACCCCCGCTGGACTTTTGGCAAGTCTTGTGGGGGTCAGGAGGCCCCCCCAAGCTGGCCAAAAGTCCCTGGGGGTCCAGCGGGGGTCCGGGAACGATTTCCTGCCGCGAATCGTTTTCCATACGGAAAATGGCGCCGGCAGGAGATCGACTGCAGGAGGTCGTTCAGCGGGGGTTCCGGACCATAGACCAACACGATTCGACTGCAGGAGGTCTTTCCGGACCCCTGCTGGACTTTTGGCAAGTCTTGTGGGGGTCAGGAGGCCCCCCCAAGCTGGCCAAAAGTCCCTGGGGGTCCAGCGGGGGTCCGGGAGTGATCTCCTGCCGCAAATCGTTTTCCGTATGGAAAATGGCACCTGCAGGAGATCAACTGCAGGAGGTCGATCAGCGGGGGTTCCGGACCCCGCCTAACGACCTCCTGCAGTCGATCTCCTGCCGGTCAGGGGTGGGTTTTAGGGTGTTTTAGTGTGCCGGTTTTCCTGCCCTCCCCCTTCCCCCGATTTACGATTTTTTGACGATAAATCGGGGGAATTGGTATTGTATCGTGGCCCTAACGATTTTTGACGATTTAAAATATATCGGACGATATTTTAAATCGTCAAAAAACGATTCACATCCCTAAAAATTATTGCTCTCATACTAATACATTAACTCTTAGGAGCAATGATATGTTACACTTATATGACATGGGGTCCTGGAAAGAGTGACCTATAAGGGTACTTCTTGTGAATGATTCCCTCATCCAGTACTACCTTACAGAGTGAACCCGAGACACTAGCAGTTATTCAGTGAGAACCTTAGAGAAGCTGTCTGTAGATCCAAACCTTCCCTTTGGAGGGTACATTGATTTCGTAAAACGCATGTATTTGAAACAGATTTTGGAGAAAAAGGAGGGAAGGATGTCTAATGACCGAAAAGATGTAGTCTTTTCTTTGCTTAGAGGCAAGGACCTGACAATCATAATCCAAAATCTTTGACTGATGGGCTAAAAGACTATTTAGGGAAAAAAGGAATTATAAGTTACAAAAACTGAACTCAATGACTTATACACCAAGATATATAAACAAGTGCTATCATAGCACCTTAGAATCTCACTGTATCCAGTGAGAAACTTAAAGAAGCTGACTGTGGGTCCAGACCTTCTGGACCCACAGTCAGTCTAGACCCTTGATGTAAGTTTAGAAAAAAACATTTATTGTGAAAAATCGTTACTCCCAATAGTGGACTTATTTGGGGGGAGGGCGGGAAAACCGGCACACCAAAACAACCCCTAAACCCACCCTGACCCTATAAAACGAATCCCTTACCTTCCCCCAACCTCCCGAACCCCCCCAAAACTTTTTACGAGTACCTGGTGGTCCAGTGGGGGCACGGGGACTGATCTCCCACTCTCGGGTCATCAGCGCCATTTTGTCTGCCACTCAAAAATGGCGCCGATGGCCCGATAAAAAAAACACCTCACCTGATCCTTTAAAAATGACCCCTTAGCTTCCCACACCCTCCCGATCCCCCCAAAACATTTTAAAATTACCTGGTGGTCCAGTGGTGGTCCCAGGAGCGATCTCCCGTTCTCGGACCATCGGCTGCCACTCATAAAGATGGCACCGATGGCCCTTTGCCCTTACCATGTGACAGGATATCCGTGCCATTGGCCGGCCCCTGTCACATGGTAGGAGCACTGGCTGGCCGGCGCCATCTTTAAAGAAAAAAGCAAACAGAATGTTAGGAATTATTAGGAAGGGAATGACAAATAAAACAATGGCTGTCATAATGCCTCTGTATCGCTCCATGGTGGACCGCATCTTGAATACTGTGTGCAATTCTGGTTGCCACATCTCAAAAAAGATATAGTTGCACTAGAGAAAGTGCAGAGAAGGGCAACCAAAATGATAAGTGGCATGGAATGGCTGCTCTATGAAGTAAGGCTAAGGAAGTTAGTGTTCAGTTTGCAGAAGAGATGACTGAGGGGGGATATGATATAGGTCTACAAAATCATGAAAGGACTTGAATAAGTTAATGTAAATTGGTTAAAATATTTACTCTCTCAGATAATAGGACTAGGGGGGCACTCCATGAAGTTAGCAAGTAGCTCATTTAAAACAAATCAAAGAAAATTATTTTTCACTCAGTACATAGTTAAGCTCTGGAATTCATTGCCAGAGGATATGGTTACAGCAGTTAGTGTAGCTGGGTTTAAAAAAGGTTTGGATAAGTTTCTAGAAGAAAAATCCATACACTGCTATTATTTATTAAGCAATAGTAGCTTGAGATTTATTTAATGTTTGGGTACTTGTGACTTGGATTGGCCACTGTTGGAAACAGGATACTGGGCTTGATGGACCCTTGGTCTAACCCAGTATGGCAATTCGTATGTTCTTATGTACTCTTCTGCACTTCCTGACTTCATGTCCAGGAGCTCTCTCATGTAAACTTAAATTACACCTTAGCCAGGCAGGGAAAAATAATTTAAATTAATAAATGTTCCTAAATTACTGATCTACATTAACTTTGCTGGTGAAGCTGATGCAAAGTGACAAATATTGAGATAAATTTACACTGAAGGTTTGCTTGATCAAAGAGAGTTTGTTTGAAGAGGATCAGATGTAGTGTATCTGAAAAACATTGAAGGCCAGTTAAGCAGCTATGCAGTAGAAAGATGTATAGGCCACCTAATGCTGTTGGCTCTTTGTTCTTGGAGACAGACTGCCACAGCAAGATACTGGGCTGATCTTCTTGGTAGAGCATTTGATGAATTAAGAAGTGAGAAGAAAACTTGCTGCTATGAAACTAAAGCCTGAAACAGAGGGTCTATGTGCCTTGTTATTAGGAGCAACCAGCAAGGCAATAGCAAGAATCTCCCACAGCAAGCTAAGCTATATTTATATGTACATCTATATACTGTATATATACATATACATTTATCTTTTCAGGCAGATAGGGGTGTGCAGGAAAAAAAATTGAATTTGTTTTGTTTCATATTTCTTGGGGGGAATTCAGATGCATTTTGCAAGTATACATGTTCACATGGATGCCTAAAATCAATTTTATGCAAATAAATATGATTTTATGTGGATAAAATGTTATGCTCATAAAGTAACAAAACAAAACTAATGCACTTCCCTATACACTAATGTTAGCAATAAATGAAGAAGTATACTGAAAAACATAAGAACTTAAACTTGTTCCAGTCCAGAAGTTGACAATGCATGAAAAGGGAGAATATTAGAATCTGAAGTGTGAACAAGTTGAATGTAGAATGAGAGTTTGCTGATATACTTCTGGTCTTGAAAACGGAGCATATATAAAGATTAAAAGAAACTGAAATTCGACAGGATAGTGGAAAGGTTTAAAGATACTAAAAAATAAGAGTGTTATGGATCTTCCACAAGCCCAAGCTGCTAGGCAATTGTGAATTGTGGGAAAATATGGGTCCCTTTTCATTTTTTCTTTTCTTTAAATGTGCATATTGTATTTTTTTGTAGCACTGACAGATAGAAATTATCTTACCCTTCTTTGTTTAAGGCCCCATTCGGAACCTAACTAAATAGTGTTCCTATAGCATAAACATACTTTGCAGTGTAGACCAGAGGACAGTACCATCTTTCTATAGCATGCCCATTGGAAGTTGCAGCAATGGTCTTCTAATCCACCTTTCATATTAGTGAGTGAATTGTGATTTTGTGCAGTTTTGAGTTGGAGAAAATAAGGGCTTTTTACTGCCTTCTCTCCTGCATTAATTCTGCAGGCCAAATATCTTAATGCTCATTCTTTGGTGCTCTTCCAGAGCTGAGTCTCTCTTGAATGAGGCTGAGTCTTAGGAGAGAGGAATGAAATTGCCCAAGACTTAGACAAAAGCCTCAGTTCCTCTCGGATCTTGGCCCTTGTGGGAGAAGAGCTTGTAGTATTTTTGGAATGAACAAATTTTGTTTTTTTGTGACTGGAGAATGCTCTTGAGTTTCGGGTGAAATGTTATGTTTACCCCAGGTCAATCAGCCTGAGGAACTCCATGCCAACGTGGCAGAAATATATTGGAATGATTGCCCATTTGGTATCACTTACTGTAGAGGAAGATCGAGCTACTCATCAGTGCTCATCAAGCAAAGACAGTGACCAGGAACACAGAAGAGTAGAGGAGAGGAAAAGATGAATTGAGATTAAGCAGTGGATCCCAGGTACAGATGGGAATCCTTGTAAGACAGAAGTACCCTTACCATCTTAACCAAGGAAAGCCATAAAAACCAAGAGAGAACAAATAGAATAACAGGGAGAGGTCAAGGGTATACGTATGTATCTATTGAATGTTATATTTCTCCATTATGAATTCCAAAAAAGAACAAATGTACCATGTGACAAATAATTTCTGCTGAAGAAGTACAAAGGTAAAGTTTTAGATTGGAATACCATCATGGCATTTTGACTTTAATTAGTGCACAGAAGTTAAGAAATCAGTCACCGCCTTTGGCCGTGAAGCTATATCCTTACCCTCAATGGATACTGCAAAACTAGACAAGTGAGTCAGAGAATCAGCCTTGATATTGATTTTGAGCCCCTCAATTTAAGAATGGACCTTGGAAGGAGTTACACTTGGTTAAAAACAACTGAACTATATGTAGTCAAAGCCAAGCTTCTCCTGTACTAGCTTAATTTAGTAGAATTCCTAGTAAATGTCACCTTGAATGCTGTGTACAATTCTGGTCACTGCATCTAAAAAAAGATATAATTACAATGGAAAAGGTACAGAGAAGGGTGACCAAAATGATAACGGGGATGGAACAGCTCCCCTATGAGGAAAAACTAAAGAGGTTAGGACTTTTCAGCTTGGAGAAGAGACGGCTGAGGGGGGATATGATAGAGGTGTTTAAAATCATGAGAGGTCTAGAACAGTTAGATGTGAATCGGTTATTTACTCTTTCAGATAACAGAAAGACTAGGGAGCACTCCATTAAGTTAGCATGTGGCACATTTAAAACTAATCGGAGAAAGTTCTTTTTCACTCAACGCACAATTAAACTCTGGAATTTGTTGCCAGAGGATGTGGTTAATGCAGTTAGTATAGCTGGGCTTAAAAAAGATTTGGATAAGTTCTTGGAGGAGAAGTTCATTACCTGTTATTAATTAAGTTGACTTAGAAAATAGCCACTGCTATTACTAGCAACAGTAACATGGAATAGACTTAATTTTTGGGTACTTGCCAGGTTCTTATGGCCTGGATTGGCCACTGTTGGAAACAGGATGCCGGGCATGATGGACCCTTGGTCTGACCCAGCATGGCATGTTCTTATGTTCTTATATTCTTAATACCATAACTGAAAATTCAGGAAACAGAGGCTCCAATTGAAGTGTTACAAATTTGGTAAGAAGGCTCAAACTCTTAAGAGTGTTTATTACTAAAGCAGTGAGTAAGTTTAAGCCAGATGTTAAAGCCCTGTAGGACCAAGAAACACAAAACAAAATTCATATAGCGGAACAAACTGTTGCCTCGAGATGTGGACCCTTTGGCCGAGGTGAGGTTGGTGCTGACTATAGGGGCACCCTATAGGCCCTCAATGTCGGTAGGTGGACGTAGAAGATGGAGACCCAAATGGACCTTCACCTTTACCAGTCCTCTTTCCCCGCAGGTTGAGCTCTTGGGTGCCGGGGCCGGCAGGACTTAGGAGCGGGTCTCCTGCAAGCTGGTCTGATGGAGAGAGGTGTAGGCAGGTCAGGTGGTCTGAGAGTCAAGGCTGGCGACGAGAACGGAATCCAAGACAGGCAGCTGGTCGGGTCAGGCAGCAGGCAGAAGCGGAATCCAAGGACAGGCCAGGGATCAAGGCAGGCAGTGGACAGCAGAATGGAGAACAGGCAGTTGGTCGGGGCAGGCGGCAGGTGGAAGTAGAATCCAAGAACAGGCCAGTGGTTGAGGCAGGCAGCAGACAGCAGAACGAAGAACAGGCAGTTGGTCGGGGCAGGCGGCAGGCAGAAGCGGAATCGAAGAACAAGCCAGGTCAGGTACCAAAGAAGCAATTCAAAGGGACAGAGAAGCAGGGCAGAAATAGATACACAGGAACCAGGAACAAGAAGGCACAGAGGCTGGAAGACACGGAGCAACTTAGAAGCCCAAACGGAGCGAGACCTGTTGCTGAGGCAATGCTGGGGCAGCAGGGGCTGCCTTAAATAGAGCCAGCGGGGTCTAGCACATCCGGGCCCCATGGGAAGGTCTTCTGGCACGGCCCCTATAAGAAAGGGGAGGAGCCGTGCACGCGCGCCTAGGATGACGCGGCTGCTTGCACAATGGTGGTGGGGCGCGCCCTTTGCTGCACTGGAGAGAAGGCCCCAAAACAGTGGAGCAGCAGCGGAGGCTGGGACCCGCCACCGGGTGAGTGTGGTCAGCTGTGGCTTTCCACAGCCAGCCGCTGTAACAGTACCCCCTCCTCTAAGTCCTCCTCCTCGGGGCCTGGGCTTCTTCTGGTGTGCGATGTGGAATTCTCAAAGGAGTCCTTTATCCAGGATATTGAAACTGGGTTCCCAAGAGTTCTCTTCTGGTCCGTATCCATCCCAGGCAATCAAGTACACCCTCCTCTTGTGGCTGCGATGGACATGTGGGATCTCCTTCACCTGATAAATCTCGTCTCCTTCTGAGGAGATCCTCTCCGGTTCGGGTAACTACCGGCCTGGCTAAGACAGAACCACTGGCTTAAGCATGGAGACATGGAAGATGTTGTGGATTTTCAACGATGCTGGAAGACGGAGTTGGTATGTGACAGGGGTAATCTGTCGCAGGTTGGAGAAGGGAACAATATAACAAGGTTCTAGTCTAATGGAGGGTACCCGGAGTCGAATATTGCGGGTACTCAGCCATACCTTGTCTCCAGGTTTGAGTGGGGGAGAAGGACGTCTGTGTCTGTTGGCACAACTTTTGCTCTCTCAGCGGCTTTGTGAATCAGGTCTTCTGTTTGGGACCACAAGGACTGAAGTTCTTGTGCTGTCAACTGGGCGGTGGGAGATGTAACGGACAGAGGTACTGGGAGCGGAGGGAGCGGTTGCTTCCCATATACCATGAGGAAGGGTGAAGACCCCGTGGCAGCATTCGAGTTGGAGTTGTGTGAAAACTCTGCACAGGGAAGGAGGTCTGCCCAGTTGTCCTGTTGTAAGTTCACAAAGGAGTGCAAAAAGGTCTTCAGGGTGTGGTTAGTGCGTTCCACTTGACCGTTGGTCTGAGGGTGGTAGGCAGTGGCAAAATCCAGCTTGATATTGAATTTGCAGTACAAGAATCACCAGTATTTGGCGGTAAATTTAGCTCCACGATCGGAGACGATGTGACAGGATAATCCATGGAGGTGGAAAATGTGGGAGCTGAACAGCTTTGCCAGCTCTGGAGCGGATAGAAGTGCCGAGAGGACGATGAAGTGAGCCATCTTTGAGAAATGGCCGGTGACGACCCAAATTATTCTGTTGCCACTTGAAGAGGGGAGATCTACCACAAAGTCAGTAGATATGTGGGTACAGGGTTCTTTGGGGGCCGGCAGCATCTGTAACAGCCCCCAAGGCTGTCCCACCATGGGCTTCTGGTGAGCGCAGGTGGGACAAGAGCCCACATAGGCCTTCACGTCTTTATCCATTAATGGCCACTAGTAGTACCATTTAAGTAAGGCAAGAGTTCGTGCACAACCAGGATGACCGGCCACCTTTGACTCATGGGTCCACTCTAAAACTTGTTGCCGGAGTCGGGGCAGAACCATCGTCTTCCCTTGGGGATTTGCTTGAGGCAGCTACCAGGATGCGAGCCGGGTCAATGATATAGCCTGGAGGGTCTGGATTATCCTCCTGTTCAAAAGACCGAGAGAGGGCGTTGGCCATGATATTTTTGGTGGCTGGCTGGTACTTCACCACAAAGTCGAAGCAACTAAAAAACAGGGACCAACGAGTCTGCCGGGCATTCAGACGCTGAGCATAGCAGAGATGCTCCAGGTTTTTATGGTCAGTATAGACGGTGACAGTGTGATGAGCTCCCTCCAGCCATTGTCGCCACTCCTTGAAAGCTAGTTTTATAGCCAAGAGCTCTTTATCCCCAATGCCATAACTCTTTTCTTTTGGGGAGAATTTTCGGGAGAAGTAGGAGCAGGGATGGAATGTACAATTAGCAGTGAGCTGGCCCAAGACTGCTCCAACGGCGATGGAGGAGGCATCGACCTCCAAGATCTACTCCCTCCCATACTCTCTTGTATATAGTACTCTATCTTCGTTCTCCCTTTCTTATTTCCTACTCCCAGTTAAGGCATCCTTGTTATAATGTAACTTTATGCTCCTTCAAATTGTCTCTTGTTGATTGATTGGTTATAGTTACTGCTTAGTTCGATATAAACCAAGTTGATTTGTATCAAGAAAGTCGGTATATAAAAGCCTTTAATAAATAAATAAATAAATAAATAAATAAATAAATAAATAAAGATGAAGGGACGTATGGGGTCAGGATGATGGAGACAGGGTTTATGGAGGAAGGCCTGTTTCAGGGTTGCAAAAGCAGCTAGTGCCACTGTTGGCCACTCCTTTCCGTGTGAGCGCCATAAGCGGCACGACCAGCTGAGAGTAATGAGGGATGAACTGCCTGTAGAAATTGGCGAAGCCTAAAAATCGTTGCAGGGAGCGAAGACCCGAAGGCTGGGGCCAGTCCCAGATACAGGCCACCTTTTCTGGGTCCATTCTGAAACCGGTGCTGGAGACAATATACCCCAAGAAGGGGTCAGATTCCTCTTCAAAATGCATTTTTCCAATTTTGCATAGAGTTTGTGGATACGCAGGCACTGGAGGACCTGTCAGACGTCATGGCGGTGGGATTGGAGGTCCTTCGAGAAGATGAGGACATCATCAAGGTAGACCATCACAGTGGTAGAGTAGATCGCAAAATATCTCATTCATCATTGCTTGGAATACTGCGGGGGCACTGCATAGCTCGAATGGCATTACAAAATATTCATAATTACCGGCATGGGTAATAAAGCGGTCTTCCACACATCCCCTGGCTTGATCTGAACCAGGTTATATGCCTCTCAGAGTTCCAACTTAGTGAAGATGCGAGCTCCCTGCAAGCAATCCAATAATTCAGGGATGAGAAGCAAGGGATACCGATCCTTCCTCGTTATGGCATTAAGCCCATGGTAGTTGATACAGGGTAGAAGGGAGCCATGTTTCTTGGCCACGAAGAAACATCCAGCCCCTTCCGGTGAGGTCAAGGGGCAAATAAACCCCCTTTCCAGGTTTTCTTGTATATATTTAGCCATGGCTTTGGTCTTGGGCAGGGAGAGGGGGTACACCCTTCCCCGAGGAGGAATGCTTCCAGGGACCAGGTCAATAGCACAATCGAACTCCTGGTGTTCCGGCAGGATCTCGGCGCTCTCCTTAGAGAAGACATCAGCAAAGTTGGTATACCACGGGGGTAGGCCCATAGAGGTCGTGGCAAGCAGCAAGTGGGAACGTACAATGGAACAAAGACCCTCCTGGTGACACCGGGGACCCCATTTGGTCAGTTGGAGCATCTCCCAGTCTAGAACGGGGGCATGCTGCTGGAGCCAGGGTAATCCAAGGACAATAGGATGGCCGCCTTTTCTATCACATGGAAGGTCACATCCTCGTGATGCAGCATACCGGTCCGGAGGTGAACAGAAGAGTGGTTTTGGTGATCCTCCCGGGAAACGGGTCACCCGAGATGGAGGAAATCACCAGCGGAGTGCTCCGCAGCCTTGTGGGAAGGTTTAGATGGACCAGGTCTTTCAAAATAAAGTTTCCCCCTGTGCCAGAATCCAGGAGGGCTTGGGTAGAAAATTAATACCTGCCAACGAGTAGGGCCACAGGGAGCATGAGTTGGGGAGAGGGCTTAGTGAAACCTAGAAACACCTCCCTGGCTGGTTCTAGACCTGGAGGTTTTCTGGCCTTTCCAGACAGTGGGCCAAAAAATGTCCCTTCCCACTGCAATATAGGCACAGGCCCAGAGTTCAACGGCACTTCTCTCCTCGGTAGACAAAGGACTTTGCCCTAACTGCATGGGCTCCTCCTGTCGAGTGGTCCCGGGCGCCGTCGAAGTCCCCACCAGGGGTTTGGAGAAGGATGGTGCCAACAGAACAGGTCTGCAGGGCCCCCGTACCTCCCATGCGTGCTACTGGAGGCGTCGATTGATCCGGGTGGCTCGGTCAATGAGCGTGACTAGAGATTTGGGGAGATCCCGGGCTGCCAGCTTGTCCTTTATATGAGAGGAGAGCCCTTCCAAGAAGATGTTCTTCAGGCTGTCTTCCTGCCAGTTTAGCTCGGTGGCCATAATGCGGAATTCGATGGCTTAGTCTGATAGGGGACACGCCCCCTGGTGGAGGTGAAGTATATCCCAACTGGTGGCAGCCTGCCGATCCGGTTCATCAAAGGTCTGCTTAAAGACCTGAACGAAACGCTGCAGATCCTGAAGAAGGGGGTCCCCTTGTTCCCATAGACAGGATGCCCAAGCCAGGGCCTTTCCTTTGAAGAGAGAGGGAATGAAGGTGGTCTTCATGGCATCCGAAGGGAACTGTGCAGGCTGAAGCGTAAAATGCATAAAGCACTGATTGCTGAAGCCCCGGCATTACTTGGAGCCGCCTGCAAACTGAGGAGGAGCCGGCAACCGGAGAGTGGACGCCATGGGTGCCGGGGAGGCAGAGGGCGCCGGTGCAGTAGAGGAGGCATCGAGGTGGGCATTCAGGCATAGTAAGGAGGCTAAAAACGTCTCCAGGAATTGCTGCTGCTGCTGCTGCTGGATCTTCAAGGCCAGGCCTGGAATAGCCTGGAGACCTGAGAGGTCTGCCGAGTCCATGGCCTCAGCAACCTGTTGTGTCGAGATGTGGACCTTTTGGCCGAGGCGAGGTTGGTGCTGCCTTATAGGAACACCCTATAGGCCCTCGATAACTGAAAATTCAGGAACAGAGGCTCCTATTGAAGTGTTACAAATTTGGTAAGAGGGCTCAAACTATTAAGAGCGTTTATTACTAAAGCAGTGAGTAAGTTTAAGCCAGATGTTAAAGCCCTGTATGACCAAGAAATACAAAACAAAATTCATATAGGGGAGCAAACTGTTGCATCGAGATGTGGACCCTTTGGCCGAGGTGAAGTTGGTGCTGACTATAGGGGTGCCCTATAGGCCCTCGATGTCGGTAGGCGGATGTAAAAGATGGAGACCCAACTGGACCTTCACCTTTACCAGCCCTCGTTCCCCGCAGGTTGAGCCCTTGAGAGTTGAGCTCTTGAGAGTTAGGGCTGGTGACGAGAGTGGAATCCAAGACGGGCAGCTGGTCAGGGCAGGCAGCAGGCAAAGTGGAATCCAAGTACAGGCCAGGGGTCAAGGCAGGCAGTGGACAGCAGAACGGAGAACAGGCAGTTGGTCAGGGCATGTATCAGGCAGAAGCGGAATCCAAGAACAGGCCAGGGGTCAAGGCAGGCAGTGGACCGCAGAACAGAGAACAGGCAGTTGGTCGGGGCAGGCAGCAGCGGAATCCAAGAACAAGCCGGGTCAGGTACCAAAGAAGCAAGTCAAAGGGATGGAGGAGCAGGGCAGGAACAGATACAAAGGAACCAGGAACAGGAAGGCATGGAGGCTGGAAGACACGGAGCAACTTAGAAGCCCAAATGGAGCGAGACCTGTTGCTGAAGCAATGCTGGGGCAGCAGGGGCTGCCTTAAATAGGGACAGCAGGGTTTAGTGCGTACAGGCCCCGCAGGAAGGTCTTCCAGCGTGGCCCCTTAAAGAAAGGGGAGGAGCCACATGCACCTAGGATGACGCAGCTGGTTGCATGATGGGGGTGCGGAGCGGTCTTTTCTGTGCTGGAGAGAAGGCCCCGAGACAGTGGAGTGGTGGTGGAGGCCGGGACCCGCCCGCCAGGTGAGTGTGGTCAGCCGCGGCGTCCTGCGGCCGGCCGCCATAACACAAAATGATTTTGTAGTTTACTTCCAAAAATAGATAAAGGCATTTTTCTGCATTGGAAAATGATAACACTTCAGAAATGGAAACTGAAATGGTACCAGAAATAAAAAATGATACTCAATGCATACTCAAATCACAAAATACTGTCAACAAACATTAAAACAGAAAACTCCTTCTGTCGGGAGATTCTTATACCAACAGTACTAACTTGAAGACACATTTTGAGAAACACACATTAATTAAATGAATTCGAGGATCATCAGCTGGCAGAAATGCAAACCAGATTGTTAATGCAATTAAAGAAGAAAGCAAGGACTATAAAACTGATGTTATAATCCATTTGGGGACCAATGACCTTGCTATAAACAGCATCTTGGCAGTACAGAGATATTTCCAGACTCTGGAGAAGCAGCTTGCGCACATGGTGAAGACCATATCCTTTTCTTGAAGTATTACTTATTCATGGAAAGAGAAAGAAATGGCTAAGCTATATAGAGAACTACAATACAGGACAGTGAATATAAATAGTAAAAGTCTATACAGGGAAGATAAGCTAAATCTTTCTGTGGCAAAAAATGGATCATGAGTCAGAAATTCAAATCATATTCATCAGGCATTTAATCTTGTGGAAGGGGGTGACACAAAAAAAGCCAAAGGATTTAGAATGTCGACCCCAAACAACACATGAAGCTGGTAAGTTAAATTACAAAGTGAACAAGCTCTATGGTCTACTCTTCAACAAAAGGATAGAAATGAATACCAGGAAAAACAGGAATCCAATGTGGAACAGCTAGAAAGCTATAAGCATAAATACTGGTAGACTAGATAATAAAATTCCAAATTTGCAGGCCCTAATGCTGAATGCAGACTTGGATATTGTTGATATTACAAAGACATGGTTCAGTGATCTGTATTAAATATATGTGCTACGATCGACGGCTCATGGGACCACCCTGCAGGCTGCCTTACTCACCCTCGATGCCACCTGTGGTCTCCTGCGGATAAGACACCACCCCAAACTCCGAAGGTCATTCCATTCAGCTCATAAGCTGGCCGACCACCATTTCTCTAGGCTCACTGTAAGTGCACATGTGACCAATGTGTTTGTTCCTAAAGGGGCCACAGCGGGAAATTCCCTGTGGTGACATCAGCTGCCCTTCCCTATTTAAGGCTGGTCTGGACATGTATCCAGTGCCTCAGCAACAGATCTCCTGGTGTGCCTTGTGTCCCAGTATGTGTTGCTTTCCTGTGTCTTGTTCCTGCCTTGTTGTGCTTTGATCCTTCCTTGTTCATGCTTTGTTCCTGCCTTGACCATGCCCTAGCCATGGTCTTGTCTGTCTTGGTCTTTGTCTCATCCTGTCCTTCTTGACTTGACCTCCTGGATTCTGATCCTGACTTGAACCCCAATCACCTGGACCTGACTTTCTGCTTTGGAACCGACCCAGCCTCATCTGCCACCTACCCCAAATTCTGGCCTGTTATCTGTCTCTGCTGTCTGCTGCCTGCCCTGACCCTCACCCAGCCTTGGATTCTCATTCCCAGATTGTCCTAGAGACCCACCTAAGACCTACTCATCCACCAGAACCTAAGGGCTCAACCCTCAGGGAAGATGGGTAGTATAGGCAAAGCTCCAGCCTTCACAGGGCTTCTCTGATAGCAATCAGTGTAGGCCTGCTCCCGGACCTCCACTGGACTTTTGGCAAGTCTTGTGGGGGTCAGGAGGGTCCCCCAAGACTTGCCAAAAGCCCCTGGTGGTCCAGCGGGGGTTCGGGAGCGATCTCCTGCACTCGGGCCATCGGCTGCCAGTAATCAAAATGGCGCCGATAGCCTTTGCCCTTACCATGTCACAGGGGCTCGGGCGCAGCCGATAAACAAAATCGCGATCGGGCCTGATGAAAAAAAAAACACATGTGAATCAGAACCGGAATCCGAACCGATTCCAGTTCTAATTCACATCTCCAGTGCCCAGGTTCAGTGCCACATAACTTTACTTCTGCTATGGTGGAGGTGTAAGTTTAGAAAAAAACATACAGGCATTTTTGAGGGGTTTTAGAGGTCTGGAATAAATTATTTATTTATATTTTAACTTTTCTATACCCATCTTCATGTTGAAAGTAACATAACAAATCGGTTTACAGTGTAACAACAATATTCCACAAGGCATTACATAAAACAAAATTGCACCAGGCATTACATAGAAACAAGGGGTAACTGTGGGTAATTGTGGGAGAGTGCAAGCTAAAGGACCAGAAGTGTAGGGAGACCTAACAGAACAATGGGTAAACTGGTGGATGGACTAGTAAAATTGGTCTATTATAAAACACCAGTAGTTGTTGTTATGAGTGAAGTGTTTAGTGGACCCTTAGGCCGACCTGTGAGAGACTGGGGAGAGGTGTACTATAGTCTCTGGAGAGTGACAGGTCGAGAGGCGGATACCAGGCAAAAGCAGAAGGTGAGGTTCACCCTGGAAGCTGGTACTCCCCCGGGAGGAGCCCGTAGGAGCCCGGCCGCTGGGACTTAGGCAATCACTGAAGCTGGAGCTGAAGCAAGCAGGCAGGCAGGGCTCTGGTGACAGACAGGAACTGAAGCAGGCTAGGACTGAAGCAAGCAGGAACTGAAGCAGAACTGGCTACTGGAACCAGACAGGAGCTGAGGCAGGACTGGCTACTGGAACCAGACAGGAACTGAAGCAGGACTGGCTACTGGAACCAGACTGGAGCTGAAGCAGGACTGGCTACTGGAACCAGACAGGAACTGAAGCAGGACTGGCTACTGGAACCAGACAGGAGCTGAAGCAGGACTGGCTACTGGAACCTGGAACCAAGCTGGAATTGAAGCAGAACAGTTTACTGCAAGCAAGCCAGACAAAAGCAAGACTTGAGCACGGAGAGAACACAAGTCTCAGGCAGGAACGGAGTCACTAACGCAATAGAGTACTCCGGGGCACGGAGCAACTGAGAACCGCAAGGAACCCCATTGCAAGGCAAACTCCTGGGCTCCGCGGCAGCCTTACATAGGCCGCGGCATCTGACATCATCGATGAGGCGAAGTTTCCAGTGGCGGGAAATGGCCTTCATAAGCGCGAACTGCTCGCGTGGGCGCCTAGGGAGAAGGCGTCCAGGCAGGGCTTCTCGGCGGCGTCTCCCCTGTGGGGATGCCGCGAAACAGGCCGCAGACCCTCGGAGATGGACCGGGACCAAGGAGGTATGGGCCTAGTCGCGGCTGCCGTGACTGGGACCGCAATAGTACCCCCCTCGTACACCCCCTCTTAGCAGGCCCGGGTTTACCTGGGTGGTCCTGATGGAAGGCTTTCAATAAGTCCTTATCAAGGATGTTGCGGGCTGGCTCCCATGTGTTGTCCTCGGATCCACAACCCTCCCAGGCGATGAGGTACTCCCAGCGACGTTGATGGAATCTGACATCTAGAACCTCCCGGACTTGGTAGGTGGTGTCTCCTGGCATGGAAGGATCTGCAGATTCGGGGGCTCGGGGATGGTACCTGGAGAGGATGAGAGGCTTCAAAAGCGACACATGGAAGACATTGTGCACATGCATCGAGGAGGGTAAGCGCAAGCGGTAGGAAACGGCTCCTACGCGCTCGGGAATGCGGAATGGTCCACAGAATCTGGGGGCAAGTCTGCTGGAAGGAATCCGAAGTTGTAGATTCTTTGTGCTCAGCCAAACAAGGTCTCCAGGGAGGTAGACTGGTGCTGGCTGACGGTGGCTGTCTGCCCATCTTTTGGCAGCAAGAGCAGCCCTTTGCATCTTCTTTTGGATAGACATCCAGAGGGCAAGTAGCTGGCGGGCAGAGAGTTGCACTGCTCGCAGTGCGCTGGGTTCAGGTGAGGGCAAGGGCGGCCGAAGTTGCTTCCCATAGACAGCTAAGAAGGCAGAACTTCCAGTAGTGGAGTGTGTATGATTGTTGTGTGAAAATTCCGCCCATGGGAGAAGTTTGGCCCAATCATCTTGTCTTTCATTGACAAAGGAGCGCAGGAAGGTCTTTAGAGTCCGGTTCGTACGTTCAGTCTGCCCGTTACTCTGAGGGTGGAAGGCTGATGAGAGACTCAACTGGACCTTGAAGCATTTACATAACGCCTTCCAGTAGCGGGAGGTAAATTGTGGTCCTCGGTCTGATACGATGTCCTGGGGAAGCCCATGAAGTTGGAACACATGTTGAACAAATAAATTAGCCAAGTCAGGCACTGAAGGCAATTTTGACAGGGGAACAAAATGTGCCATTTTGGAGAACCAGTCCACAACAACCCAGATGACCGTGTTCCCGTCTGATGCTGGGAGATCCACCACAAAGTCTGTGGAGATGTGTGTCCAGGGCTCCACTGGGATAGGCAAGGGGTGTAACAACCCTCTAGGCTTCCCGCCAAGCGGTTTTTGCAATGCACAAGTGGGGCAGGAGTCGACAAAGAGATGAACATCTTGTCTTACCGTTGGCCACCAATAGAAGTGGTTGAGGAGGTCTAGCGTACCGGTATGGCCTGCATGCCCTCCAGTGAGGGATTCGTGGGCCCATGCCAACACGGCCCTATGAGAGCGGTGTGGGACTGCGGTCTTTTCTTTGGAAGACACAGAGATGGCGGCGAGACACACTTTCTTGGGATCCAAAATGTACTGAGGCGTCTCAGGGGTTTCCTCAGTCTCGGTGGACCGTGACAGGGTGTCTGCTTGCACATTCTTTGAGCCAGGGCGATATCGTAGCTTGAAGTCAAATCGGTCAAAAAACAAAGACCACCGGGCCTGTCTCGGGTTCAGGGGCTGGGCTTGGTGGAGAAAAGAGAGATTTTTATGATCCGTGTAAATGGTGAAGGGGTGGTTGGCTACCTCCAACCACTGCCTCCATTCTTCCAAGGTGAGTTTCACGGCAAGCAGTTCTTTGTCGCTGACTCCATAATTACTCTCAGCCGGGGAGAACCTCCTAGAGTAAAAGGAACATGGGAGAAGCTGTCCATTGTCGGAGTGCTGGCTCAGCACCGCTCTGACAGCTACATTCGAGGCATCGACCTCAACCACAAACGGCCGACTGGGTTCAGGATGGCGGAGGCATGTGTCTTGTAAGAAGGCTTTTTTCAAATTCTCGAAGGCTTGGCAGGCTTGGGCAGGCCAGTCTACCACATTGGCTCCCTTCCGGGTGAGCGCAGTCAGAGGAGCCACTATGCGAGAATAGCCGGGAATAAAATGCCGATAAAAGTTAGCAAAGCCGAGAAAGTCTTGAGACCCCTCGGCTGTGGCCAGTTCCTAATTGCAGCGACTTTCTCCGGATCCATCTGGAAGCCATCATCCAAAACAATATACCCCAGGAACGGCAAGGAAGTCTTTTCAAAGCTGCATTTCTCAAGCTTAGCGTATAGGCTGTGCTCAGAATTTGGAGCACCTGGCGAACATGCTGGCGGTGCGTAGGCAGGTCACGGGAGTAAATCAGGACGTCATCGAGACAGACGATCACACAGACATTGAGCAAATCCCATAGCACCTCGTTCATCAGGTGTTGGAAGACCACTGGGGCATTACAAAGGCCAAAGGGCATTACGAGGTATTCGTAATGCCCATCCCGGGTATTGAACGTGGTCTTCCATTCATCCCCGGGATGGATTCTTACTAAATTGTAGGCCCCGCGTAGATCCAACTTAGTAAAAACTCTTGCGCCTTGGAGCCGATCAAGTAGTTCTGGAATCAATGGAAGAGGGTAGCGGTCCCGTTTGGTAATTGCATTGAACCCTCGGTAGTCGATACAGGGCCTCAAGGAGCCATCTTTTTTGCTGACGAAAAAGAATCCCGCCCCGGTAGGTGACTTTGATGGGCGAATGAATCCTTTCGCCAAATTCTCAGTGATGTACTCAGACATGGCCCATGTCTCGGGCAGGGACAAGGGCTACACCCTACCCCGAGGTGGCATAGATCCGGGCAATAAGTCAATAGCGC
This sequence comes from Rhinatrema bivittatum, assembly GCF_901001135.1. Lineage (NCBI taxonomy): Eukaryota > Metazoa > Chordata > Amphibia > Gymnophiona > Rhinatrematidae > Rhinatrema > Rhinatrema bivittatum. The sequence goes on along the minus strand of NC_042617.1, from coordinate 545,379,330 downwards.
AATCATATGGATGATGCTGTGGAAGAATCTCTGCTTTAGTCTTCAAGAAGACATCCGTAAAGTCCTCGTAGGGTGCTGGAGGTCCAAGGGCGGAGTGCAAAAGCAGAAGTGCTGGAGGCTTGGGAACCTTCATACAATGAGAGAGGCAATAGGGACTCCACTTAGTGATTTGCAGAGTATCCCACTGGATCACAGGCGAGTGCTTTTGGAGCCACGGCAGCCCTAACACCACGGGGTGGACAGCCTTTTCGAAAATCAAGAAGGCTATCTCCTCTGAGTGGATTGCCCCAGTGCGGACTGTGATAGGAGCCGTGGCAGTCAATATGCGACCTGGAAGGAGCATTCCCTGAATGGAGGTAATCCAGAGTGGAACTTCTCGTCTCTGCGTAGGAATCTGTACTTGAGAGACCAAGTCTTGCTGGATAAAATTACCTCTGGCTCCGGAATCCAAAAAGGCGAGGATTTCCAAGGACCCTCCGGGATATTCCAAGGTAATGGGTATCATACTCTGAGGAGCTGTGGCACAACCTAGGAGGAGCTCCTCCCAACCTCCTAGGTTCTGGAGTTTTCCGCATGCTGCTGACAGCGTGCCAAGAAATGGCCTTTCTGACCACAGTAAAGGCACAAGCCCAACGAGCGGCGGCGTTGTCTCTCCTCAAGGGAGAGCGGGGCACATCCCAACTGCATGGGTTCAGAGGCAGAAACATCAGGATGGGCAAGCCTGGGTGAAGGCAGCGGGCATGAGGAACTGCGGGCAGGGCTGTGTTTTGTCGTGCGTAACTCTCGTGCTCGCTGTTGCACGCGGCGATCGATGCAGGCAGCCATGTCAATGAGGGCATTAAGATCTTCCGGGAGATCCCGGGCGGCAATCTCGTCCTTGATGCGCCCTGACAACTCTTCCAAGAAGATAGCTTTAAGGCTATCGTCCTGCCAACCTACTTCCTGAGCGAGAGTTCTGAAATCCATTGCATAGTCAGCCAGGGAAAGGGATCCTTGGCGAAGCTGTAACAATTCTGACATGGCTGAGGCCTGGCAGGCAGGTTTGTCAAAGGCTTGGCGAAAGTTGGTGATGAACTGCTGTAAGTCGTCCAAGGAGGAGTCGTTACGCTCCCACAGGGGGGAGGGCCCACACCAAGGCCTTTCCATCGAGCAGGGAAAGAATGTACGCTACTTTGACGGAGTCCGTGGGAAACTGCCGGGGCAAAAGCGAGAAGCGCATGAAACACTGGTTCAAGAACCCACGGAAGATCCTAGCATCTCCAGCGTAGCGCGCAGGCAGCAGCAGCTGAGTCACGGGTGAGGCTGCATCCTCGGGTCTCGAACCCACAGCAGGCAAAGAACGGGTATCATGGGCATCCATTCGGGCAGCCAATTGCCCAACGGATCCGGCCAGGACATCCAGGTATTGTTGTTGTTGTTATAGCTGCAGAGCCAACCCAGGAAGATCCTGGGATCCTGGTACCTCGGCCAAGTCCATGGCCTTGCAATCTGTTGTGAGTGAAGTGTTTAGTGGACCCTTAGGCCGACCTGTGAGAGACTGGGGAGAGGTGTACTATAGTCTCTGGAGAGTGACAGGTTGGGAGGCGGATACCAGGCAGGAGCAGAAGGTGAGGTTCACCCTGTAAGCCAGTAGTCCCCCAGGAGGAGCCCGTAGGAGCCCGGCCGCTGGGACTTAGGCGATCACTGAAGCTGGAGCTGAAGCAGGCAGGCAGGGCTCTGGTGACAGACAGTAACTGAAGCAGGCTAGGACTGAAGCAAGCAGGAACTGAAGCAGAACTGGCTACTAGGGATGTGCATTCGGATTGACCGCATTAGTGAAACGCAACTCATTTTTTTTTTTTACTTAAAAAATTGATTCGACATAAACGATCGGATTTCCCACATATCGAACATAGATATGTTCGATATGTGGGAAATCGCGATTGTTGAGCCAAAATAAAAATATAAACCCCCTCACCCTCCTTAATCCCCCCCCCCAGACTTACCACAACTCCCTGGTGATCGAGCGAGGAGTGAGGACGTCATTTCTGCAATCCTTGGCGAGAAGCATGTGACGTCGGCGGCACGTCGAGTGACGCCGGCGTCACGTGATTCCCGGCGAGTTCGCGCCGGACGGCTCGTTCGGCCCAAAAAGAACTTTTGGCCAGCTTGGGGGGGCCTCCTGACCCCCTCAAGCTGGCCAAAAGTTCTTTTTGGGCCGAACGAGCCGTCCGGCGCGAACGAGCCGGGAATCACGTGACGTCGCGTCTGAGTGACGCGGCGCCACGTGATTCCCGGCGAGTTCGCGCCGGACGGCTCGTTCGGCCCAAAAAGAACTTTTGGCCAGCTTGGGGGGGTCAGGAGGCCCCCCCAAGCTGGCCAAAAGTTCTTTTTGGGCCGAACGAGCCGTCCGGCGCGAACTCGCCGGGAATCACGTGACGCCGCGTCACTCGACGTGCCACCGACGTCACATGCTTCTTGCCAAGGATTGCAGAAATGACGTCCTCACTCCTCGCTCGATCACCAGGGAGTTGTGGTAAGTCTGGGGGGGGGATTAAGGAGGGTGAGGGGGTTTAAATTTTTTTTTTGCACATATGTACATATACCCAACTCATTGGATTTTTTTTATGTCCATATTGGCCGCAAGTGGGACCCCCTTTCGGACATAAAAAATATGAACATAAAATTTTGCTCTGCACATCCCTACTGGCTACTGGAACCAGACAGGAGCTGAGGCAGGACTGGCTACTGGAACCAGACAGGAGCTGAGGCAGGACTGGCTACTGGAACCAGACTGGAGCTGAAGCAGGACTGGCTACTGGAACCAGAGAGGAACTGAAGCAGGACTGGCTACTGGAACCAGACAGGAGCTGAGGCAGGACTGGCTACTGGAACCAGACTGGAGCTGAAGCAGGACTGGCTACTGGAACCAGAGAGGAACTGAAGCAGGACTGGCTACTGGAACCAGATAGGAGCTGAGGTAGGACTGGCTACTGGAACCAGAGAGGAACTGAAGCAGGACTGGCTACTGGAACCAGACTGGAGCTGAAGCAGGACTGGCTACTGGAACCAGACAGGAGCTGAAGCAGGACTGGCTACTGGAACCTGGAAACAAGCTGGAACTGAAGCAGAACTGGTTACTGCAAGCAAGCCAGACAAAAGCAAGACTTGTGCATGGAGAGAACACAAGTCTCAGGCAGGAACGGAGTCGCTAATGCAATAGCGCACTCCGGGGCACGGAGCAACTGAGAACCGCAAGGAACCCCGTGGCAAGGCAAACTCCTGGACTCCGCGGCGGCCTTACATAGGGAGAAGGCGCCCAGGCAGGGCTTCTCAGTGGCGTCCCCCCCCCCCCCGCAGGGATGCCGCGAAACAGGCTGCAGACCCTCGGAGACGGACCGGGACCAAGGAGGTATGGGCCCAGTCGCGGCTGCCTCGACTGGGACCGCAACAGTTGTGCATCCATAAGCCAATTTATGCTGCTGTGCATGCACAAGCTTAAAATTAGGCATACAGATACACACACCTAGACTATTTTATGACATGTGCACATATCTGATGTTGAGTTGATTCCAAAAGAGGAGGTATGATCTCTGGGGGGTCGTGCTTGATTCAACCTTAAGTATGGGAAAGCATGAATTAATTCTGATTAAGAATGTTTTGCTCTATGTTGTACCTCACTTAGGAAGATTTTTATCAAATATGGTGATCATCAGATGATTTTAAATAAATTAATAGATAAATAAATGTGTGTACATGTTATTAATTGCTGCGTCTCTGGGCGCTCACCAACTCATGTGAATCTGTGTGCCTGCACACCCATTTAATAGTTACTGTCTCTGGTTTCATCCATTAACAGGTCACTGGAGACTTTGTCAAAGGCTGTTTCTGAGGAATGTAGAGGGTGAAAACTGGACTGTAATGGATCAAGAATGGCTTGAGATGAAATAAAGTCAAGACAGTGGTGGTCAACAGCATATTCAAGTAATTTGGAAGCAAAAGGGAGGAGGGAGATGGGACAATAGTTGACAGGATAGATAAGATCTAGAGATGTGAATTGTGTGATCGATCGTCTTAACGATCGATTTTGGCTGGGGGGGAGGGAATCTGATCGTCGCGGTTTTGTTTTTTTTTAAATCGTAAATCGGGGGAGGGCGGGAAAACCAGCACACTAAAACAACCCTAAAACCCACCCCGACCCTTTAAAATAAATCCCCCACCCTCCCGAACCCTCCCAAAATGTTTTAAATTACCTGGGGTCCAGTGGGGGGGGTCCCGGTGTGATCTTCCACTCTCGGGCCACGGCTGCGTTAATAGAAATGGCGCCGGCGCTACCTTTGCCCTGTCAGGGCAAAGGTAGCGCCGGCGCCATTTTGGTTCCTGTCCCCCGATGTCACGAGCGCAGGAGATCGCTCCCGGACCCCCGCTGGACCCCCAGGGACTTTTGGCCAGCTTGGGGCGGCCTCCTGACCCCCACAAGACTTGCCAAAAGTCCAGCAAGGGTCCGGGAGCGACCTCCCTGCACTCGGGCCGTATTGCAAAATGGCGCCGGCCGTATGGCCGTATTGCCGTATTGCAAAATGGCGCCGGCCATACGGCCATACTTGCAAACCGCGGGTGGTATGAAGGTCCAAAATTACAAAAGACATCCGGAGAAGTAGCGCTGTCAAAAAAACAAAAAACATAGAAGAAAAGGGAAAGGGCCTGTGGCTTGGTTTACTGTACATCTTGCCCACAAAGTTAAAGATGGGCCCTGTCAGCCAGTGCTCCCCCTAACCCCAATAACCTTGTAAATTTATAAAAATGTGCTGGGGTCCACTGCCCCCCCCTCCAGCCCCTCTCCTGGTTCTCTCTATAATAAAACTATTGCTACTGTCGGGCCTTTCTCTCAACTCCCCACAGTTTAAATATTCAGCACCGACTGCCCTCGCACACTCGCTGCACTCTCCCCCATCCCCCCAAACCCAAAAAAATCACTACGGGGGGGATGGGGGAGAGTGCAGCGAGTGTGCGAGGGCAGTCGGTGCTGAATATTTAAATCAGAACTTATACCTGCTCCCCACTACCTCCAGCATAGCTTCTGCATACATTGTGCTGGAAGCATAAACTACACACAGTTTATGCTCCTAGCGCTAGAAGGGGTATTGACTTCTGCTGAATGCACCTTATTCATTGGGCCCTCAGTTTTAGCAGATCTGCTTTTCTGCATAACGTTTGTGAATAGATGAAGGGCTGGATTTCTGGCAGTACCGGATGAATTGTTTAAATGCTAAGGCAGAGCTGTCTAAAGTGAAAGACAGCAAACTGGTAGCAGGTCAAGGTATGGAGCCCTTTATTTTACGATACTATCCCTGCTCTTTTAGTCAGAGGATGGCAAATCCTGGTTTGAATCTCTGGCATTTTACTGGGTATTTTTTGATTATTATTTTTTAAATATGGTACTCAAGTTAGTATCTTGGAGCATCCACAGGCTTAAAAAACTGATAAAGAGGAAAAGGGTATTGGGGCAGTTAAATAAATCAAAGGTTGCACTAACCTTTTTAAAGTAAACACATTTTTCCCCATTATAGCATCTGAAACTTAAAAGGGCTGAGTTAACTATTTTACTTTGTTTCTCAAAATACTAACAAGCGTTGATTGCAAAACATTGCTCATTTATAGTTAAAGAACATCTAGCAGATAAGGATGATAGATACATTCTTTAAATTGGAACTGAACAACTCTGAAGTTGCTTTAGCTAATATATAGGCAACAAACAGGAATGTCTTTTCTATCAAAATGTTTTAGGCTTTTTAAATTGCAAGCAAAGGGGCCAATTTGTAGAGGAATGGGGATGATTTCAGCTGTACACTTTCTCCATCTGATAGGTCTGAAAATAGACTTTTAGATAAGTACAACACAAAATCATTACAATTTCATTTAAAGAAATGCAATACATGGGGTAGAGTGTTTTGTTTTCTTTTGTAAAACTGTATATCATCATAGTTAATTCTTTTTTCCTTGCTATCCTATAATCTTTTCAGGAAAAGTGTATTTAACTGCTGAGTCTGGATGATGGATGTTGAATTCTGTTGATGATGTATATTTGCATGTTTGTGTTTTATAAAGGAGAGGGGCTGGAGGGGGGGGGGGGCAGTGGACCCCAGCACATTTTTACAAATTTACTGCTGTATTTTATAATCTGCGCATATATGATAAGAACATAAGAACATAAGAAATTGCCATGCTGGGTCAGACCAAGGGTCCATCAAGCCCAGCATCCTGTTTCCAACAGAGGCCAAAACCAGGCCACAAGAACCTGGCAATTACCCAAACACTAAGAAGATCCCATGCTACTGATGCCAGTAATAGCAATGGCTATTCCCTAAGTAAACTTGATTAATAGCCGTTAATGGACTTTTCCTCCAAGAACTTATCCAAACCTCTTTTGAACCCAGCTACACTAACTGCACTAACCACATCCTCTGGCAACAAATTCCAGAGCTTAATTGTGCATTGAGTGAAAAAGAATTTTCTCCGATTAGTCTTAAATGTGCTACTTGCTAATTTCATAGAATGCCCCCTAGTCCTTCTATTATTTGAAAGTGTAAATAACCGATTCACATTTACTCGTTCAAGACCTCTCATGATCTTAAAGACCTCTATCATATCCCCCCTCAGTCATCTCTTCTCCAAGCTGAACAGCCCTAACCTCTTCAGTCTTTCCTCATAGGGGAGCTGTTCCTTCCCCTTTATCATTTTGGTTGCCCTTCTCTGTACTGTCTCCATCACAACAATATCTTTTTTGAGATGCGATGACCAGAATTGTACACAGTATTCAAGGTGCGGTCTCACCATGGAGCGATACAGAGGCATTATGACATTTTCTGTTTTATTAACCATTCCCTTCCTAATAACATTCTGTTTGCTTTTTCGACTGCTGCAGCACACTGAGCCAATGATTTTAAAGTATTATCCACTAGGGATGTGAATCGTTTTTTGATGATTTAAAAAAATCATCAGATATATTTTAAATCGTCAAAAATAGTTAGAGTCGCGATACAATAGAAATTCCCCCGATTTATCGTGAAAAATCGTAAATCGGGGGAGGGGGAGGGCGGGAAAACCGGCACACCAAAACAACCCTAAAACCCACCCCGACCCTTTAAAACAAATCCCCCACCCTCCCGAACCCCCCCCCAACATGTTTTAAATTACCTGGTGGTCCAGTGGGGGGGGTCCTGGCACGATCTCCCGCTCTCGGGCCATCGGCGCCATTTTGGCTGCCACTAATATAAATGGCACCGATGGCCCGATAAAAAAAAACCGCACCCAACCCTTTAAAATTACCCCCTTAGCCTCCCTCACTCTCCCGACACCCCCCCAAAAACTTTTTACACATACCTGGTGGTCCAGGGGGGCCGCGAGCAGCGATCTCCCGTTCCCACGCTATCAGCTGCGCTAAAAAAAAAAACGCACCGATGGCCCTTTGCCCTTACCATGAGACAGGGCAAAGGTAGCGCCGGCGCCATTTTGAATATTGGCAATATGGCCCGCGTGCAGGAGATCGCTCCCAGACCCCCGCTGGACCCCCAGGGACTTTTGGCCAGCTTGGGGGGGCCTCCTGACCCCCACAAGACTTGCCAAAAGTCCAGCGGGGGTCCGGGAGCGACCTCCTGCACTCCGGCCGTATTGCCAGTATTCAAAATGGCGCCGGCGCTACCTTTCCCCTCACTATGTCATAAGGGCCGAAGACTGTGTCCATTAAGAGCCAGTAAAACCTAAAGTAGATAAAGCAATGGGGCCAGATAGAATATATCCAAGAGTATTAAGGGACCTTAGGACAGTTTTGACAAATCCTTTATTGGACCCTTTTTGAGAAGTGGTTCCAAAGGACTGAACATGGGCAGATGTGGTTTCTCATCATAGTAGAAATAAGGAAGAGTCTGAGATCTATAGACCTCAGTGGGGAGTAAATTAATGTAATTGTCACTAAAACAGAAGATAGTACAGTTTCTGGAATCCAATGAAATACAGGATCCAGGAAGCATGATTTCATGAGAGGTAACTTGTCAAACAAAGCTAATCAAATTTTTTGAGTTACCAGAGAGTTAGATAAGGGGATAGTGCTAGATGAAATGTACTTGGATTTCAGCAAGGCCTTTGATATAGTTCCATATAGGCAACTTGTAAACAAACTGAGCATATTAAGTATGTTCCCTAAAATGACTGACTGGGTTAGAAACTGGTTGAGTGAGACTACAAAGGCTGGTGGGTAAATGGAATTCATGCCATGGAAAGTGGGGTTACTAGTGGTGTGCCAAAGGAATCCAACTTCAATCCAGTTTTCTAGCAGCAAAATATTATGGGTTATCATAAGGCTTGGGGATAACTGCATGGAGTGGCAGATACTGGCATAAGAAGCTTGCTGGGCAGAATGAATGGACCATTTGGTCCTTTTCTGCCATCATTACTATGTTAGCCTTTTTTTGCAGATGATACCTAAATCTGCAACAGGATAGACACCCTGGAAGATATGGAAAATATAACGAGAAATATGGTGAAGCTTGAAAAATGGTCTAGAGTTTGGCAGCTAAAATGGAATGCTAAATATTGCATGGTTACACATTTGAAGGCAAATTTTAAAAGCCCTGTGTGCGTCAAAACTGGGAGATACATGCACAAGTTGGGCCGACATGCAGCGAGTGGATTTTATAAGCCGCCTGTGGATGCGCATATTTCCCATTGCACGCACAAATAAAAATATTGAAAAAAGGGGCAGGGCATGTGTGTGTGGTCTTGGTGGGGCATGGGCATGTTGGGGCCTGGCCAAGAAATGTGCACGTAAATACTTACATGTCCTTATGTGTACCAGAGTCCCCTACCATGTAAATTTACTTCTGCTATGGATGGCATGTAAGTATTAAAACAAAAACGTCTAGGCAGTCAGTGGGGTTTCAAGGTCAGGGCTAACAGGAGGGAAGGATGGCTATTAAATTAGGGGAGGTTCAAAGTCCTATCCCTTAACTGGGTGACCTGGTGACAAACTTGGAAAATGTTGAATGGCATCATTATGCGTCCCTTATAAAATCCACCCACTTACATGATGGAAATGGCATTTGCGTGCATATGTGTATCCATTTAAAATTCTGCGCATATGTACGCACGTCCAGGCTATTTTTTAACGTGTGTATGTGCACATGCATGGATGTGTCGCTGGATGCCAGCTGCCAAACATGTGCACATGGGTACCCGCACGTCAGTTTAAAAGTTACCTCCCCTGGTTGGAAAAAAACAAGAGAGCGATACAATATAGGAAGTTAAGTTCTACTATGCATAAAACAAGAGCAGGATCTGGGGATGATCATATATCATGATATGAAGGTAGCCAAAAAGATAAACATGGCAATAGCAAAAGCCAGAAAGATACAAAGCCAGAAGGGTGCAAAGAGACAGGAATGGCCAGTAGGAAAAAGGAGGTGATAATGCCTTTGTATAAATCTCATTTGGAGTGCTGTGTACAATTCTGGAGACTGTGCTATGAAAGGATATAAACTGAATAAAGCCAGTTACTAAAATGGCCAGTGGTCTTCATCATAAAGCTTATGGGGAGATACTTAAATATCTAAATACCTATAGCCTGGAGGAAAGAAGGGAGATATCAAGAGACATTTAAATACTCCCAAGGAATAATTGCACAGGAAATGGGTCTCTTTCAAAAGATAGGAAGTTCTGGAATGAAGGGCCATGGGTTGAAGGTGAAAGGGGATAGAATGAGGAGTAATCTAAGAAAACATTTTTTCATTGAAAGGGTGGTGGATGAATAGATCAGCCTTCCTGTGGAGGTGGTGGAGACGACAACCATATCAGAATTCAAGAAAACATGGGACATGAACAGAAGATTTCTGAGGGTTAGGAAAGGACTATAAAGCTGAACCAAAGATGTGTATGGGAAGACTCTCTGCCATCATCTTTTAGGTTTCTACTTATGCATTTTAATCAGATTTTGGGATGAAAAGGGAAATCCATGTAAAATTCACAAACTTACCCCTTGAGTCATCAAAATGCATTAATAAAGCATGGATAACGCCAGCAATAAGAAAAAGGAGTGTGTTAATGGAAATTACTGCACCACGCGATAACATACTGCTTCACATTGGTAGTATCACATGATGTGGTAAACTTATTGTCCCACAATAATTCCTATTTTTGCATCTTGCAGGGGGGTGGAGAGAAAACCTCTTGGGAGGCCTGCACAGTGTGCAATTATTTATATTTCTATAGCAGTGCCACCTAAAAGGTCAAGGTGAGGTGTTGGTGGTGGTTTCAGGGGTTAGGGGCCAGTTTCTCATGTAGAGTGAGACATACGAACAGCACAGTTTACCTCGGTGAAGATTTGACGTCATTTGGAGTGAGGAAAGTCTCACAAAGATGCCATTTCGACTATGTTCTCTCACCCTAGCTTGATGGACTTTATAACAGGTATCCATCAAGCTAGGGAGAAATAACACAGTACAAAATTTCATCTTTGTGAGACTTTCCTCACTCCAAATGAAGTCAAATCTTTACCATGGTGTACTGAGCTGTTCCTACATCTCACTCTACATGAGAAACTGGCCCCTAAACCCTAAACCACCACCAACACCTCACCTTGAATCGCATTTTCATAAATCCGCCCAAATTCCTCCCTGATCCCACCCCTTCCAAAAATTTGCATTTGCACCATGCGCTACTGTTATTATCACATGCATTGACATTAATGCATGTGTTTAAAGTGTTATCGGCATGCCTTGATGCCCCAATGCATTTTAATGAATGACCTGCTAATAAATAACATTCACAAATTTGAAACTGTCAAAACTTCTTTTTTGGACTTGCCATGGAAAAGTTCACACATCTCTATATTGGACTGAATATATCAACTAAAGGGAAAGAATACATACTTGACAAATTAAAACTACATCAATGACCTAACTAGCCAAATTGATTGGGGTCTTTTCAACAACAACTAATTTTAGCAGGTTAAGGTTAGTGCTTTTTATATACAGTTACTTCTCCATTAAGAAGATATCATTTTACTTAAACTGTCAACTTGTCAGAAGTCTCTGACATAGTTAATTATCAGAAGATTATTTTTTCTTTCTTATCTTGTTTTCAACTTTCTATTCTACCTTGACTGTCTAAATATGAAAGATGTGCATGATTGTTTTTTCATTTTAATCTGAACATCTTTCAGTATATGGAGGGGCATATCTAAATGATCTGGAAATATTCCAGAAAGGTTGAACCACCAAAACAATGACTAAGTGTAATAAGTATAATAAGTGCGAATTATATTCTTTATTATAAATTTCATCAATGTAAAGATCCAGAAACATAATAGTGTGGTCAGAAAAAAAAATATCACAGCATCAATGGATAAACACAATTCCAATTCCTCAGGCTTAAAAAAAAAACCCACAATATGTGAGCAGTAATCCAAAAAATCACTCTGAAAGAAAAGGTAAAACCTTGTCAACAATGAAAAAACTCAGAAAAAAAAACAAGAATATGAAAGACAATTGGAGAGAACAATAACTACCATATAAATAAAAATATATAGATTAGAATATATTTATGTATCAGGAAGACTGGTCAGACTAAGAGGATAATTTTAAAACATGTGCGCACATGCCCCTATACACATGTATAGAAGTGTGCATGCTCCTACTCATGTATTTTCTATCATACATGCAATTATGTGTGCACCATATTAATTATGTGTAAATCTCTATAATCCCACAACGAAGTGTGGAACAATGGGCAAATACACTAATATGACATTTCAATAAAGATTTGGCATTTTGGAATTATTGAACTCTTCGAGGTAGATCTTAAAAAAGTACGCTGGATTTTATAAGATATGTGCGTATCTTATAAAATCCAGGGTCGGCGCGCGCAAGGCTGCACAAAATCGGCAGCCTGCGCGCGCTGAGCCGCGCAGCCTGCCTCCGTTCCCCCCTGCTTGAAGCAGGCGTAACTTGTGTGCGCCACCTCGCCATCCCCCGGCACAGGCCGCAGTGCCGGGGGACTCGGGACCGCCCTCCCGGCCCGCCTCCGAACAGTTGCCACGCCCCCGGACCCACCCCAGACCGCCCCCTGACCTCGGACACACCCCCCCAGACACACCCCAGCCTGCCGACACACCCCCAGACACACCCCCTCCCGCCCCTTTTACAAAGCCACGGGACTTACGCACGTCCCGGGGCTTTGCGCACGCTGGCGGCCTATGCAAAATAGGCGTGCCGGCACGCGAGTGCCCTGTGCGTGTAAATCTTGCCGGATTTACACGCGCAGGGCTTTTAAAATCTACCCCTTCCTGTTTAAATTGTTTTTTCTAGTTTGTTTTACATGGACATTTGCAATTGATTTTGCAACACACCTATTGGATTGTGTAAATCTACTCTATAACATGCTTGTATATCTAAAAGATACGCGGCATGTATTTTCAACAGATGGTTAAGGTTTTATTTATCAATTCACCAGGTGTGTTGTGAGAACTTTTTCAAATGGTCCATAACAAATGAAACTCAAACCAAACAAAATAATGATAGAAGTCTTGTAATTACAGTTACCACAACATTTATTACACAATCAGTCCCCGACACGGAACTGTGTTTTGCTAAGGCTGCATCGGGAGGGACAAATCACATATGAAATAATGTAATTGAGAGAAACTGTTGAAAAAGGATATGTACAGAAAACAAAACATTGTTCATTAAGGTTAAGACCATGAATGAACATGGCAAGGTAAGCAGAGGAGAGGAAAGAAAGTATACCATTCAATTGTGTTAACGTATACACGTTCAAGCTATCAAGGCTAACAGTAGGATATCTGTAAAAAATAAAGAAGTATATAATTGTTAAATAGTAGTATATAATTGTTAAATTAAGCCACTTGCCCTATATAGAAAACAAACAGAGTCAAGGATTAGAAGTCACTTATATACTAGAGAAACGGGATGAGTTAGTGAGAGGGACCAACATTTGGAGACAAAGAATAATTGTTGTGAGTCTGCCCTCTGGTCAGCCTCTTACCTTCTCTCTGCCTGCCCCGTGGCCTGGAGGCCACAGTCCCCGCTCTTCCTTACGGCTGGAGCTGCTCCTTAGTCTGCCCTCTGTGGCTTGAGAGCTGCCGACAATGCTGGGCCTGTTCCTCGGCCATGGCCTCCTCTTCGGCGTTAGCAGCAGCATGGCCACTGGCCATGGTCCTGTACAATTTCCTGCTTCCTGTTCCTAAGGTGTGGGCTGCATCTCTTCACAAGATTTAAATGGCCCACGGCTGGATATGCCCTGGGCTCCACCTGATGACTGTTTCCTGTCTCAGCCCTATAAAAGGGCTTCTCCAACACTTCTGCCTTGCATTGGAGTTACTTGCTACTGGAAGCCTCATCTTCCAGCGCTCCATCAGGTCTTCATTCTTTGTTGGAGCTCCATGTCTCGTCTGCTTCTTGAGTCTTCGTTGCTTCCTGTGGCTTCCTGATGTTCCATGTCTTCATGTCCTGAGGTTCCTAGTCCAGGCTTCCTGATGTTCCACTTCCTGATTTTCCAGGCTTCATGATGTTCCACTTCCTGATGTTCCGAGGTTCCACTCCTCCTTCACTCGTTCCGAGTCCTCCTGACCCTCCAAGCTCCTGTAGTTCTCTGGATGACACCTTGCTTCATCACTGGAGTTTCGTCTCAGCTGGATTCCCTTCCTGCGCTTGTCCCGCTCTCCGTGTGGTCCATGACCAGCCTCTTCAGGTTGTGTAGGGTGCGCAGTGGGACAGGGTGGTCTGCGACCAGTCCCACGGGTGGACAGTGTAGGGCACCCTGAGAGACATTGCCAATGTTTGACCTTCCCAGCTTTTCGTCTTGTCCAAGAGTCTTCCAAGTTCCTCATCTCATTGAGAGTCTTCCAAGATCCTCATCCACTTCCAGAGTCTTCTCATCTTGTCTTGAGTCTTCTGTGTCACAAGGCCTCCATCTGCCCTCATCCTCAGTCCAGCCTGCTGCTTCTTGCCTATAACCAGCAGCAGGTCCAAAAGGGCTGGGAATGGTCGGAGGACTGTTCAAATACCAACATAATGTTGTTGGCTTCCAGAAGCATGCAGGTCCTGCAGAGGGTCAGACTTTGTCTTCGCCCATGCTGGGACACATTTCGCCAAACCGCAGTGCGGTCTTGGATTCTTCTGGGATCGTGCTGAGGTCCAAGGGCACACAAACCCCTCAATTTGGGATTGCTCTCCTAGCGGTCCCTTCTGTAACAATAATCATACACGGGGGTCCAACAAAAGAATTCTTACATGTAAAAAGAGCTCAAACGATTCCAAAAAGATATGACACATGCAGCCTTTTTTCCCTTTTAAACTAATTGCTTCTTGGCTTTTATTTCTGCTTTGATAAATTGTATTAATGTTTGCTTTACATTGTACCAGCTTTGGCTGCTCATTGAAAGCGTTTTGAATCCCACTTGCTGTTAGTTCTAAGTCTGTATTATTTCTTTATTTTTTTATATATTTTTTTTTAATTTACAGATAAATTTGAATAAGTATTTATTTAGCCATATAAGATGCCACTTCGCCAGATATTGTCTTAAAAAGTGCTAATCAGCCAGCTAAGTAACTTTTTATAAGACTTATCTGGATAAGTAAGATAATCAGATAAGCAGTGATTAAAGACTTATTGGGATAAATAGAACATTTAAAACTTATCCAGATAAGTGGCAGCAAAGCTACTAATTAGTAAGATAAGTTTTCAAAGTGCTACTTATAGAAACATAGAAGTGACGGCAGAAGAAGACCAAACGGCCCATCCAGTCTGCCCAGCAAGCTTTTACACCTATTTGTTTCTCTGACCACTGAGGTCAGGGCCCTTATTGGTAGCTTTTTGGTTCCAATTCCCTTCCACCCCCACCATCAATGCAGACAGCAGTGCTGGAGCTGCATCTAAGTGAAGTATCTAGCCAATTGGTTTGGGGTAGTAACCGCCGTAATAAGCAAGCTACTCCCGTTTGTTTACCCTGCATGTGCAATTCAGCCATTGTTGGTTGTCTGAATAAAAATCCTCTTTACTTAATTCCCTCTGTTGCTGAAGCAGTGAGCTGCGCTGGATATTTATTCCAAGTCAAGTATCATGCTTAATTGATTCGGGGTAGTAGCCACCGTAACAAGCTAGCTACACCCATGCTTATTTGATTACCCAGACTATGTAATTCATTCCTTGTTGGTTGATGCTGATATAAATCATCTTTTCTTCATACTCTCTGCCGTTGAATCAGAGAGCTATGCTGGATGTGCATTGAAAGTGAAGTATCAGGCTTATTTGATTTGGGGTAGTAACCACCGTAACAAGCCAGCTACTCCCATGCTTATTTGTTTACCCAGACTATGTAATTCATTCCTTGTTGGTTGATGCTGAATATAAATCATCTTTTCTTCATTTTCCCTGCCGTTGAAGGAGAGAGCTATGCTGGATGTGCATTGAAAGTGAAGTATTAGGCTTATTTGATTTGGGGTAGTAACCGCCATAACAAACCAGGTACTCCCATGCTTATTTGTTCACCCAGACTATGTAATTCATTCCTTGTTGGTTGGTGCTGAATATAAATCATCTTTTCTTCATTTTCCCTGCCGATGAAGGAGAGAGCTATGCTGGATGTGCATTGAAAGTGAAGTATCAGGCTTATTTGATTTGGGGTAGTAACCGCCGTAACAGGCCAGCTACTCCCATGCTTCTTTGTTTACCCAGACTATGTAATTCATTCCTTGTTGGTTGATGCTGAATATAAATCATATTTTCTTCATTTTCCCTGCTGTTGAAGGAGAGAGCTATGCTGGATGTGCATTGAAAGTGAAGTATCAGGCTTATTTGATTTGGGGTAGTAACTGCCGTAACAAGCAAGCTACTCCTCTGCTTTTTTGTGGATGCAAATCCTTTTTTCCACATTTTCTCTTGCCGTTGAAGCATAGAGCAATATTGGAGTCGCATTAAGGGCCAGATTTTATAAAGTTGCGCGAACAAAAGTACGCGGGATTTTAATAGATACGCGCGTAGCCATTAACATCCGGGGTCGGCACGCGCAAGGCTGCCCAAAATCGGCAGCCTGTGCGTGCCGAGCCGCGCAGCCTGCCTCCGTTCCCTCCGAGGCCGCTCTGAAATCGGAGCAGCCTCGGAGGGAACTTTCCTTCACCCTCCCTTCCCCTCCCTAACTCACCCCCCCCCCAGCCCCATCTAAACCCCCCCTACCTTTGTTGGCAAAGTTACGCCTGCTGGAAGCAGGCGTAACTTTGCGCGTGCTGGCCGGCTGCCCCGCTCCGAGTTCCAGTCCCGGGGGCTGGTCCGGAGGCAGCGGCCACGCCCCCGGAATGCCCCGGAGCCAAAACCACGCCCGCGGCGCCCCCTCCGAAACACGGCGTCACTCACGACACGCCCCCAAAATGTCGCGTCACTCTGGGCACACCCCTGACACGCCCCTCCATGCAAGCCCCGGGACTTACGTGCGTCCCGGGGCTTGCGCGCACCGCCGAGCCTATGCAAAATAGGCTCAGCGCGCGCAGGGGGGGTTTGGGGTAGGTTTTGGGGGGTATGCGCGTACCCCTTTGAAAATCTACCCGTAAATGTGTGTATGTTTATTGAATAAGGATATTAATCTCCAGGTAGTAGCCGTCATTCCCGCAAGCAAGCCACCCCTTGCCTCTTCTCTTCATTCACATCCTCTAGACTTTATGGATCCACAGTGTTTATCCCACGCCCCTTTGAAATCCTTCATAGTTTTGGTCTTCACCACTTCCTCTGGAAGGGCATTCCAGGCATCCACCACCCTCTCCGTGAAGAAATACTTCCTGATATTGGTTCTGAGTCTTCCTCCCTGGAGTTTCAAATCGTGACCCCTGGTTCTGCTGATATTTTTGCAATGGAAAAGGTTTGTCATTGTCTTTGGGTCATTAAAACCTTTCAAGTATCTGAAAGGTTACTTAGCTTGATAGGTCAACAGACGGATAATGTATATGTCAAAAAAGCTCTATTTAGCCAGCTGATTGACTTTTCTAGCTAACTAACACTTTTTAGACATATTTAGCTATCTGACTTTGGGTCCACATTATATGGGTTCTAGAGGGAGCCACAGTTTAATGGTCCTTGGCCAAGAACTATCTATGCGACTACTGAGTTGCGAGAAGGATATTAAAAAAAAAAAAAACAAACCTCTGGGTAGAGATGAATAAATCTCATGGTTATTAGAGACTGGCTGTGATTGAACTGGAAGTCCAAAGCAGTAGGAGGAAAGCCTCTGGGCATAAACAGAAAAGATATAATGTGTTAAAGAAAAGATAGAGAGAAAATGTTAAGAAAAATTAGATGTGAGAGAAAGAGAAATAGACTGAGGCCAGGGGAGCCTGGAAGTGGGACACTGTAAGAGGAAAATGGAACCAGAAAGCACAACAGAAGCCAATCCAATTTTGCAATGTAGCAACCAGAAGAAGATGGATCAGCATAAAAGATCCTTTATTTATCACAGTACATAGGCCCGACTCTGGCCGAGTTTCGCTCTATACTTAGAGCTGCCTCAGGGGCTTCTATAACAATAAAACATGTATAAAACATTTAAAAATGAATAACATCACAAAACATAAACCATAAGAAATTATAAACAAAATTAAAAATTGTGACTAGTCAATCAAATTAAAATATACAAAAAGCACTCACATGACAAAAATAAAATATTCATCTGTATGTGGTGGCTGAAAACTATTTTTGTACCTGTGGTGATTATTCTGTGATTTTCATAGAATTGGTGTGTGCATACTCCTTTCTGTTTTAAAACACGTAAATCGTCGACAATGGTAACACTGGTAATACATCAATAAAAGTGAAAACAATATCAGTAATACAGATATATTGAATATTACAAATAAAAAATAATAATTTTTTTTTTTAGAAAATCATTTAAAATGTCTTACTCGAATGTATGTATGTCCTTATGTCTCAGCCCATTTAGTGAATGATAGGCATGTGAGTTAGAATAAGCTCTGCAAAATACTGTCTAATAACCTTTAAAAATGGAATAAAATAATATAAAATAATATAAATATTAATCCATAAATAAATAAATAAATAAAAAATAATATAAAAATAATCCAAGAATGATTGCTTTCACTGTTAAAATAAGCCAGTCCTGAAATATACAGTTGATTCTGAGAGGCCAATCTACTAAAAAGTGATCATTCTAGTAGGTTACTGATCATGAGTTACTGCAATTATTGTGCAAAAAAAGAAATCAGATGATATCACAATATGTATTACACTAATGAAATAAGAATACTGGATGTTATTTTTTTAATATGTTATCTTGCTTATATCATGGTTGCTAATATCAATAGGTTGCTAATATCATGGCTCGCTTCACTAATCCAGCTCCTCCAGTATCCCTACTGACCACTAACACCATGATTACCTCAAGCACACTTTCAAATTTCGAAACGACAACAGTATCAGAAATTGAGGGGATCCTCAAAAAAATCAAACCTGCCATGATATTGATATCATGCCAACCAAAACACTCCTCTCTATTCCCACAAGGATTGCCACCCCCATTACTAACATTATCAACAAATCTATATCGTCTGGAGTTTTTCCAATGCAACTCAAACATGCAATAATAAAGCCTACGCTCAAAAAATCTGACCTGGATCCCTCAGAACCTGCTAACTATCGTCCAGTCTCGAACCTCCCATTCTTGTCAAAAATCTTAGAGAAAGTCATCAATAAGCAACTCACAGACTTTCTAGACGATAATCTTTTACTTTTCCCATCACAATATGGTTTCCGTAAGAACCATAGTACAGAAACTCTTCTAGTTTCACTCTCAGATTCAATACTAAAAACCCTTGATTCTGGTCATTCTTACTTACTTGCTCTCCTTGATATTTCATCTGCATTTGATACGGTCAACCACAATACCCTCCTTTCCCGACTCTCACAAATTGGTATTGCTGGCACTGCCCTATGTTGGCTCCAGTCGTTTCTGAAGGACAGGACATACAGTGTCAAAATGGACTGCCATGTTTCGAAACCTAGAAAACTAGCACAAGGTGTTCCACAAGGTTCCTTGCTTTCATCTACACTCTTCAATATATACCTATCTCCACTCTGTCAACTTCTGGTGAAACTAGACCTTCCACATTTCATATACACAGATGATGTACAGATCCTCATCCCCATCAACGATTCATTATCTAATGCCCTAAAAACTTGGGATTCGGCCCTGATGGAAATAAAAAAACTTCTTACTGAAAACTTCCTAGCAATAAACACTACCAAGACAGAGCTCCTCATCATCACATCACACAATAATATCTCCTTTAACCCATTGCTTCATTCACCTTCGGACTCACTCAATTTACGACAAGTCCGCAGCCTTGGCGTTATCATCGATAATCATCTCTCCTTAAAGAAATTCATCACGGCTACAATCAAAAACGGATTCTTCAAGCTACATAATCTAAAAAGAATTAAACCTCTGCTACATCTTCATGACTTCAGGACAGTGCTGCAAGCTACAATATTGCCAAAACTGGACTACTGCAATGCCATACTACTAGGCCTCCCTAAAAACACACTACAACCATTACAGATGTTACAAAATGCCACGGCACACCTACTCACTAATACTCACCGCCATGAACACATTACACCAGCTCTCATGTTCCTTCACTGGCTTCCTGTAACTTGTAGGATTCTTTTCAAAGTTCTCACCCTTATTCATAAGTCGATCTATAACCAAGATATGCAATGGTTCCACGATCACTTTACATTCCACACTTCTAAGAGACCAATAAGAAAAATGCACCAAGCCAAACTCGCTTCATGCTCACTTAAACACATCAAACACGCGGCCACTAGAGAACGTTCTTTCACTATAGCCGGAACTAATATTTGGAACAAAATGCCCACTGATCTGCGTCTAGAACCCTGCCACAAGAAATTTAAGCAGAACCTCAAAACCTGGCTGTTTGAACAAGCTTACTCTCATTGACCATTTCTTCTCCTGAATATCCGATTAATCGTTCCTGTTTCTTCCTGTTTCTATGATCCTCTTCCGCTCACCCGTTTAGATGTTTCTCGCTGCTAAAATTGACAATATCTGTCTCTGATCGCCCGGTTAATACTTAACTTGCTATTAACTATAGAATGTGTTTATCTTTGGTTTATTGTATTTGTTCTTATTCTTGTTATTAATTGATTTATATTATGTCCACTGTAGTTCATATTGACTGTAAAGCTTGTTGCTGATTTATTGTTTATTGTAAACCGAGGTGATGTTTTTAACGTGCCGCGGTATATAAAAAATCACTAAATAAATAAATAAATAAATCTTGCAATACAAAAACAAAAAACAGGCAACACTGGACCTATCAAACATAGGTAGGCATATATGGGGAGGGCAATAATTATACACCTTGAAGAGTTTCCCTTTATTTATTTATTTATTTATTTAGAATTTTTATATACCGAAATTCTTGTTGGGAAACAAATCAGTCCGGTTTACAGGTAACAACAATAATGCTGCGGGACGGGAAACAGTGCCCCTGGCTTTACAAGAAACATATTAAACAAGGCTTTACATAACATAATGAATAGTAACGATTCAAGGAAACTTCATAAGGTAACTTCTCTGGGTTAGGGACAAACCTGATGGTTTTAGATAAAGATGAACTAAGTCTGGTTAAATTTTTAACTTGGTTAGATTTCCCTGAAGTGTACACAATAAATACAATATAAAAATAAAGTAAAAATTGGAATTGAAATTAACTACTTAAATGAGGTAAAAATACAATAACATGTAACAGATAAATAAAGAAGCGCCGAGCCGCGCAGCCTGCCTCCGTTCCCTTCGAGGCCGCTCCGAAATCGGAGCGGCTTCGGAGGGAACTTTCGCCCTCCCCTCACTTTCCCCTCCCTTCCCCTACCTAGCCCACCCCCCCGGCCCTATCTAAACCCCCCCCTACCTTTATCCATGGATTTACGCCTACCGGAGGCAGATGTAAATCCGCGCGCGCCAGCGGGCTGCTGGCACGCCAAGACCCGACCCGGGGGCTGTTCCGGAGGACGCGGCCATGCCCCCGGAATGCCCCCAGGTCGGCGCCACGCCCCCGGGCCCGCACCCCAAACGCCGCATCACGCCCCGAAATGTCGCGTCATTTGGCGACGCCCCCGACATGCCCCTTTTAAAAAGCCCCGGGACTTACGCGCGTCCCTGGGCTCTGCGCTCGCCGGCAGCCTATGCAAAATAGGCGTGCCGGTGCGCGAGGGCCCTGCTCGCGTAAATCCGGCCGGATTTACGCGAGCAGGGCATTTAAAATCCGCCCATCATTGCACAATTAATCTCTGGAATTTGTTCCCAGAAGATGTGGTTAGTGCAGTTAGTGTAGCTGTGTTTAAAAAGGATTGGATAAATTCTTGGAGGAGAAGTCCATTACCTGCTATTAATTAATTTGACTTATAAAATAGCCACTGCTATTACTAGCAACAGTAGCATGGAATAGACTTAGGGCCAGATCTTAAAATCTATGCGCAGGCATAGATTTGTTCGCACAACCCGGCGCGAGCAAATCTACGCCCGATTTTATAACATGTGCTCACTGCCGCGCGCATGTTATAAAATCCAGGCTCGGCGCGCACAAGGGGTTGCCCACATGTGCACCTTGCACGCGCCGAGCCCGAATGGAGCCCCAATGGCTTTCCCCATTCCCTCCAAGGTCGCTCCGAAATCGGAGCGACCTTGGAGGTTACTTTTTTTCTGGCCCCCCCCCCCCCACCTTCCCCTTTCTAACCCACCCCCATCCCTAACTAAATCCCCCCCCCCTACTTTTGCTCCAAAGGTTACGCCTGCCCGAGGCAGGCGCCCTGGCACAGGCCGCTGTGTCGGAGCACTCACCCCAGACCACCCCCGGACCGCTGCCATGCCCCAAGCCACACCCCTGCCCCCCCCCCTTTTGCAAGCCCCGGGATATACGCGCGTCACGGGGCTTGCGCACGCCGCCGAGCCTATGCAAAATAGGTTCGGAGCGCGCAGAGGCAGGTTTTCTCGGGTTACTCGCGTAGCCTTTGAAAATCTGCCCCTTAGTTTTTGGGTACTTGCCAGGTTCTTATAGCCTGGATTGGCCACTGTTGGAAACAGGATGCTGGGCTTGATGGACCCTTGGTCTGACCCAGTATGGCATGTTCTTAAAGATCTTTAGCAGCGAGAAAGCAAAAGTAAAGTCATATATTAACTGGTGTCTGTGATACTATGACATGAAACAAAAATGCACAGATTAGATGAGTCTTATGGTCATTATAGTTTTAAGTTTCTGCATTTTTCCTCTTTCTCTCATGCGTCATTTATAAAGTCTAAGTCTGGAATATAGCACATTATTTCATTTTATGGTATTATGTTCACTACAGTATGATTCATGATCTAATCTACTGGACTGTGTTTTTACATTAATTAGACCACTCTCTGGGAGATTATTTTTGTATTCTCTCCTTTCTACTGCAATTTTGTTTTCAAATACGGTGTTGTAGTATGAGATTTCAAAGCTTTAATGAAGCTGAATGCCTGCTGAGCACAGGTTTCTTTCAGAAGAAAGTAGAAGGGAAAAGAATTCTGTGGAATGATAAATCACTATTTTAATTACCGGAAAGTTGGTAGAATAGTTTTGCTGTATCTGTATACTGTCCCTACAGGATCATATCACACAGAATGGGGCTCTGCTGACTCAGGTGGATGAATGCTGGAGCAAAAGCGTATTAAGCTGATGCCTTTCAACTATATTTGTCATATGTAGTGGCGGGTTACAATCTATTTTATGTAGCATTTGTTTAAAACATGTCAGTTTATCAGGGACATAGTTAATTAAGCTAGGCTATGTTTTTTTAAATTAATTTTATATTTGAGATAAATTTTCAGAGCCTTAATCGGGAATTATGTGGATAAAAATGGGTTTTGTGTAGGTGTGATAGCTGAATCCAGCAAAGTGGATTTTCAGTTGGGGAAGTTTTGTTAAGTTTTGTTTTTATTTGTTTTTTTTGTTTAGTTTATTTTCATTTTTAAAAAGGAAAAAACAAGCACAAAATTAAAAAAAGAAATAAAAAACAAAACAAAACAAAAAAATATCCCCCCCCCCAAAAAAAAAAAAAAACCATGTAATAAACATGAGGGATCATTGCGTGAGTGGTAGGAATAGGATTGTAAAGCTTTAGCCAAAGTGGATGGGCAGACTAAATAAACTGTATTGCCTTTTTCTGCCACCATGTTTCAATGAGTAAATTTTTAAAGGCATTTTGTATGTAAAAACATATTTTACGCACCTTCATTCAATGAACGCGCATCCTAGCGATGTTCCAAACACGTTAAGAACTCACATATTTATTTATTTATTTACATTTATATTCCGGTTTTCACACTTTTTCCAGCACTTCAAAGTGGATTTGGGTGTTTGCACAGGAAAGCCTACGCAAACAAAGTGGGTATGTTGGGACATGGTTTGGATGTTCACACGTACTTTGCTCTTTTATAAAGAACATGCATGCAAATGTTAGCAAGAATATATGAACAATTTTACACCTGCTATTTAATATGCCAAGTTCAAGCTTTTATTTAGACCTGGTGTTTAGTATACTGGCTTCTCCCGGTGACTGAACAGGGCTGCTAGCTAGGAGGAGAGGGAGAAGGAGGTGGGGGCTAATTGGGAAATCATTGTCCTTGCCCTTGTTTGACTATAATGGATTTTTGTTAGGTTTGTCCTTGTATCTGATATTTGGTTAGCTTCTATTCTATAGGGCAGTGATGGCCAACCTTTTGAGCTCAGTGTGTCAAAATTCATTAAAAAAAACGAGCATAACTCAGGTGGTGTGTCACTTCTAGAAAAATCCATAATTGTGATATTTGTAGCTCTAATTAATAACAAGAAGTTATAATTTTAATATATGTACTGTATTTATTAATAAAGCAAAAACAAATAATTCTTTACCTTGCCTGCTTAGTGACTTTTTTGTTGCTGAATTTCGTCAGCTAAATCTTCAATTAAAACACTCTCTCCCCCTCCCACACAAACTCTTACTCCCCTGGATTTTCTCATACACATTCATGCTCTCACACTCACTGGCTCCCTCACATACACACAAACACACACACCCAGGCAGGCTCCCATTCATTTTCACACCACTCCCACTCCATCCTCCAGGCAGGCACCAATTCATTCTCACACACACAGACCCCCAGGCAGGCACCTATGCATTCACACACACACCCCCCCAGGCAGAGTCCCATTCATATACATGTACACACTAAAGGCAGACCCCCCTCTCTTTTGCCAGCAACCTCAGAACCTCTCTCATTCCTCTGCTGCCACTGTCACTGCTACCACATGACTATTGGGGATGTTGCTATTCTTGCACATTCCCAAAGATTACATGTGCCAATCACTAAAAATATATATTTTTTTTAACCTTTGCTGTCTGATCTTAGTTTTCTAATTGGTTGGTCACAGGCTTTTTTTTTTCCACCTTCCCTTTATTTTTTTTTTGCCAATTCCTTTTATATTGTCTTTTTTTCTGTTTCTTTTCTCTCCTTCTTCTTCCCTCAAACACACAGTCAGGTTCTCATTCTCACATGCATTTCTCTCTCTCACACACACACAGGCTCTCACTGTCACATGCTCTCTCTCATACAACCATTCATACACACATTCTCTCACTGGCACATGCTGTCTGACTCTCACACACACAGGCTCTCTCTCACTCCCACATGCTGTCTTGCTCAAGCACAGGCTCTCACTGTCACATGCTCTCTCTCATACAACCATTCATACACACAGTCTCTCACTGGCACATGCTGTCTGACCCTCACACACAGGCTCTCTCTCATTCCCACATGCTGTCTTCCTCAAGCACATGCAGTCTCTGCAAACATTCAGGTCCTCACACACAATCTCTCAACTCATCTCGCGCGCGCACACACACACAGAGACCCTCAGCCTCTCTCTCACCTCTGGGCCTCCTCTTCACGGGTCACCGCAGGATGGGCTTTGCAGCGGCCCTGCTACCGGGCTTCTTCCTCTTCTTGGGCCGCTGCGATTTGAGATTTGCGGCAGCCCGTAAGCGCAAGCGATGCTCCTCTTCTGCACGCACTGATGCTTCACCTCCTTCCTGCCCACGTGGCTCCGGCAACGTTTACTTCCGGGGCCGCACAGGCAGGAAGGAGGAGGAGCATCGTTCAACATGATCTTTTTCTTTGGCCTGTGGTGAAGTGAGCCTCACCACGGCCCTGCCTATCTGCCTGTCGCTGCACCTCCCTGTGCCCGGGGGCATTGGGGGGGGGGGGGGGGGCTGGAGGGATACTAAAAAAAACTAAAAAACTAATTTTAAAGGGTTGGCGCAGCCGATAAAAAAAAAAAAGGCTCGGCGCAGCCGATAAAAAAAAAAAAAATCGATAGTCCCGAAACGCTACGCGTCTCAGCAAAAACGGCTCGGCATGTCATAGGTTAGCCATCACTGCTATAGGGGAATGGCAAGGCATTTCTCAGATAGGATGTGCATGTGACTGTGTGTGTGACTGGTGGTGAATCGAGCAAATTGTGGGTGGGTGTGTCACTGGGGCTGACTGGGGGTGAGGGTGTATGTTACTGGGTCTGATTGGGATAAAATGGGGGTAGATATGTGTGAATAGAAGTGAATTGACATTGAATATGAGTATTATAAACTTATGGATACTCATGGTACAACATTTGAGGGGGAAGAGAGCAGAAGAGGAGGAGGTACCCTTACAGAAAGTACATGGCATCAGAACACAGTTTTTGGATCTGTCTGAGGAGTAAATCTTGTGCAAGTTCAGGTTTAACAAGGAAACCATGCTAATACTGCCACAGGT
Organism: Rhinatrema bivittatum; assembly: GCF_901001135.1. Taxonomy (NCBI): domain Eukaryota; kingdom Metazoa; phylum Chordata; class Amphibia; order Gymnophiona; family Rhinatrematidae; genus Rhinatrema; species Rhinatrema bivittatum. The sequence continues at coordinate 545,353,442 of NC_042617.1, read as the reverse complement.
TGCCCCCTTGGACTTGCACAACTCACTGACAGTTCACTGGAACATACCACTCAGAGACAGACACTTGCAGTAAAGCAGCTTTATTTCAGACATCAGGGTTCATTTCACATAGTTTTCAATCCCTTCTTTGAAACACCAGTATCATCCCAATAAGGTACTTTGCCTTTCACTCTAAGCTAGCTCAGTTCCTCAGAGCCACTTATAAGCTACTTTCCCCAACAGTATCTTGTTGCAGATTCATAATTAATACCTCGCAAGCTGTGGCATCTGCTTCAGGGTCCAGTTACACCGGCTCCTCTGGCTCCTCATCTGTTATGGATCTGCTCCCCCAGAGGGGAGGAGCTAACAATCTGTTATGGATCTGCTTCCCCAGATGGGAGGAGTTAGCAAACTGTTAGTAATCAGCTCCTCCAAAGGGGAGGAGTTAGCAACCTGATGTAGATCTGTTCCTCCAGAGAGGAGGAATAGCAATCTGTTATGGAATCTGCTCCCCCGAGGGGAGTAGCCAGCAGTCCGTTGTACTCCGTAGATGGAGTTAGTAATCTGTTGTGGGTTGGCTCCCCACAGAGTGGCAGTCTGTTATGATACCACTCTAGTAGTGTAAGGAATAAACACTTTAAGATGACTTGGTGAATCCTTGGGCCGATGGCAGATGACAGTGCCCCCAGGAGGATATCCTGAAAGGGACCACCGGCTAGGCTGGAGTATGGAGACAAACACAGATAGTTCTTTATTAGACAGCAAGTAGAACCACCAGAGGTGGCAGTAGTGAGCTGATGTGCCCAGCAGGACTGAAGTCCCTCAGATACTAGAACTGCGATCTCTAGGTTGCTGAGTTGTAGAGAGAGACTATAGGTAGTAAGTAGACAGGGTATGCTGGATACATAACCAGTAGTAGATGATACACACACAATTGTATATATCTGTAATGGCTTCTTTGCAACAGAGAGTCTTCAGTATATTCAGGAACAGGAGCCGTAGGTGAGTACTGATTCCTATATGCAGTCTGGAATAAGAACTCACAACATCTGTGTATGAGATGGCTTCTGAAATAGAAGAGAGTCTTTGGAGGTTTTTAGGAACATAGGCCCTCGTGGTGTGAGTACTGATTCCTATCTGCAATCTGTAATAGTAATTCACGATCTCCGTACCTGTGATAACGTCTTAGACAGAAGAGAGTCTTCAGAGATTAGGAACATAGGCCCTCGTGGGGTGAGTACCGGTTCCTATCTGTAATAGAACTCACAGTGTTCACGTCTGCGATCGCTTCCAGGCAGTAAGGAGTCTTCTGAGCATTCAGGGACGCAGGACCTCTAGGAGCGAGTACCAGATCCCATCTTAGCAATCTGAAATCAAGAAGAGAGAGAGGGGCCCCCAAGGAGCGGGTGCCCCTTGGTAAGTTTGTGGAGGCAGAGCAGCGGAGAAAGAATTCCCCTTGTTAACTCGATTCGTAGTTGCAAGCAAAGACCTTTTAAGTTGGAAGCGGATGACGTCACTACGGGGGGACATCCCCGAGGTTCGCGCCCCTGCCGGTACAAACTCTGGAGCACGCGCGCACGCCCTTACGTCATCAGGAACATGGCATATCCGCAGCGTCAGGCCAGCCCGGGGATTCCGGAGAGAAGCAGTGAGGAGAAGCCACGGCAGCATCTGTCCGTCAGACCCGAAGGGAGTCACCACAAAGGTAGAGAGGGTGGAGCGAGGGCGAGAACAGGCACAAACGCAACACCATCTATGTCTCCTTTTGCCCCCTTGTGTCCTTCTCACTGCAGGCATAGCTTAAGAGCAGCATACCTATCTAAAGGCCAATCCCCAGTGATGAGACCTCCTGGAAGTGGTCATTAATCCTAACTGTGAGAGAATGTAGGCATCATGACAGGATCCCAGAATCCAGGGCACTACATCCATAATGATGTTACACTTAGCAGACTGCAGGTCTGTCCCGCAGCCCATTCCACTTACTTCCAGCCCGGTCCCATTTCAACAACCTCCTCACAGTGCAACAAATACTTCCGGCTGAGAGATGGCTGCCTGCTGCCGATGCTGCCACAGGTCCTACTGCAGAGCCTTCCTAGGTACTCAGGCACCTGCTGGGATTTAAAGGGCCTGCAGTGGGAAGTCCACCACAGTGCGCTCTGATGACATCATTGGGCTTCCTGTATAAAAGGCCTGCCTGGACACCCCTCCAACACCTCGGCAATAAGTCAACTCCGTTGGAGTAGCGGTTTGCCTCTGTGTTCCTGTTTCCGGGTTCCTGATCCTTGACTCCTGGTTCCGGTTCTGGTTTATCCTGATGAGTTCCTGTTTTCTATTCTTGGTTCTCTCTCAAGTTTGGTCTTCTCCTGAGTTCTCATCTTCATGGTCTGCCTTGCCTCATCTGTCTTCAGCGTCTCATCTGTCCTGCTGTTCCTCCTTTCCTCACCCCTTCAGATTGTTCTCCTGGCTTTGACTTCTGATTGTACCTTTACACTGCTTGACCTCTGCCTGCCTTTGACCACTGCCTGCTTATTGACTTGCTTAAACTCTGCTTGCCCAGACTTCTGCCTGAACCACAACACTGAACAAACTCCACCTGCCTCCAACCACAGCCTGCACCAGTCTCTGCTGCCTGAACCACAACATTGAACGAACTCAGCCTGCCTCCAACCACAGCCTGCACCAGTCTCTGCTGTCTGAACCACAACATTGAACGAACTCAGCCTGCCTCCAACCACAGCCTGCACCAGTCTCTGCTGCCTGCCGCCTGCCCCAACTACTGCTCCAACCACTGGCTCATACTGACTCCGCTTCTCTCCATGCTGGCCTGTAACACCCTCGTGATGAATCTGTCTCCTCAGAGGCCTGCGCCTAAGTCCAGTTGACACCAGTACCCGAGGGCTTAACCTAAGTGAAATGAGGGCTGGTATTGGTGAAGTTCCTGTTGGGCCTATGGTCCAGCCAGCTTTGCCTGCCATTGGTGGGGACCTACAGGTCTCCTCCCTGTGGGTTGTGCCAACTTCACCATGGTCCAAAAGTCCACTCCCACAACAAATGATCCCTTTGACACTGTAGGCCACCTGTATGTTGAGGGAATGGAAGCCTTTGTGGTATGGAAAGTGGCCCCATTGCACACAGGTGCCTTTATAGGGAAGTGAGTACATTTGATAGCCCCAGAACAGAAGGGACCTATGCAGCTTGGTAGAAATTAATCATAATTTGTTGCTGTTACTGTTTTCTCCAAGGGAAGGATATATAGTGATGGGTTTTCCTAAGAAATGCAGCCAGAAACCAATCATTACGAATGGAGGTGGGTGACTGACTTATTCCAGCTATTACCCCTAGAGAGGACTGGAAAGTGCTGGTGGCAAAAAAGGCCAAAGCTGTATTGATCTTGAGGTATGCTGGCAAGATGAGGCCTCTCTGAGTGGAAGGGTGCAGGTTCTGCTCTAAATGCTAGAATAGGTATTGTGATGAAGCTGGGGCTTCACTTATGTTGAAGCCACATGAAGTCACAGGACAACTAGAAACTCTAATAGACAAAAGGAACAGATGGAACAGGAAACACAAGACTGGGAAATGTAGTCCTGAGATTCTGGGCAGAGAATTAAACAGGATCCAGTCAGGGAAATGTATGATGCTGATTGAGAGACACAATTGAGACTGATTTAGAGACTGCAGGGCAATCAACATAGCTCTGGACCCATGGACTGCCCAAGTTTGGTGCAGCTATACAGTTGTGTACATTCACTGCTCACACTTCCTTTGGCACCATGGACTGTGAAGGCAGTGGGAAGGGGTGATAGCTGCAAGAGGACTGTAGTGGAGAAAAGAGCTGATGTCTGAGTTGCCAAAGGATGAAGGACTAGCAGTACTGGTATGCCTCTCCTCTTCAGTTTGTATACACAATAAGGTCATCCCTGTGTTAGCAGAGGGGGATATCCCCACCTGCATCATCTGAGGAGGGGCAGCTTTCCTCTGAAGAGGTGGAGACATTGATGGAGGAGGCATCTTTAAAAGTGATGGAGCCATAGTAGGAGGAGCCAGCATCATTAGTGATGTTGGACACAAAGGTGGAGCCTATCACCAGGCTGGCAGAACTTCAGCAGGTAGAGCAATACACCATGATGGTGCTGGTGGTGCATGGGGAGGCTGCATCCAGGGTCCCTATGGCTGCCAGGAAGCATTCCATGCTGGGTGCAGATGACATGGAGGCAACTGCTGGAACATCTTCCTCCAGACAGAAATTATGGAATGCAATTCTTCCTGCAACATTCAGCCAAGATTCTGCATTTCATGTCTTACACCTTGCATTTTTTTTTCCTGCACCACTTCCTTGATATTCTGTAAGTCCTGCCTCAGGTCTACCAGAAGATCTATCATTTTGTAGCAGCACGAGGTTCTTGGCTCCTCATGATCAGCTTGAGAAGAAAATCTGGTCCCTTCCCTTTCTCTGCTGTAACCTTTTTTGAAATCTTATCCCCCAAACATCTAGAGTACGTGATTCCCTAAAGGGTGCCAAGGGCTTGTCCTGCAATAAAGGCTGAATATATTTCTAATCTGTTGCCACATCCCTCTCAGGCTCCTCTCTATCAGTTGCAGACTTCACAGATCCCTGCTCTTCTGACTCACTCTGTTTCTCGGGACTGTTCTGCAGCACTTGTGCATACAATTTTGGCCTTCCAGTGACATTTGAACCCAGTCCATCAGATTCATCTTGCGTGGCAAAAAGATAATGTATACAAACTATCACTACTGACTCTTTACATGTGGCCTTCTCTCTTCTTACCCACCGGACCTTGCTTATAGGCAATGAAGAGCAACTAAATGAGCCACACTCTATGGCCTTCAGCAAAACTACCCTCAAGCACTTTTTAAAATTTTTATCTCCAAGCTCATTACTGCAGCCCCTCTCAGCCTTTTTGACTATTGATGATACTGTACATAATTATGTATATAAATATATATATATATAGAGAGATCCTACAAGATTTCTACCTGAAGTATTTGGTTTCACCTAAAGTAGAGAGGACAGCAGGGTTAGGTAAGAAAAGTTAATGTGGATTTGTAGCTCCCCTATATAGGAGAATGAAAGAGGTATGCTTCCATGCTATATAAACTCAAGCCACCATTTTCTGGTATGGACTTTTGAGTTATTCCTTGAAGGGGCAGCATGTCACTATGCTGCTCCTGGTTTGTTTATTTTTCTTGGGGAAGGAACCTTGGGCCTCTAAGACTGAGCTCTGGGTAAAGAAAAAGTTGCAAGAGTGCTTTCACCAACCTTAAAACAACCCTTCCTTTCTATTTGGCTACCTTTTTAAAACTTTTGTTTTTCTAACATTCATAAATACTCATCTAGGAGCTCTGTGTATGTCACTTAGAAGAGTCTGTCTTTCAGCCCAAGAGCATGGAGAGACTATAATTAATCCACTTGAACTAATGGGTTTTCATCCATTTCTGGAGAAAGGAGATTTTGTGAACTCATCCTTAGGTTCATTATAATCTCAATGATATAACAGGGGAATAGGAATAAACCAGGTGGTCCCCATTAGGTATTAGAGAAAAGAGAAAGGATAAGAGAAGGAATATAGGAGAAATTTGGACTTTGTCTATGGAATATGATTAGATTGCCAAAAAACACTAATACCTATGAAATGAGAGGGAGCTTACCATCTGCCCATATTGATTGGAAAAGAAGAGAACCTGAACTTATTAATTGGAATATATTAATACAAACTGATTGATAGAGAAAGGTTCACAAATGTATTCAAGAATTAAATTTGTAACATTCCTTAAAACAGCAAACGCTGTAAAGCACTTTGTTCATCAACTACAAAAGGTATCAGTAAAAGTTATGCTGAAAACCATCTAATACAGGGGTAGCCAACTCTGGGCCTTAAGAGTCACAAATCGTCCATGTTTTCAGGATTTCCACAATGAATACCCCTGAGATAGATTTTCATACAATAGAGGCAGTGCATGCAAATCTATCTCATCCATATTCATTGTGGATATCCTGAAAACCAAGCTTGCTTGTGGATCTCGAAGACTGGAGTTGGCTATCCCTGACCTAATGCTTCCAGAATGATTATTGCTGTTGTTTACAAGTAATTGATCATCAGTGCTGTTTATAATGAATTTTAGCTTGGGATTAAAGCAAAACACAGGGCTAGAAAATTATTCTTCTCCCTGCTTAAGGAATCATGGACACTCAGATGAATTTATAACCTGGGAAGATATAACTTTAAGAGAATGTGTTTGAGGTGTGGTTTCTGGGACTTTATCTGGGATTATCAGCCCAGATAGAAACTTTATAATAGTATATACAAGAACCTTATATGCCTTTCTTACAAAGACTGCTCACCTTGTGAGAAATGTGCCTATTTGGAATGGCCAATGGTACTCCAGCATACAAGGTCATGTGGGTACCAAACCTTTTACCTAGTGAACCCTTAAGACAAAAGTCACACAATGAAAAGAAAGAATCAGAAAGTGAAGTTTCAAAGCATGTGACCACTTTAATTAAGCAATAACTGTAGTCACCAGATTCAAATCAAGTCAACATCTTTGATAATCACATTCTGCCATATATCAAATAGCACATGACATTGTAACTGAAATGCCCAGCAAACTTAGCTGAGACATGTACATACATTGTTACAAATGGTAATATGAGATATACAATATTATAATCGTGTCCTTTTGCAAAATCATTATTACTACAAAGAATCTAGAAAGCAGAAGTGGTAACCCAATAGTTACAGTGCAGCTCTAATGTTAGAGCTGATGCCAGCACAGCTATATGATGGCAAGCAAAAGCCCAAATAGTCCATGTTAAAAGAGTGCACTTAAATGGAGACAGCCTAAGGGCCATGGCAGCAAAGTTCAAGAGAAGACCCAAACAGTCCATGTTGAAAGAGAATATTCGAATAGGGATAGCCTAAGGGCTATAGCAGCAAAATTCAAGTAGCAGGCAGAAGGACCAAGACCAGATAGCTCAGCATGAAGGCAGCACAACCAGGACCAGCGAGCACAGCATGGAGGCAGGAGCCCCAGGGGATGAGATAGCAGCACGGATGCAGGAGCAGCAGGATGAGATGAGACAGCAGCATGGAGATAGGAGCAGTAAGATGAGATGAGACACCAGCATGGAAGCAGGAGCAGCAGGGTGAGATGCTAGCATGGAGGCAGGAGCAGCAGGGTGTGATGAAATGAAACACCAGCATGGAGTCAACAGCAGGATGAGATGAGATACCAGCAGCAGAACTGACTGGAGACTTCATCAAGGAGGCAGGAGGAGAGCATACCAAGTAAGCAGCAGAAAAATCCAGGCAGACAGTAGACCATCCCCATCAGCAAGCTGGCACAGGAACTCTGTAGTCAGGACATGTCCTGCAGTCTTCTTCCAACTAGTCGGTACAGGAACTCTGTAATCAGAACATGCCCAGAAGTCTTCTTCCATCTAGCTGGCACTGGAACTGTAGTCAGTGTGGGCCCAGCAGTCTTCATCCTACTAGCTGGCACAGGAACTCTTTACAGAGGACCAACTTGGCTTGTTTGGACAAGTCATCTTTGAGTTATATTTTGGAGCCTTTACAACTTGGGCCTTCATGACCCTTTTCCTCACCTGAGCTTTTTGATTGGGGGTGGCATTCCATTGTGGGGCCTACCCCAACCTGTCCTACTAGCTGGGGAACTGCCAAACGGAGTGGACTCCTGGGAGGATGGGGATGGCACAGGTGGAATCTCTGGGAATTTTTTAATGATGTGTGTTATTGCTGTTGTGAAATTGTTGATGGAGGTAGTGATGGTGGTTAGGCCCTGTGTTAGGGCTGTTGTCTGTGCTTGCAGGGCCTAGGTGTGGCTGATCTGAGCCCTCCTCCACTGCACCAGCTCTGCCCATATATAGTGAGCAGAGCTGGTGCTGTCAAGCATGTCATTTACTGTCCATTCCAGGTCTGCTGATGCTGTGGCTAGTGGTAGTTGAGGCGCTATCTGTAGTTCCAAAGCCAGTATGTCTGGGCTGGTGAGCTGGTCTTGCTGGCTATTTGTTGCATCCTGCTGGCAATGTGGCATGCTGGAAGCTGGTGGGGACTGTCCAGCTTAGTCCCATGGAATTAGGCTCATGCCAAGTTGGATGGGTGAGGCAAAATATGGATGCTGAAGCTGCTTCTCTTCTTCATCACTCCACTGTGTCTGAGCATCCAACTACAAGGCTGCAGTTAGAGCTGGTGCTGCACTGCTGGTCCTTGGGTCTTCACGGCTGGTTCCTGGGGCTTCACGGCTAGGATCAGCAGGTTCCTGGGTGAGAGTTGTGGAAACAAAGAAAAAGACATAAGTATGAATGCTAAGAAGTACACATGTACTGTTTGGCATAAGATGAGCATTTTGCATCAATCAATGTGAGCATCTTATGCCAAAATATGAGGACATCTGTAGCAAACTTGACATTAAAGGTGAAGTGAACTTACTGGCCCCTGCTTGAGTGGTTTCCAGGGTCTCTACCATCCCCTCAAAGATGTCAACTCCCAGCCATTTAAAAAGGCACTGCTCCATGAGGGTCAGGACTATGGGGCAAGGGGCTCCTCCTCCCGTCTGGTGCAGATACTTATTGTGGATTGCCAGTTTGGTCTTCAGCTGGGCCTTGACATCGTGGTACTGGTGGGCCACCTGCTTTACTGTTCTCTTTATTCCACTGTGCGGGATATGGCCTTAGTGATGGTGCACAATATCTGGTCCTTGGCTGCCCTGGACATTTTCGCTGCACGATTTCCAAACAGCATGCTGTAGTTCTTGAGGACCCTTCGACGATGAGCATCTTGCTGTCTTCGATGCCAAATTTGTAAGTGCTAAGATGAGTCTGCTGGCTGCTTGACTACCAGATGTTTGGGTTGCTACTTGCTTTCAGAGAGGTGTGACTTTCCTCACTCTTGCTCCCATTCTCCACTTCCCTCCCTTCCTCCCACCTCCTGCACCTGCCCTCCCAACTCCCCCCCTCTCTCTGTGTCCAGCCCTACCCTGCCGTCCTCCTCCCACCATACTCACCTACCTATCCCCTTCCCCTACCTCCTCCTATCCCTTTCCCCCATCTCTACTCCTACTGTCCCTACTCTTAATTCTCTTACTACCACTCCCTCCCTCCTCTCCTTCCTATCCTCATGCCTCTTCTCTCCCCACGCCTTCCATGATCTATCCTCTGCCACTCAATATTCCTCCACTACCACTCCTCACCATCACCACTCCTTTTCAACAGCACCACTTCTCCTCACTACCACACAACTTGACAAACACAAAGTATCGCAAGTTGCACAACTTACCTAAGCAATACGGTATATCGGAAATTTCCCTAATCGCAACTATTTTTTTTTATTGCGAACAATAATGCGCCATATTTCTGCTTTATTTGTAGCATTTTGATTATTCTAGCCCTTAACCAGATCTAAAGATAACCAGATATACTTATCTGGCTAACTTTAAAGTTTTCTAGCTATATTCAGCAGCACGGTGGCACTGCTGAATATCCTGGATAAGTTAGCAGGATAAGATTATCTGGTTACCTTTAGACCTAATATGGTCCAAAAACAAAAGAGAGAAATGTTCCCCTATTCCCAACAATATTCACATACTATAGGGGTTACATGCACTTATTAACCAACATTACATCAAATATTCAACTAGTTCATATCCTACATGTTGTATTAAACTGACATACTCATTGTCACATAAATTGCTCACAATATTATACTTCAAAAATATTTTTATTTATATGCATATGTTAAACATCTTACAACTACTTTTATTACAACATAAATAAATACATACATATATCTTATAAATCTTTAAACACACAACCTGGTGGACATGTTAAGTACAAACTGAGTTCTAAAAAATCATCCTATATTCTTATTCCCACATGCATTCTTCCCCCATTCACACAACCCCTAAATATACCCACCCCCCATTGTAAAACACACCTAAATGTTCCTGGAATCTAAAAAGATTCCAGGAACATGAAGAGTCACTAAAGAAAGTAAATGCTGAAATAAGTAGCCTCCGATCTACTAATGCCAATATGCTACTTGAAAGGACTAACATGTCAAGGAGATTAGAATCCATTGAAAATTTTATGAGGCACAATAATATAAGATTACTAAATTTTCCAATCATTATGGGAGAAATCCCTATAGTGACTTTCAAGAAATATGTATTGGAGACTTTAAAGATTCCACAGGATGAAATACCAGCGGTTAAAAAACTGTTTTTTCTACCAAAAAGAAACAACTCAGTCTCTGGGATACAAAATCCCCAAAGGTTGGATTTACAAAATCTAACAGATTACCTAGAAAATTCATCTCCTGAAATAATAGACAGAGCTGTACTTTTTGTTTCCCTATATGATGAAGCTAGTGTTTCAAAGATCATGAGAAGTTATTTTAGGAATATTAGCGAATTATATTATGGGGGCCCCGTCCAAGTTTATCCAGATTTAGCAAAAGCTACGCAGCAGCGTAGAAAAGCCTTTTTATTAATGAGAACTGAGACCCAAGCACTTGGAGCCAGTTTTTTACTGAGATATCCATGTAAGTGCATAGTAAAACTGTCCAGGAATACTTATATTTTCTTTTTTCCTGACCAACTTAGGACCTTTTTGGATGGGAGGAGTCAACCTAGTGTAACATGAAAGGAGTAACTTGTTAAATAAAGGGTATGAACAGGACGTTAGCGAATTGATAAATGGATTTTCCTTTGACTCCTTTTATATTATAAATCCCCCTCATTGTTTCCTATGTAACAGGAGAATATTTTTCTTTTTTGATATTTCTTTGTTTTGAGGAGTAAGTTACTCATTTTTTCTTTCTAAGCTCTGTATTTCAATGCAAAAGTTTATTCTTTTTGTATATTATTAAAATCTGAATAAATAAATAAATTAAAAAAAAACCACACCTAAAAATTCTCTTATATGCCACTGTAGTTACTTATTCTTCTCTTTTTCCTCATATTTTCAAAGAGGCACACGTGTACCCCCCCCAAAAAACCTGCGCCAAGCTCCCCCTGCGCGCATAGGCTGCCGGCGCGCGCAAAGCCCGGGATGCGCGTAAGTCCCGGGGCTTTCCTAGGGGGGAGGGGTGTCGGGGTGTGTCGGGAGCATGTCGCAGCCGGCGCTTCCTTGGGGGAATTCGGGGGTGTAGCCGCGGCCTTTGGACCACCCCCGGACTGGACCATGGCACGCCGGCAGCCGGCCCGGCGCGCACAAGTTACGCCTGCCTCAGGCAGGCGTAACTTTCGTGATAAAGGTGGGGGGGAATTAGTTATGGCCAGGGGGGGGGGGTAGTGAGGGGAAGGGAGGGGAAGGTGCGGGGGTGGAAGGAAAGTTCCCTCCGAGGCCGCTCCTATTTCGGAGCGGCCTCGGAGGGAACGGAGGCAGGCTGTGCAGCTCAGCACGTGCAGGCTGCTGATTTTACGCAGCCTTGCGCGCGCCGACCCTGGATTTTAAAAGATATGCGCGTATCTATTAAAATCTGGCGTACTTTTGTTTGTGCCTGGTGTGCGAACAAAAGTACGCACGGGCGTACTTTTATAAAATCTACCCCAGTCTCTCTTTCCCCCGCAGTTGGGATCCTTTGATGGTATGGGGAAAGATTCACTTTCAGGACCCAGAGTACTATGAATGACTTTTCTTTTATCTCTTTCTCCCTGGTAGAAAGGTAAACTATCTCTTTCACTCACGGTGTGCTGTAGTGCCAACAAAACACTGGAGATAGGTTATAAGTGTCAAAAATCAAAGTCTTTTTACTGTTGCAAAAGGCAAAAGAAATATGGTACAAACGTATTCCTCAGCATGGAATAATTTTCTCAGTTTTACATTCTCTTTCCTCTATCTGTGCAAGAATCTCTTATACCATAACAATGGAAACTATTATCCTTCAGGGCTTGGAATAAGTAGAATTCCCAGGTGGACAGGGTATCCTTCAGATATGCAGGAACCCCCTTCCAAAAACTAGTGAAAATCTAAAATCACTCTTTCTAGACCTAGAGGCCAAACCTCTCTCTCTCTCCCCAGGGCATGAAGACTCCACATGGGTTTCCTCAATGATCGTAGATGTCTCTTTACTCACAGTTTATTAATTATTTACTTGTCTTTCTCTTGGTATCCCTGATGGGAGGGATCCATGCTTGAAATAAGCAGCTCCAAAGTTTCATCTGATGGGTAGGAAGAGAGTCAACCAAACCTTTGTCCCAGATCTTTTAACAAAATTCTTCTTCCCAAAATGATGCAAAACTGGAATGTCCTGGCACCAGGTCACCACCTTCCTCCATCCTCGTTGAAAGTGTAAAGGGGCAGGTCTTCCCTAACCTACATAGCCCCAAAAACATTTCCTGAGTCCAGGTGGTATGCAGGGTCTCAACCAGGGTTCCTACTACTTAAAATCTGCTACACCCCACCAAAACATCCCAAGATACTGACCATACCAATCAGGGAGTAGAATAGTAGGGTAGAACTCCAACCTATCTCGCAGGTTTCTAGCAGGGTTATTTGGAGCCCCAGAGAAGGCCCAAAATTCCTCATCTAACTTCCAAAACAACTCACACTGCACCCAGAGCTTTCAGGAGAGAGCTGCTTAAAAAAACTTCTCAATGGAGATGGCCATTTCAGCACCCTCAAAAGAAGGGTCTATCCAGAATGGTAACTTCCCCACTCACTAACTATACTGCTCTTCACTGGAGAAAGAATCACCCAAACCCTACTGGTAACGTGACTGTAAGGGTCCGTTACATGTAATTAAATAAATTTTGTGTGACGATTCCAGTGTAATTCCTGGTGTATAAAAAAATCAAATATCAAATTTGAAGATCTTCTACCTGAAGTTATAGGAAATCTTGTTTCAGATACAAAGAATTGTTACTACTGTGTGTTTTGATTCCCATTTGGATGGACCTGCAATAATGTTTGCATTCAATATATTCCAATAATCCATGGCCCAATTCCTATGAAGACTGCTAATGGATTTGTTGCTTCTCCTCAGCTATTTTTATCAGATCTTGTACAGGAAGAAAAACAGATGCAGAGTCTCTAGTCCTAGAATAAAGTGTGTACAAATGATGTGGTGACATTTGGTGACAAGGAGCATTAAATTATCTGAAGAATTAATTGTGTTGTGATATAGGGCTGGATTTTCTAACTTCACGGAGCTCCCTGAATTTGGCGGTAACGGAGGGCGGGGAGCGAAGCGGGGGACAGACTTGAGAAAGTCAGCAGCGATCGCACCACTGCAGTGTTATCGCTGCCGGCTTTTGCACCCAATAGCGCCACTGTGAAAGGTGGTGCTATTGGGCACACTACTGGCAGCGATAACGTGGCTTACCTTATCGCTGCCAGTGAAGTCTTCGCAGTGTCAGCCTGGACGCCTCCTCTTCCGGTGCTGACGCCACCCCTTTTTAGCTATCGCATGCGAAAATGGACTTTTCGCGTGCGATGCGGTAGGAAAATGACCCCCATAGTGAGCTACCTGAAACCTGCAGGTCACCTGCTGAAATCATGAGGCTTGCTCTTGTTCAACTATGCTTTTCCATTCCATACAATATATATCCAAGGCCTATGAAACTATCATTCCAACATTTGAAAGTATATTGGAAAGTTTATCACCAGAAGGCCTACCTTTTTGTTTTCTTTCCAGCTCAAATTTGAAGGAAAGCTTACCCAGATCCTCCGTCTCAGAAATGGCTAGAGAGCATTTTGTAACCCACATATTCCATGTTCACAGATGGCTGACTTTCTGGCTTGAGGGTGACATTTATTACAGTTAATTTACTTACAGAATGAAGGCTTCACTCTGCAGCACTGGGATATTTTACACCCAGCTGACAAATGTTAGGGGACTTCCATACTTGGACTGCCATGCTTGATCTTCAGAATAAATTACAGGTGCTTGTGTTGCTGAAATGTCCATTGCTTCACAAAAAAAACAAAACATGAAATCAGACCTGCAGCATCAATGATCAAAATTATTTTCTTTTTCTCTTGACAGATCAAATATTTTTGAGTTGGAAAGAGAGGGGAATAATATTTTTTTTTGCATTCTGTCATGTAAAGAAGCTCAAAATTCTGACTTATCAATGAAGCTTGCAAATCAATATGTTAAAAAAAAAAAAGATTGCAAGCTAATTTATAAATTAATTATCATTGAAGAGATGTTATTATTACTTATGTTGTTACAGTTCAAATCATTTGTTCAAACTTTATTCCAAATAAGAATGCATCTTATTTTTGTGTTTTCCATTTTTAAAAATGATTCCATTCAATGCAAGTAAGCTCTTGTTAAACAATAAAATATACCATATCAACACAGAATACTGTTTCAGTCTGAAGTGGGTGATTTAAGCTCACCAGTCCATGATTTCATTTCAAAAAGATTTCTTGAGTAGATTAACGTAATACATCTCATAAATAAATCAGATGTTTACAAGAAATGCTGAACTGTCTACTCTCCCTGATGTAAGATTTCTCTGTGTAGACTACATTCATATTTACTCATCATTTGAAATTTTAATTTTAGGATAAATCCAGTTCTCTATTAATTGAGGACTAGTTTATGAAACAATTTTTGCAATGCTGTGCTTTGTCTACATATATCTTACCAACATAGTTGCAGTATGTGTTCAGTGCCTACATAGTTTGTCCACATTTATTATATATTATCCAAGGATAATTGGATGTAATTAGCTTGAATTAGTTTTGCCTCTAATCCACTTGCCCACCATGACATGAAGCATCCCCAGTCTCTATGGACTTTTTGTAATTTACTACACAGACACTTATCAGAGATATTCCATCCCCCTAATACGTACGTGAGTAGATTCAGTTTGTTAAATGAATACCCAGACAGTGTGCTAATATAAATGCAAATAGTTTTGCATTAATTTTCCTGTCCATACCCTACCTCTATAGGACACAATACATTGCACAATAGCGGTGCAATAATTTTTCTCTTTAAACTGAAGGCATATTTGGGAGGTATGGTCTAGTGCAATGGTTCACATTCTGGTCCTCAGGAAACATCTGGCCAGTCCATAGTAACATAGTGAATGATGGCAGATAAAGACCAAAATGTTAGAACATAAGAACATAAGATTTGCTATACAGGTTAGACTAAAGGCCAATCAAGCCCAGAATCCAGTGGCCAATCCAGGTCACAAGTACCTGGCAGGATCCCAAGGGGTAGATATATTCCATGTTGTTTATTCCAGGGATAAGCAGTGGATTTCTGCAGCTCAACCTTAATAATGATTTATGAACTTTTCCTCTAGAAACTTGTCCAAACCTTTTTTAAATGCAGCTACACTAATAGTTTTCATCACATTTTCTGGCAACAAACTCCAGTTTAATTATGCTTTGAGTAAAAAAATGTTTTCTCTTATTAGTTTTAAGTGTATCACCAAGTAACGTCATTGTGTGTCCCCTATTCTTTGCACTATTTCAAAGTGTAAATAGCTGATTAACATTCCATCTATTCTGCCCAGCAATTTTTTTTGGGAAAGTATAAAATGCCACTCCATGTAAGCTATCCCCAAGACTTCTTTTAGGGTAATAGCAACTGACATGCCATGCAAGCTACCCTCAAGTAGAAATGTAAACTTTAGCTTTAATAGTAAAATTACGCCATTTTTTCATTTCCATTCTCTAGCCAGAAGGGATATTCTGTGTTTGTCCCATGCCCTTTTGAATTTCATTACAGTTCTAGTCTTTGCCATTTTTTCTGGGAGGGCATTCCATGCATCCATCACCCTTTCTGTGAAGAAATATTTCCTGGCATTGTTCCTGAGTCTTCCCCCTTAAAATTTCAGATCAAGACCCCTAGTTTAACGGCTTCCTTTCCATCAGAAAAGATTTAATTTTTGTGCATTTCTTTCAAGTATTTGAAGGTCTGTATCATATCTCCCCTGTCTTTTTCCTTTTCTAGGGCATACATATTAAGGTCCTTCAGTCTCATCTCATATGGCTTTCTATACAGATCCCACACCATTTGGGTTGCCTTGCTCTCCTTTTTAAGATGAGTCTCCAGAACTGACCATAGTATTCCAGGTGAGGCCTCACCAAGGATCTGTACAATGACAACACCACCTCAATTTTTCCTGCTGGTAATGCCTCTTTCAATGCAGCCCAGCATCCTTCTGGCCTTAGCCACTGCCATATCGTATTGCTTCACCACCTTCAGATCATCAGACATTATCACCCCAAGATATCTCTGCCAGGTCTCTTTCTCTCTCTCCAACACATTCAACTCTTTCAGATTGTCATACTCCAAATATATAACTCTGTACTTTTGGTATTAAATCCCAACTGACAAACCTTCAACCACTTCTCAACCTTTCCTAGGTTACTTCTCATTCTCTCTACTCCTTCAGGAGTGTCCACTCTGTTGTAAACCTTAATGTCAACCACAAAAAGACAAATTTTACCTTCTAATCCCTTTGCAGTTTTGCTCACAAAAATATTGAACAGAACTGGTCCCAGAACTGATCCTTGAGGAACTCATTTATCACTGATCTCTTCAGAGTAGGCTCCATTTATCACTACTCACTGACATCTATCAGTCAACCCATTTGTAGTCTATTTCACGACCTTGGGATCCACATCTAGGCTTTCCATTTTATTTATGAGCCTCCTATGTGAGACTGTATTAAACGTCTTGTTGAAATCCAAGTAAATCACATTAAGTGCTCTTCTTGAACCAATTGTCTAGTCACCCAATCAAAAACATCTGAGTCATTTGACAGGACCTTCCTCTGGTAAAACCATGTTGCCTCAGATCCTGTAATCCATTGGACTGCAGATAGTTCATTATCCTTTCCTTTTGCAATCTCTCCATTAATTTTCCTATCACTGAGATAACACTAACCAGCCTGTACCTTCCAGCCTCCTCCCTCCTACCACTTTTGTGAAATGGAATCCCAATTGTCCTTCTTCAATCCTGCCGCACTACTCCCATGTTCAAGAATCTATTCAACAAGTCCTTCAGTGGATCCACTCTTTTCTAAACTCCCTACATATCCTAGGATGTATCTCATCTGTCCCCATGGCCTTAGCCACATACTATAGTTCCACCCAAACACTCTCTTCTATAAATGGAGATGTATCTACACCTCTCTCCCTGAACTGCTACCTCCCTGAGGTCTCCGGAGCTTCCAGTTCGGGCCTAGTCCATCCATTTTCTATCAGCCATGCACCCTTGCTCGTGGTGGGCACACCCCTCCACTATCTCTCTGGGAGACCACCAGAGGTCTACCTAAGCCCAGGCGGTCTGGGTTCCCAAGGGCTCAACCTGCGGAAACCTCTGACTGTTTTTGGTGAAGCTCCAGTTAACATCTGTCTCCTTGTGTGTTTCACCTCCTGGTGGCAGGCACTCTCTGGGTCCGACCAGAGGGCCGTACCAATTCTGCACCAGGCCAAGGGTCAACCTCCAGCGCAACAGGTTGCCCAGGCCATGGCACCACCTACTCCACCTCCGTCAAGGCTCGTACTTTCTCACTGAATATCCAGTGGAGTTTAGAACACTAGCCACTGAGTTAGGTTGGCAAGAAGAATGCCTGCGGGCACTCTACCTTGAGGGACTGTCTCCTGCCCTTAAGGATGAACTGGCCGCCCGCGAGATCCCCATATCTCTGGAAGACCTGATCTCCCTGGTCGGTAGAATCGACTACCGTCTTCGACAATGACATCAGGAGGTAAGGGTCCTATGACCTATGGCCCTACAATCAACCTGTTTGGCGAGTCCTCAGTTGAAGGCCTTACCAGCAGCTCCTCAGCCTCCCGAGGAGCCCATGCAAATCAATCACGGCCGTCTGACTTCAGAGGAACGCCTCAGACGCAGAAAGGCGGGCCTTTGCCTATATTGCGGTAGCTCCGGACATCTTCAGACTTGTCCATTGCATCGGGAAACTCCAAAGCCTGAGCCCGGCAGGAGTCCCGAGCATGGGCGCTACTGTTTCTGGCCCTCAACTATTGCTCCCTATCTCCCTCCTTAGGGAGTCACGATCATTCGCCACCACTGTCCCTCGAGGATACTGGAGAGAGTGGAAATTTTATCATGGAAGATATCGTCAAGCTTCTCCAGATACCGATCCAAACGTTAGAGGTACCACTCCGCATTGCCTCGATGCAGGGAGAGCATCTCCCCGGTCGTACCACCCACCATACCATGACCATTCACCTCATGGTTGGGACCCTCCATGATGAGGAGGTCTCTATCCTGATCTTGAAATGATCCACGCACCCCGTAGTACTTGGACTTCCCTGGCTCCAGTTACACGCACCCCACTTTGACTGGAAATCCCTTCAACTAACTCAGTAGGGCCCTCAATGTCAAAACCACTGTTTACGGCAAGTGTCTCCATCTGTGACCATCCTCAACTCCACAACCCATCCTGGATTACCTGCCTCGTACTCGGAATTCAAGGATGTGTTCTCTAAACAAAACACTGACATCATGCCTCCACTTTGAGAATTTAACTGCCCCATAGAACTGCTACCTGAAACCATGCCTCCCAAGGGCAGAACTATCCCTTGTCACTCCCTGAAACCCAAGCAATGTCAGCCTACATCAAAGAAAATTTGGATAAAGGATTCCATAAGACCCTCTAATTTCCTGACAGGAGCCAGGTTCTTCTTTGTAAAGAAGAAAGATGGAAGCTTGAGACCCTGCACAGACTATAGAGGTTTGAACGCAGTAACTTGTAAGGATCGTTATCCACTTCCACTTATTAGTGAACTATTTGACCGCCTGCGGGGGTGCACAAATCTTTACAAAATTGGACCTCCGAGGGGCGTATAACCTTGTATGGATTCAAACAGAAGA
Source organism: Rhinatrema bivittatum (assembly GCF_901001135.1). Taxonomy (NCBI): domain Eukaryota; kingdom Metazoa; phylum Chordata; class Amphibia; order Gymnophiona; family Rhinatrematidae; genus Rhinatrema; species Rhinatrema bivittatum. The sequence goes on along the minus strand of NC_042617.1, from coordinate 545,334,612 downwards.
CATCTGGAAAACCGCTTTCAACACAAGAGACGGCCATTACGAGTTCGTAGTAATGCCCTTCAGACTTTGCAATGCCCCTGCAGTCTTTCAACAGCTAATGAACGAGATCTGCCGGGACCTTTTATACACATTTGTCGTAGTATATTTGGACGATATACTAATATTCTCCAAAGACCTGAAGTCTCAATATTCCCACGTTCAAATAGTCCTCCAACGTCTGAGACTATCATCTCTATGCGAAATTAGAGAAATGCATTTTTGAACAACTCAGTCTTCCATTCTTAGGCTACATCATTTCCAACCATGGCTTCACCATGGACCCCGACAAACTCCAGGGTATTTGAGATTGGCCTCAACCAGTGGGCCTCTGCGCTCTACAAAGATTCTTTGGATTCACAAGAGACTTCATCGCTAATTACTCCACGCTGGCTGCTCCACACACCGCCATATTTAGGAAGGGATGTGACTTTTGAGTGTGGAATCCCAAGGCCCAGACAGCATTTCATGCCTTGAAAGAAGCCTTCTATACTGGACAGTGTCTATGACATCTGGATCCTAACCACCCCTTCATCGTCAAAGTCGACACATCCGCCATCGGAGCAGGGGTAGTCTTGAGCCAATACTCCACTAAGGGAACTCTAGTACCATGTTCGTTCTACTTACATAAATTCTCCTCCACAGAACAAAATTATACCATAGGGGACCGTGAACTCCTAGCAGTAAAACTTGCACTCCGGGAATGGCGTCCCTGGCTGGAAGGAGCGCAACACAAAGTCAAAATATTTACTGACCACATGTTGTAAATCTGATGCCTGGTGGGCGGAGCAATCAGATAGGAGTTATCAATCTGTTATGAAACTGCTTCCAAGAAGGGAGGAGCTAGCAATCTGATAGGTTTACTCCTGCAGTGGGGAGGAGATAGCAATCTATTGTAGAACGACTCCTGAGAAAGAAGAGTTAGCAATCTATTGTGAACCACTAGGGAGCTAGCAATCTTGAATGCTATGACTCCTGTGACGGGAGGAGTAGCAACCTGTTATCAGCGGAGTGCTTGGAGAGGACACTCAGCTGTAGAGGAATGTAGATAGGTGGATCCTTGGGTTGATGGCAGATGACAGTGCCCCCAGGAGGATATCCTGAAGGACCACCGGCTAGGCTGGGGTATGGAGACAGACACAGATAGTTCTTTTATTAGACAGGTTAGTAGAACCACCAGAGGTAGCAGTAGTGAGCTGATATGCCCGGCAGGGCTGAAGTCCCTCAGGAACTGGAACAGCAATCCCAGGGTTGCTGAGCTGTATAGAAACAGGGTATGCGATGTATATAGCCAGAACTAGATGACAACTCACATAAGGTCTTTAAGAAGCTCAGTAGCTGGAAAGGGTTAGGCCCTCGAGGAACGAGTACCTGGTTCCAGGAAAAGCTCTGAGAGAGCAGTGGTAACTCACATTTGTCTGTATTTGCGATATCTTCCAGGCAGTAAAGAATCTTCAGAGTGTTTAGGAACATGGGCCCTCAAGGAATGAGTCCCAGTTCCCAATGGCAATCTGAAATAAAGAAAAGAGAGCGAGACCCCCGAGGAGCGGGTGCCCCTGGTAAGTCCGAGGAGGCAGAGCAGCATAGAGAGAAGCGAGTCCAAATGAATCTCCACTATTAATCCTTGCTAACTCGATCTGTTAGCAATTTCTGAGACCTTTTATATTGGAAGCGGATAAGTTCATCTCGGGGGATGCCCCCGAGGTTTGCGCCCTTGCTGGTACATCAATGGAAGTGGGCGTGTGTGCCCTACGTCATCAGGAACATGGCGGATCCACAGGGTCATGCCAGTCCGGGGACGCCGGAGGGAGACGGCAAGAAGACGCTGCGGCAGCTAGCAGTCCATCAGGCCCGGAGGGAGTCGCCACAGCAGTAAGGAGGGCGGAGTGAGGGCATCAAGCAGCGACGGACGCAACACCACAAGAATCTAGAATACCTAAAGGAGGCACAGTTACTTAACCCAAGACAAGCCTGCTGGGCCTTGTTCTTTGAACGCTTCAACGTTGAGCTCTGCTATCGCCCTGCAGCTAAAAACCTCCACGCAGATGCGCTCTCTTGCTCTGTCGAGCCAGAAGACACACCAGAGACTCCTAAGCACATCATCGATCCCGCTTGCATATCAGTTGCAATCACCACCATGGTACCAGCCGTGAAGATGGTGGTTTCCCACTGTCTCCATGAGTGCGTGCTCCATTGGGCTCACGACTCTAAGTGGCCGGTCATCCCGGTCAAGCCCAGACTCTCGAGATGCTTCGAAGGCACTATTGGTGGCCTAGTATGATAAAGGACTCCCATGAATATGTGGACTCCTGTCCAGTTTGCACGCAGCAAAAACCACCGACCAGCCACCCATGGAGGCTTCTCCAACCGCTTCCTGCACCCACCGAGCCCTGGTCAAGACTTTCCACTGATTTTATTGTGGATCTGCCTCCGTCAAAAGGAAATACTGTAATCTGGGTCATCATTGACCGCTTCTCAAAAATGGTCCACTTTGTCCCATTACCTAGTCTCCCTTCAGCTCCAGAGCTAGCTAGACTCTTCTTGACCAACGTATTTCGTTTACATGGACTACCACAAGAAATCGTCTCCGATCGTGAACCTCAATTTGCTGCTAAATATTGGAGGTCTCTTTGTAAAAAGTTCAATATTACATTAAATTTAACATCAGCCTACCATCCGCAAACAAATGGCCAAGCCGAAAGGACTAATCGCTCCTTGAAAATTTTCCTGCGATCATATGTCAACAACCAGCAAGATAATTGGGCCGACCTTCTGCCATGGGCAGAGCTATCCCATAACACCCATGTTGCCTCTGCCACCGATGTCTCACCCTTTGCGGTAGCCTTTGGCCGCCAACCACACTTACCCCTACCGGTTCCACTCAGTGTACCTCACCTGCAGCTCAGTCTACAGCACAAACCATGCGCAGGCTGTGCTACCAGGTAAAGGAAAGACTCTGCCAAGCAGCTGACTGGGCCAAATGCTTCACAGACATCCATCGTCGAGCCGCACCGCTATTCCCGGCCTGGCCAAAACGTCTGGCTCAGTACAAAGCACATCCGACTATGAGTGCCGTCTCAACGGTTAGCCCCCAGATTCATCAGCTCATTTCCCGTCCTTTGACGCATAGGAGCAGTGTTGCGTGCCCAGCCACGTTGACGCCGCTGCCGGGCCTGCTCACCTAGCACTTCCATCTACCAGCTCCGGTTCCCCCTCACTTACAGCCACCACCAGTGCCTCTCATCCACGGCACCCCCAGGCATCTCCAGGCCCATCAGGGCCTTCAGTCTCTCAACGCTCCTCACATTTCAGGGCTCAGCATCCTCTATGTCGTCGGCCCTGCCCCTAGGCATATGCGCGGACCACACAGCCCTTTAAAGGGCCCAGAGTGGGAAGCCAGTCCGCAGCGCCTGCTGATGACCCCACTTGATATCAGTATAAAAGGCAAGGCCCAGTCCCCAGAGCCTCGTCTCAGTAATCGGGTCGACACCATTGGTGTTCGTTTGCCTTGTGTGTTCCAGCGTTCCAGTGTCTCTGTTCCAGCGTCTCCTGTTCCAGTGTCTCTTCATTCCCTGTGTATCCATGTGTTCCTGTGTCCTTCTCAGGTAGTACCTCTTCGGACTGACCTCTGGTACTGACCACTGCCTGCCTGACCATTGTCTGCTGCCTGGAACTGACCACTGCCTGCCTGACCATTCTTCTGTCTGTCACCTGGAACTGACTCTGGTATTAACCCTTGCTTTGGCTGACTATTCCTGGACTGATACTCTGGCTCTGACCCTTGCGCTTCACTCAGACACCCTTCTGGCCTACTATGACTACCAGACCAACCTGCTTGGAAACTGACCGCAGCTTCCACAGGTGCTGCCTGTCTTGCCCGGAGAACCTCCCTGAATTGCTACCTCCCTGAGGTCTCCGGAGCTTCCAGTTCGGGTCTAGTCCATCCATTCTCCATCAGCTGCCCACCCTTGCTCGTGGTGGGCACACCCCTCCGCTATCTCTCTGGGAGACCACCAGAGGTCCCCCTAAGTCCAGGCGGTCTGGGTTCCTAAGGGCTCAACCTGCAGAAACCCCGGACTGCTATTGGTGAAGCTCCAGTTAGCATCTGTCTCCTTGTGTGCTCCGCCTCCTGGTGGCAGGTGCTCTCTGGGTCAGACCAAATGGCTGTACTAATCTGCACCAGGCCAATGGTCCACCTCCAACACAACATCAAGTACTTGACTCCAACCTTTCCATGCGGTATCACATCTCCACTGTCGTAAAATTATCCATTTACAAATTGCATATATTAAAATATTTAAAGCCCATTCAAGAAGCATGTGATTTCTATACAGTCCTATGATCTGATATTAAACAACCTGGATTATTGTAATTCTCTGTACTTAGGTTTAACCGCATGTACTATCCATCCTTTGCAGCAGATTCAGAGTTCTACAGCACATTTACTAACTGGTTTGTCTTAGAGCTCAGATATTACACCTGCTTTATGTTCTTTACATCAGCTTCCAATTGCATACAGAATACAATAGAAAATACTTTATTTAAATTTATTTAAAAACTTTTATATACCGGTATTAGTATGCATACATCATACCGGTTTACAATGTAACTTTAAAGGTAGAAATTACAATGAACAGGGAGGGCGAACAAGGAGGAGTATACAAAGAGCAGGAGGTGGAGGAATTAAAGCAATAAATAAAAACTGCAACGGACTATTTACAGGAATATACAAGGCGTAGGCAAGATACTTGCACTAATCTTTAAGTTATTGTGTAATGATGATTCATCTATTTGCTTAAATGCTTTCCTTCGCATATACAAACCTACCAGGCAACTACGCTCCACCAATAAGTTTCTATTGGAAATTCCTATCAAAATTAGCCAGACTGGACATGACAAGAAGCCATGCCTTCTCAGTGGCAGGCTTCAAAATCTGGAACTCAATTCCTGAATCATTACAAATGATTTCCACTCTGAAGAACTTTAAAAGAGATTTAAAGATCTTCCTGTTTCAATGGGCCTTTAACCTTTGACCATGTTAGTACCGATAGCAATATTCTGACGTTTCCAGTCTCCTGCCTGCATCATTATTATCCATTGCTGTTTTTCAGAATCTATTTTTCTTGTAATGGCTCAGTTATTTATCAGAAGCAGAATATTTTGTACCTTGCAATTTATATACTGAATATTTGTCTGTCAATTGACCATATGTTTGTTATTTAAAATTCTGAATGTTTTATTTTGAAAACCACATCAGATGTTCTTTGAAGACAGAAGTATAGAAGATTTTTAGGTGGTTTTTACCAGCAAATCCAACTTACCCTCCAGCAGATAAAGGTTCTGCAGTCAGCACTCCCTCTGGATTGAGGTTTACTCAGTTTTTGTTTTCCTATATCCTTGCTTCTAAGGCAATTACTTAAAAAACACCTCATTGGGACTTATTACTGTAATATATATTGGCAAGATTTTTTGATGATTAGAGCTTGAAAAGTGTTTTATGTAGCCTGTGGGCATTGATAACATCACACGACTATCTATGTTTGTGGCACAGTTATATATGAACTGGCTTTTTTCCTACTTTAATGACTATTTAGTTTTAGGTTGAAAAAATTTTCATTATGTTAGAGTACAATATACAGTGTTGTTTAGAGTAGATATATATAAACATATCCTTTACAAAAGGTTATTTATTTTCAGAACTAGTCCAATGCCCTCATTATATGGTGGACTTGACTGGCTGGCAATTTCAAATTTGTTGTAAATTTCAAAATGTGCTGCTGGCACTGACCTTTAAAAAGGAGACAGAGCAGTTTTTAAACTTGATGATGAGGGAAATTCGACCATCACTCAGAAGCATATGGTTCAGAATGATGTATCTTTGAAGGATACTAACTAAAGAGGGATGATAGGGCATCCTGATAGAGAGATTACAATAAATGCTAAAATAGCCCATGCTTCTTTAAGTAAATAGCAGACAGAACAGAAAGATTCCAAAATACCCCTGTCAACTGATAAGCAGGTTGTTAATTAAAAAAAAATACTTTGAATTGTCTGCATACAAATGCCAGAAGTAAAAAAAATAAGATGGGAGAGTTAGAATGTATTCCCTTGAATGAACAGGTAGATATAATTGGCATCACGGAGACCTGGTAGAAGGACAAGACTGGTCAAGACAGTACAGGACACGACTAGACTGGGACTGGACAAGGGCAAGACAAGAACAAGCAAACAATAAACAAGAAGTTCCAAATGGGCCACAAGGCAGGGCTAGGCAAACCTAGAAGGCCTGAAAGCCACAAGGCAAGACAAGAAGGCCAAAGAGACCACTGAGCAAGACAGGAAGTCTGAGAAGATGACAGAGCAAGGTAGGAAAGCAAAGAAAGGAGGGCCAATGCAAAGAGTCAAAGTAACTTGATGAAGAGGAAAGAGTGCATGGAAAGGCTGAGCTAAATAGATTTGGAACTGCCACATTATGTGATCAGCAAGGAGGTGGCTAGAATGGCCATGAGCGAAGCTTCCTGATGACCTCTGTTGGAGGGGAGACTGCAAAGAAGGCAGAATCATGACAATTATATACAGAAAATACTCTCAAGGATTCAGCTGGAGATTGATCCATTTCTTCTATCTGTGTAATCATTTTCAAGTATTTCTGGTCAAAATGTGAGGAACTATACTGGGGAAAAAATAGAAAAAAGAAACAATCAATTCATTTTTGAGAAGGATCCAAGCCAATATTTAGGGATCACACTACTTGTAATAAAACGAATTGAAGAAAAAAAATTTTCTGGGAAATTCGTCAAACTGTGTTAGGGCGTTATGGAATGATAAATGGGGTCTAACACATGATACAAGCGCGATATTCATTGCATCGTGAGTTAGCATGTAAAAACAATAGTGAGTATGCAAAACCAAGAAAATTATGCAAATGAGGGACCTTTAGCACATTTCACAGTAGTGAAATGTGCTAAAGGTCCCTCATTTCATTTTCACATTCTACTGCCCGATTGGCTAGTAGCCAATCGGGCAGTAGAATGTCCTGCACCTAAAATAAGTGCAGAAGCAGCAATAAGTTCATCTCTCTCTGTATATGACAGAGGATCCCATGTTTCTGCTTCTTCATCAGTAGCTCGCATATGACAGCTAGACTTGTGGGCAAAGGTGTGAGCTAAAAACATAGGAGCTATAGGGATCCAGGGTGTTGAAGAAACACAACCAGGAAGTCCCTGGTGAGTATGGGAAAAATTAGACCAATAAATCTCTACATGCCTAGGATCATACATTTCTTTAGCTAGCAAAGCAAGGGGATATCATAAGCACCTTGGCGACAAGAACCGTGGGGAGTAGCAGCTAAAATACAAGTCATTACCATAGTCCAATTAAGGGAAAATGTTGCTAAACTTGAATCCACACTATGGGGTACATTTTATAAAAAAAAGCGTGAGCGCAAACAAAAGTACGGTGGATTTTATAAGATATGCGCGTAGCTGCACGTATCTTATAAAATTCGGGGTCAGCTCACACAAGGGGGTGCACATTTGTGCACCCAGCGTGCGCCGAGCCCTGCGTGTGCTGCCCGTTCCCTCCGCCTCCCCCCTACCTTACAATCCCTTCCCCTGCCTAACCCACCCCCCAGCCCTATCTACACACCCCCTACCTGTATTTCCAAAGTAACGCCTGCTCGAGGCAGGCGTAACTCGCGCGCGCGCGGGCTGGCTGCCTGCGCACCAGGTTCCGGTCCAGGAGCTGGTCCGGAGGCCGCAGCCATGCCCCCCGGAACGCCCCCGGGCCGGAACCACGCCCGTGGCCATGCCCCTGGAACACCCCCGGGTGATGCGCCGCCGTGACACGCCCCCCCCCCCCCCGACATCTACAGTTGTCCTGGGGCTTGCGCGCGCCGCTGAGCCTATGCAAAATAAGCAGGGGGGAGGGTTGGGGTAGGTTTTCGGGGGTTATGTGCGTAACCCTTTGAAAATCTACCCCTATGGGTTTCATTCCCACAGACAGGTCTAATTGGTGTGAAATATCTGGTAACAGAAACATTATAATCAGACCTGGCCCACAGGAGACAGTCATATAAGGGTAGATTTTCAAAGGGTTACGTGCGTAACCCTTTAAAACCTACCCCTGTGCGCGCCAAGCCTATTTTGCATAGGCTCGGTGGCGTGCACAAGACCCAGGATGCACATATGTCCTGGGGCTTTGAGCCTGTCAACATAATGAATACCACTCTATATTAAGATTTAAACCATGTGGTGCCACTGTGTTAAGGCGAAAAATCCATTGTTGCTCTTTATAATTCAACTTTTATTCGGATCCCCACTACGCAAATTAGGCTGAATTTTTTCCAGTACTCTCCATCGTAACTAGTTAAAAGTATGGTTCTTTTCTTTACAATGGATAACCATCAGGGCAGTAATTTTTCCAGTACTGATGCAGCTACGATGTTCTACAAGTCTAGTCCTTATCATCCGTTTAGTGCGGACGATGTAGTACAAATTGCATGGGCAAATAATCAAATAAATGACATTGGTAGATACACAGTCAGTATGATGGTATAATGAATATGTACGACCATGAGCATCTTTCCAATCTGGTCCGATGATTGCTTGCTTGCATACTGAACAGTGTCCACATGCCCAATGTCCTTGTGGACCTACATTGTCAATGCCTCTTACCGGTCTCAAAAAAGAATATACTAACATATCGGCCAGATCTTTACCTCTGCTGTTAGTAATCAGCAGTGGAGTTGAAAAAAATCTCTCGGTGTGGTTTAAGCACATTCCAATGGTTTCTTATTAAAGTTGTAATCTACATAGCTTTATCTGAGAACGGTATTGTACATACGATAGCAGGAGAATTATTATTCACAGTGGTATCCAAAAGTAACCACTCCTATGCTGCATTACAAGCTTTTTCTTAGCTTGTTTTATGTACTTCAATGGGTATCCTCTCAATAGAAATTATTTCGCTAGACTTTCTGCTTGAATATTTATTTATTTTATTTATTTATTTAAGTTTTTTTATACCGACCTTCATAGTAAAATTACCATATCAGATCGGTTTACAATTTAACAAAGGGAAAAACAAGAGTAACAAATTCACGTAAACGAAAGATAACAATAAGTAGGAATAAGTCAAAAAGTTACAATCAACAAGGGGAGAGAACTTGGAAGCTTGCAACAAGCTGGAAGGAAGATAGGCCGGTAAAAGAATATAACCATAGAGTGTACAAGTTAAAACTTAAGGACGGTGTTTTAACCTTCTTCTCTGGTACTTCTCTGGTACTTCTCTGGTACTACACAGTCTTATTAGACGCAAAAACTGCCTGATGGGAAGATTCTTTCTAAGGTGATAGGGGTGGAAACTGGTGTAGTGTAATAGTGTGTTCTTCTCACATGGTTTAATGTAGATGCTAGTTGCTATATGATCATCAACCTTGCTTATCTGAATGTCCAAAAAATCCATCTGTATGAAATGGTATAGTAAACTGTAGATTGGCATCTAAAGTATTAATCCATCTATGGAACTGATGTAAGGAACCTTCATCTCCATGCCACAGAAAAAAACATGTCATTGATGTATCGTGTCCAGTCAGACGTTAATCGAAATTCTTCACTCTCATATAATAACTGATCTTCAAAAGATGCTACATAAAGATTGGCCAAACTTAGGGCCATGGTAGCACCCATAGCGGTCCCATGAATTTGCTTATATCATACATCCTGGAAAATAAAGAAATTCTGGCATAATGCTAGTTCTGTAAGAGCCATCAAAAATTCTGTTGGGACACGGTGTGGGCGCTCTTTCTTTTCTAGAGTGCTTTCGATAATACTTAAAGCATCCTGCTGCGGGATACTAGTGTACAAGGCTTTAATATCCATGGAAACCAAAATAGCCTGCGATACATTATTCATAAATGGCACAAATTGTTGCAAAAACAAATCTACAAAAGAGGACAAAGGTTCTAACTTTTTAGTGGTTAAATTTCCAATGGCACCAACTTTGTATATGGTCCCTAAAGTTCACAAAGATCGGACAATCCACCTGGAAGACCCATCATTACCACGATTGGATCATTGTTAGATGATCCAAGTGCATCCAAGTGAACATCCAGCTCAATTAGGGGTAGCAACCACTGCAACAAGCAGGCCACACCCCTGCCCCATACTCTTACCCACCCCTGGTTTTTTTTGTTTGGTTTTTTTTTTGGAGATGGCAGCCCTCCATCCTTCTGCTCCATGAAGGTGGAACACCAACCACTGGCATAAGAACATAAGAACATAAGAAAATGCCATACTGGGTCAGACCAAGGGTCCATCAAGCCCAGCATCCTGTTTCCAACAGTGGCCAATCCACGTCATAAGAACCTGGCAAGTACCCAAAACCTAAGTCTATTCCATGTAACCATTGCTAATGGCAGTGGCTATTCTCTAAGTGAACTTAATAGCAGGTAATGGACTTCTCCTCCAAGAACTTATCCAATCTTTTTTTAAACACAGCTATATTAACTGCACTAACCACAACCTCCGGCAACAAATTCCAGAGTCTAATTGTGCATTGAGTAAAAAAGAACTTTCTCCGATTAGTTTTAAATGTGCCCCATGCTAACTTCATGGAGTGCCCCCTAGTCTTTCTATTATCCGAAAGAGTAAATAACCGATTCACATCTACCCGTTCTAGACCTCTCATGATTTTAAACACCTCTATCATATCCCCCCTCAGTCGTCTCTTCTCCAAGCTGAAAAGTCCTAACCTCTTTAGTCTTTCCTCATAGGAGAGTTGTTCCATTCCCCTTATCATTTTGGTAGCCCTTCTCTGTACCTTCTCCATCGCAATTATATCTTTTTGGAGATGCGGCGACCAGAATTGTACACAGTATTCAAGGTGCGGTCTCACCATGGAGCGATACAGAGGCATTATGACATTTTCCGTTTTATTCACCATTCCCTTTGTAATAATTCCCAACATTCTGTTTGCTTTTTTGACTGCCGCAGCACACTGTACCGACGATTTCAATGTGTTATCCACTATGACACCTAGAGCTCTTTCTTGGGTTGTAGCACTAATTTGGAACCCAACATTGTGTAATTATAGCATGGGTTATTTTTCCCTATATGCATCACCTTGCACTTATCCACATTAAATTTCATCTGCCATTTGGATGCCCGATTTTCCAGTCTCACAAGGTCTTCCGTGAATGCCTCTGTGGCTACTGCCGCTCCGTGCAGTGTTTTGCTGCCTTTTTATTCATGTCCTCTAGACTTGATGGACCCACAGTGTTTATCCCACACCCCTTTGAAGTCCTTCACAGTTTTAGACTTCACCACTTCCTCCGGAAGGGCATTCCAGGCATCCACCACCCTTTCCATGAAGAAATACTTCCTGACATTGGTTTTTAGTCTTCCTCCCTGGAGCCTCAGCTCGTGACCTCTGGTGGCTGATTTTTTTCTGATGGAAAACGTTTGTCGTAGTCTTTGGATCATTAAAGTTTTTCAAGTATCTGAAAGTCTGAACGGTATGTATAATAATCACTTAATCTTTAAAAAAATACAAAACGTTTCGTATACTGAGTAACAACAGGAGATGTCGTTTGACTCGAGATTTCAATCAAATAGATCTCTGATCAAAAATATCACTTAGCTGAATCGATGTCCATCTCAGTTCCTCTAAATAAACCCCCGACTTTGGTCAGCGTTTTGCCAACAAGGCTTTATCAGGGCATCATAATTTCAAAAAGATCAAGTCATAAGGTCATCTGAAAAATAAAAATCTGATTAAAAATGTTCCCAACGTCAACTCCATAATACTATTGAATTCCACTTCATACTCACTAATGTAAGACAAATCCAGTGACTGCTTTCTGTTACTGGAGTTCAATGCACTCAGGTCCTCTCGAACAGACAAAAATGCCAGCACATGAGAGTGATTTAAACCCAACCTGGATGCAAGCATGCATACAGAGAAGATTTACTCAACTTTTTTCTTTTTCTTTATCCTTACTCTATATTAAAAAATCAATTTTAAATCCATTGAAAATTTGCTCAAACATTTTTTTATTTAAAATGTATATTTCATAGAACTTTTTTCAAAAAGCTTTCAGTAAGATGTAATTCTTATGAGAAACTAAAAAACAGAGGATTGTTGGCAATTTAACAATGAATATCTACTGAATCCAAATTGATCAACTCAACAAAGTGAATATAAAATAATCTTTATGTTGATCAGCATATATTCCAATATTGCAAAAAAGAACTCCCATCCAAGATCTGCTTCAAGAACAAACTCCATTCCAATGCTGAACTCAGTCAGTGGGGTTCCAGGCTATTCAAACGATGGATTCAATACCGTTCTAGTTGTAGTAACCACTTACAATGGTCACCACCTCTGCTATGTTGTTGAACCTTAAAGCTCAGTGGTTTGGCAAGTTGGGGACATGATGGTCAGAGCTGATGGTATTCCTTGGGCAGCTGCTCACAAACATCCAAGAACCTCTCGAACATCCAGATGTGATCATCATCCATTTGGGGGCAATGACATTGGTCGATATCCCACATGTTGGATGCTGCTGAAGGCTATAATTTGCGACCTTGCCCTCATTGCATCTTGGCTACCATGTGTCACCTTAATGTGGTCTGAGATTATCCCATGCTTCAAGTTTGTGCACCAGCAGTTCTGGACAAGGGGGGTGCTAGAGTCAACAGCCAAGTAGGCAAGGTTGTATCCCTTCTGGGCAGGCATCACATTCGACATGACTGGGTTGTTGTCTCATTAGCAGTATGAGAAGGATGGTGTACACCTGTCTAACTTGGACATGTCGCTTTTTTTAAACTGCCTGGCAAAGGTCTTGTTAACTACCATATCTAACCTGACATCATTTATTTCCTGGAATGAGTTTTGTTAAGAATGTTTTGCTCCATTGGTAATCTGTTGTGGTCCTTGGTTGGGGGTTAGGTCTTCTCTACAGACTCACAAGATTGTCTGGTGTTGAAGGCCCAACTTTGGTGGATGTCTCAGCTTCAAAAGTGGGGGAGAAGTATTTGGTCAGACCAGTTTTGGATCTATTCAGACTTCCTTGCTAGAAGCATGAAGGCAAGCTAGGGCTTGCTAATCCATTGGCAAGGCCTTGCGAGACAAGTGGGCCTTAGAAGTCCTGCCTAGGGCAAGTTTCTGCCTCATCGCTGGGGCATGGGGCAGAGGATAGTGCAAACAGTGGTCCAGGGCTTGTGGCCCTAGTAGTGGTTTGGAGAAATGGGGCAAGAGACTGGCCAGTTTGGCACAGTTTGGGGGGGGTGGGGGAATAATCAACAAGGGAAGGTGTTGTAGAGGCTCAGCATTTGGTTTTACACCTGTCATTTGTTGTTAAGTTAATAAAGCTGTGGCCATACATTTCCAAAAAGTGAAACTGTGTCCACCCCTTTTTGTGTCTCACTGTCTCTGGGGAACAATGTGTTGAGCTGGAGGTGGACCCTTGGCCTGGTGCAGGATTGGTACGGCCCTCTGGTCAGAGCCAGACAGCGCCTGCCACCAGGAGGCGGAGCATGCGTGGAGACAGAGGCAAGCTGGAGCTTCGCCAATAACAGTCCGTGGGTTTCCGCAGGTTAAGCCCTTGGGTGCCTGGACCACCTGGACTTAGGTGGGCCTCCGAGGGTCTCCTGGAGAGATGATGGAGTAGTCAGGCCGGCTGTGGTCAAGCTTGGAGAAGTCAGCGTAGTCAGGCAGGCGGAGGTCAGGCTTGGAGAGGTCAGCGTAGTCAGGCAGGCAGAGGTCAGGCTTGGAGACTCAAGGCACGAAAAGAGCAGATTCGTAACCCATGGAGCCAAGGCAAATAGGACAGGAGGACTAGTTGCAAGGGCAAAGCTTCTGAGGGCCCCCAGAGGATTTATAGGCAGCAGGATATGATGTCATCAGGAGGAGCTGGAAGGCCTGGCCCTTTAAGCGTAGAAAGGAGGCGTGGCCCCATGCCTTAGAGGCAAGTAGGAGGCAGGACCCTAGAGAGCGGAGAGGAGCAAAGGCCAGACCAGGATGCAACTAGGCCCAGCGAAGTCAGCGGCTCCCCACCACCACACAGGAAGACCTCTGGACGTCCTCTGGGTCACGAGCTGCCGGGACGCAGCTGGAAATGGTGGTGGACCCTGGCCATGGACCGGAAACGATGATGGTGGCTCCAGGCCGGAGAGCCGCCGTGCCGAGGACATGGGTGGCCCCTGGCCGTGAAGAACAATGGCGTCAGGGCATCGGTTGGCAGAGAGGTGAGAGGCCGCCCGTGGCCCTAGTCATGGATCGAATCGCAACAGAATGGGGGCCAGGAGAAGGGCAGGCATTCAAGGCACCCTGGTTAAATGATGTGGGGCACGCTAATACGTCACGCAACATAATACTGCATCGTGCGACACAAATTTTCATGAGTTGTGAAACTTTCCTATATGATGTGGTGTATCAGAAATTTCTCTAACCACGCTCATTTTTTATTTGCAGACGCTAACGTGCCATATTTCTGCTTTATTTATAGCATTCTGATGAACCTAGGCATTAGAAAACAAATTAGCAAAGGCTAGCTGCCAGATTCAATGCAATGTAATTTATAATAATGTTACTACCGTAAAAAAAAATATATATAAATGATAAAAAACCTTGCTGGACATACTGGATAGAGCGATGGGTCTTTTTAGCCTGTCATTTACTATCTTACTGTGTTACTGGATGTGGTAATAAATCTGCTCTGCTCTATGGTCTTATATAAATGGTAAGATCTGGTAACAATGTACTCCATTTACCTATTCTTCACAGACTCACTGTGTAAAAATCTTGAGGTTCTTAATTCACTTGGGCCTTTTCTATTGTACATTGATACTTGGTTTACAAAATAGAAGACTTGGGAACAGGAGTCATACATTTGATGCTGCCTTTAGTGTACCCCGCCTCAGGTGCCACAGCTTTTATAAAAATATATTTATTTGATGTATTTTTCATTTTTTGGCACTTTAGCTTTATGGGAATGCAGGTTTCTATTCAAATTCTATGGTCTTTCACATCATTAGTGTTTTACTGTATGTCATCCTTTGTCTGGATCCCTATAAATCCATCTCATCAGTTTCAATCAGCAAAAGTAGAGAGGGAAAATGCAATATGCTTAATAATTCAGGTGGAAAACCACAAGTAGAGGTAAAGGAGAGACTTTACTAGTAGACTTGGTTTAAAACATTCCATGTTCCTCCTTCAGTAAGGTATGGAAATTGATAGGTAATGCATTTAGCAGTTTTCAGAATCCTTTCGGGCCTAAGAAGTGAAATGTGGCTGGAAACATAATTCCCAAAGAGAGTTTAAATTTCTTTCAGGATTTCATTAGCATGTGTAGCATTTCATTAAGATAAAGGATATGTGATACTTAAGCATTTGGTTGAATGATTCATAAGCTTCAAGGCTCAGTCCATCATGCAAACATTCCAATTAAACTGGCATTTTTTTGAGAAGAATATAAAAACTGAAACCGTAATTTAGCTTGAAATGTAACTGTTTTGTTTTACAAAGTCAGGTGAAACAGAATGCTGTGTACTTCTGGGCAGCACAATTCAGGCCTACTATGGCAGGTTTAGGAATAGGAGCAAAATAGAAAATGACTAATTGCTGATTTGTTTTTCTCTAACAATTTGTTATACTAGTTGAGCACCAACAGCTGTAGTTTTTTGTTTTTATGATCATATGGTCAAAAAAGGTGTACCCACCAAGCTCTGCAGACCCCCCCTGTAAGTCTTATTTACAATATTGTTTACTTGTATTTAAAGGTAATAGAAAACTGTCACCCAGTTCAACGTTCTCTTTCTCCAAGAGAATTGTGATGCATGCATCCCTGTATAATCAGGTGGTGTTACTGCAGTTAAGAAATACTAATTTATGAAAAAAGAACACTGAACATGTACTTTATATGGGCGATTTTCAAACTGTCCACAATGGGGCAAAGACTATAGACCCTTTTTTTACCCATGGACTTTGCACCAATTCTCAAAGCAAAAGTACACACATGCCTGCCTGCATACACACACACACACATATATATATGTTCAATTTGTGACATTTGCACCTACATTTTGTGCAGGTAATTTTTTTCTTGGAAAATAATGTGTGTAAATTTGAAAAATACAACCTACATTCATATTTTTCTTCCCTTGACCTAAACATGCCCACCAGGAACGCCGTCTCTAAATGTGGCTAATACCAAACACATAGTGTGATAATGTACAGACTTTTAGCAGCTTTGAAGAAGGGGAAGTTTTCAGAGATTCAATTTACATGCATAAATGATTTTGAAAATTCTTCTCCCCATTATACTGTTATCATTGAAAACCTTCCTTCTATTCAACTAGCCTTCAGCTGTCAGGCTTTCGGTGGCGTTGCCCATGACAATTTGAAAGCACAATGAACATGTTTTCATATGTACATGCAGATACAGTCCAATTAGAATCAGATGGTAATTTTCAGAGACTGATGAGAACTGGCTGTAATTAACCTCAGGTCCTGATTTGGATTTGCAAAAAAAAATCAGACTTACTATAAACTGTTCCTGGTACCATTAGTAACCGTTTTATTTAATTTTTTACGTACCATAGTCTAAGTACCTTGGAGATCTTTTCTCGTTCTGAACATGGGTCAACAGGTACTAAGAGATAGACTGCAACACCGGAGAGAGTTCCCTTTCTTTGAGCAGGAAAGTGCTCCCTGGAATGGATTGGCCACTAGAGTGTTTAATGGTACAAATTGTTAGGATTTAAGCATTTGCAAACAGATCATGACTTTATAAGCAAGTCGGAGGCAGTTCTCTTCTCTGTCCTGAAACTAAAGAAAACTGTTTGTTTTATTTAAGGATCCATGCTGTGAAGGATTACTAGTTTTAATTGCCAGAGACTGAGGTTTCCCTTTGCAACAAGGGTTCAGCCGTTAGGACTGGACATAAGGCCTGGACGAACAGGCACAGCAGTCGAGGAACCAGGTCAATCCCATGTAGGGACATAAGGCCTCGACAGACAGGCAAAACAGTTGAGGACAGAGGTCAAGCCCACCTAGGCACATAAGGCCTGGACGAACAGGCACAGCAATACAGAACAGAAGTCAAGCCCACCTAGGGACATAAGGCCTGGACAGACAGGCACAGCAATCGAGGTCAAACCCTGGTTGGGACATAAGGCCTGGACGGACAGGCACAACAGTCGAGGACACAGGTCAATCCCACATAGAGTTATAAGGCCTGGACAGACAGGCAAAGCAGTCGAGGATAGAGGTCAAGCCCACCTAGGGACATAAGGCCTGCTCGGACAGGCACAGCAATGGAGGAGAGAGGTCAAACCGTTGTAGGGACATAAGGCCTGGACGAAAAGGCACAGCAATCGAGGTCAAACTCTGGTAGGGACATAAGGCCTGGACAAACAGGCACAGCAATCGAGGTCAAACCCTTGCAGGGACATACGGCTTGGACGAACAGGCACAGCAATACAGGACAGAGGTCAATCCCACCTAGGGACATAAGGCCTGGACAAACAGGCACAGCATTCGAGGTCAAACACTTGTAGGAACATAAGGCCTAGACAGACAGGCACAGCAATCGAGGTCAAACCCTGGTAGGGACATAAGGCCTGGATGGACAGGCACAGCAGTCAAGGACACAGGTCAATCCCACGTAGGGACATAAAGCCAGGATGGACAAGCAAAGCAGTTGAGGACAGAGGTCAAGTCCACCTAGGAACACAAGGCCTGGATGGACAGGCAAAGCAGTCAAGGACACAGGTCAATCCCATGTAGGGACATAAGGCCTGGATGGACAGGCAAAGCAATCGAGGTCAAACCCTGGTAGGGACATAAGGCCTGGACAAACAGCACAGCAATGGAGGTCAAACCCTTGTAGGGACATAAGGCCTGGACGAACAGGCACAGCAATGGAGGTCAAACCCTTCTAGGGACATAAGGCCTGAACGAACAGGCAAAGCAATACAGGACAGAGGTCAATCCCACCTAGGGACATAAGGCCTGGACGAACAGGCACAGCATTCGAGGTCAAACACTTGTAGGAACATAAGGCCTGGATGAACAGGCACAGCAATACAGGACAGAGGTCAATCCCACCTAAGGACATAAGGCCTGGATGGACATGCAAAGCAGTCGAGGACAAGGTCAATCCCACATAGGGACATAAGGCCTGGATGGACAGGCACAGCATTCGAGGTCAAACACTTCTAGGAACATAAGGTCTGGACAGACAGGCACAGCAATCGAGGTCAAACCCTTGTAGGGACATAAGGCCTGGACGAACAGGCACAGCAATGGAGGTCAAACCCTTCTAGGGACATAAGGCCTGAACGAACAGGCAAAGCAATACAGGACAGAGGTCAATCCCACCTAGGGACATAAGGCCTGGACGAACAGGCACAGCATTCGAGGTCAAACACTTGTAGGAACATAAGGCCTGGATGAACAGGCACAGCAATACAGGACAGAGGTCAATCCCACCTAAGGACATAAGGCCTGGATGGACAGGCAAAGCAGTCGAGGACAAGGTCAATCCCACATAGGGACATAAGGCCTGGATGGACAGGCACAGCATTCGAGGTCAAACACTTCTAGGAACATAAGGCCTGGACAGACAGGCACAGCAATCGAAGTCAAACCCTGGTAGGGACATAAGGCCTGGACGGACAGGCAAAGCAGTCGAGAACAGAGGTCAAGCCCACCTAGGGACATAAGGCCTGGACAAACAGGCACAGCAATCGAGGTCGAACCCTTGTAGGGACATAAGGCCTGGACGTACAGGCACAGCAATACAGGACAGAGGTCAAGCCCACCTAGGAACATAAGGTCTGGACAAACAGGCACAGCATTCGAGGTCAAACACTTGTAGGAACATAAGGCCTGGACAGACAGGCACAGCAATCGAGGTCAAACCCTGGTAGGGACATAAGGCCTGGACGGACAGGCAAAGTAGTCGAGGACAGAGGTCAAGCCCACCTAGGCACATAAGACCTGGACGTACAGGCACAGCAATACAGGGCAGAGGTCATGCCCACCTAGGGACATAAGGCCTGGACGAACAGGCACAGCATTCGAGGTCAAACACTTGTAGGAACATAAGGCCTGGACTGTTGCGGTCCTGGTCCCTCCACCTACTCGGAGATGGCCCGGGCTGTTTCGGGGCCTCCTCGGGCCTGCAGAGCTCCCAGCGTGTCTCTCCCTCCTCGGGAGAGACGCCAACAATCCGCCACAGCTGGCCCCACCCCCTAGGTATACGCGCGTGCAGGGCTCCGGATTTAAAGGGGCTAGTACGGGAAATGAAGCTCAACCCTCCGGATAACGTCAGACGCTGCAGGGTTATTTAAACCCTGTAGCTGGCCTAGAACCTTGCCTTGCAACGAGGTTCCTCTGTCTTAGAGTGTCTAGTTGCTGCTTGACTTGCGTCTTCAACTCCGTCTTCTGATTCCTGGATTCTGAACTCGGCTCCATCCACGACTCCGCTTCAGCTTGACCTTTGGATTCTGATTCCATCTTCTGATTCCTGACTTCTGACCTTGGCTCCGTACATGACTCCTTCTCAGCTTGACTCTTGGCTCCTGACTCCGTCTTCTGATTCCTGGCTTCTGACCCCGGTTCTGTCCCACGACTCTTTCTTCAGCTTCCGCGCCTGGCTTTGGTTTCGTTCTCTGACTTCTGGCTTCTGACCCAGCTTCGTTCGTGGACTCTGACTTCAGCTTCTTCCACCACCTCAGTTATCTGGTACCTGTGGCCCCGAGGTTTCTCCTAAGTCCCAGCGGCTCGGGCTCTGATGGGTTCCTCCCGGGGGAGCCGCAGGCTTCCAAGGGTGAAGACTCTTCCATCTCCTGGGCCCAGCCACCCTCTTTGTCCATCTCGCCGGACGCTGCCCGGATCCTTGGTCGCATAGGGTCCCGCCTAATTCCAAGAGGACCGGGTCCCTATGGGCTCCTCCTGGGGGGACCTCGGGCTTCCAGTGGTGAAGTCATCTCCAGGATCTCTTCAGCGCTGCCTCCTGGCTGTGACGCTTCTGTGTGTTCCCACAGTATCCCATCCACCATCTCAGCCTGCCCAAGGGTCCACGACTGTAACAGTTTGCAAGGCCTTGGACCCGGCGGATCTTGCAGGCTTGAAAGTCATCCTGGGTATTGCCCAGAGGCTGCAACAGCAGCAAACTTGCCTTGACTCCCTGATGGTGACAGTGCAGGGAGTAGCTGACCGCGTTGGCGGAGCCACTGCTTCCAGTTCCTTGGTACTTGGAGCTGGGACCAGTTCTGGATCAACAGCACCCATACAGATGCCAGTACCCTTGCGCTTTTCAGGAGACACCAAGCTTTGCCGAGGGTTCTTGAACCAGTGCTATATTTGATTCAACCTCCTTCCGCTTCAGTTTCCAACGGACCGGGTCAAGATGAGCTTTATTATGTCCCTGCTGGATGGGAGACCACTGGCATGGGCCTCCAACCTCTGGGAGTGTCAGGACTCCCGCCTGGACAACCTGGTACAGTTCATCAGCGCCTTTCGGCGGGTCTTTGATGAGTCCTCCCGCATACCTACTGCTGCATTAGAACTTCTCCAGCTGCGTCAGGGTAACCGGCCTTTGGCGGAACACGCTGTGGACTTCCAGACTCTTGCCACCAAATTGAACTGGGGATTTGACAGCTTGCACGGTATCTTTTTGGAAAGTCTCTCCCCAAGACTTCAGGATGAATTGGTGGCCAGAGATCTCCCAGACGACTTGAACGATCTCATTGATCTAGCGGGCTGCGTGGACCGCCGCATCCAACGCCGGTTCCGGGAGAAGAGCTCGGCTCATAGGTCTGGGACCTCTGGAACCACTCCTTCCCGAAGCGGGCACTCTCCGTCTGCCTCTCTGGGGGATCAAGACACCGAACCCATGCAGGTGGGCCGGGGGCCTATCTCTCAAGAAGAAAGGAGACGCTGGTCCCTAGGCTTGTGCCTGTACTGCGGTGGGAAGGGCCATTTTCTTGCCCGCTGTAGCAAGCATCCGGGAAACGCTTGGACCTAGGGACAGTCGGGGAGCTAACCCTAGGTCACACCACTTCTGACTCCCCGTGCACCGTTCCAGTGACCTTACTCCTCCCAGATAGGGAGTTTGATACGCAAGCCCTGATTGACTCTGGAGCCGGGGGGAACTTCATACTCAAGGACTTGGTTCAGCAACTCCAGATTGGGGTTCAACCCCAACGACCCCCTCTCCATGTATCTTCCATTCAGGGAAAACTTCTTCCAGTCACCATCGCTACCTGCACCAAGCTTCTCATGTTATGCACTGGCATTGTGCATCAGGAGGAGATCTCCTTCCTCATCCTGGAGAAGTCCTTGCATCCGGTCATCCTGGGGCTACCTTGACTGCAGAAGCACTCTTCTGTAATTGCGTGGGACACCCTCCAGGTGGTGTCCTGGGGCCCCTCGTGCTTTGACTTCCTGTTTGCCCGCTGTCCCACGACCACCAGTACCTCTGCTGATGACCTCTTTGGTACTGCCACCCCACTACCAGGACTACCGCAATGTCTTTTCCAAGGAAAAATCTGAGATCCTCCCAGAGCACCGCCCCTTCGACTGTGCGATCAACATGCTCCCGGGTACCACACCGCCACGAGGGTGGGTATACCCGTTGTCCCTTCCTGAGATGCAGGCCATGTCCGCCTATATCAGGGAGAACCTGGACCGAGGATTCATTCGACCCTCTAAATCCCCGGCTGGAGCGGAGTTCTTCTTTGTAGCCAAAAAGGACGGTTCCCTTCGACCCTGCATAGACTACCGAGGCCTGAACAGCATCACCCGCCATGACTGATACCCTCTGCCCTTGATCCCAGAACTCCTGGATAGACCCCAGGGGGCCAAGGTCTTCACCAAATTGGATCTCCGCAGGGCCTACAACCTGGTGAGGATTCACCCCGGCGATAAATGGAAAACCGCTTTTAACATTAGGGATGGCCACTACGAATACTTGGTCGTACTCTTCGGTCTTTGCAACGCCCCGGAGGTTTTTCAAAACTTCATGAATGAGGTTCTAAGAGAGATGTTACATACCTCTGTAATTGTCTACCTTGACGATGTGCTAATATATTCCAAGGACTTGGAGACGCATCATCACGAAGTCCGCCAAGCGCTGCGGAAATTGCGAGCAGGAACCACTGCCCTTCCTTGGGTATATTGTATATTGGGTATATTGTATATTGGGTATATTGTATCCATGGGATTCCGTATAGACCCGGAGAAGGTCGCGGCCATCAAAGATTGGCCTCAACCGATGGGAATTAACGCGCTCCAGCGGTTTCTCTGGTTTGCCAATTTCTATCGGAAATTAATTCCCCATTATTCCCAGATGGTGGATCCGCTGACGGCGCTCACCAGGAAGGGGGCCGATGCCAAGAACTGGTCGGCGACGGCCATACGGGCCTTTCAGGATTTGAAGACCGCAATCCTCCAGGTCACCTGCCTTTGCCACCCTAAACCTCAACATCCGTTCATCGTGGAAGTCGACGCCTCTGACGTAGCCGTCAGGGCCGTGCTAAGCCAATTGTCCAACGAAGGCAAATCCCTGCCATGTTCCTACTACTCACACAAGTTCACACCTGCAGAGAGAAACTACGGCATCGGAGACAAGGAGCTGCTAGCCATCAAATTAGCTTTCGAAGAATGGCGCCAATGGTTAGAGGGCGCCGAACACCCGGTAATCGTTTACACAGATCACAAGAACCTGGAATATCTGTGTCATGCCCAGCGTCTTAATCCACGGCAGGGGTGCTGGTTACTCTTTTTCAGCCGTTTCAATTTTTCCCTCCTGTACCGACCAGCGTCCAAGAACGTCCGAGTGGATGCCCCCTCCCGCACGATGGAGACTGAAGATACAATCAACCCGCCTCAGTACATTCTGAACCCGGCCAAAGTTCTTCTGACCGCATCCAAGGTGGGCCCCGCGGGTAAGACTGTGGTGCCTTCTCATTCCCGGAGAAGGGTCTTAGTGTGGACCCACGATTCCCTGACCGCCGGGCATCCAGGGACAGCCAGGACCCTTGAACTTCTGACGGAGTTCTATTGGTGGCCGCAGGTCAAAAAAGATGTACGACTCTACATCCAATCGTGTCCTACCTGTGCCAGGCAGAAACCCCTACACGGACACCCCTGGGGGCTCCTGTAGCCGCTACCCATTCCCACGAAACCCTGGACTCATCTGTCCACAGATTTTATTGTAAATTTGCCTGTTTCGGATGGGAAGACTGTGATCTGGGTCACGGTCGACCGTTTCTCTAAGATGGTCCACTTTGTGCCTCTCGCCAAAATGCCTTCAACGCCAGTCTTTTCACACAGCACATCTGACTACATGGACTCCCTTCGCACATCACTTCAGACCGTGGTCCCCAGTTTACGGCGAAGTATTGGAAATCCCTCTGTAGTAAGTACGGGGTGCAACTGGACCTGACAACCGCCTTTCACCCTCAGGCCAATGGTCAGGCCGAACGGACCAACCGAACTCTAAAGGCCTTCCTCCGGCCCTTCATCGGGGATCTGCAAGATGACTGATTCACCTTGTTACCCTGGGCGGAGTTTTCCTATAACCGCCTCAAACACTCTGCAACTAACCTGTCCCCTTTTCAGTTGGTATATGGAAAGAGCCCTAGACCTCCATTGCCTTTGCCGCTGACAGTACCCTCACCTGCAGCACAACTCAACCTCTGGACTTCCACCCAAGAGATGCTTCGTCAGACAGCCGCCATGGCAAAGAGTATGCAGACAAGTCATGATGACCTGCTCTGATCTTCCACCCGGGAGATAAGATATGGTTAAGTACCAAAAACATTCGCTTACGCTTTCCCTCTATGCGGCTAGCTCCCCGCTACATCGGTCCTTTCACTGAGGCAGAGCGCATCAGGGCAGTATCCTACCGGCTACGACTGCCGCCCACCCAAGGATTCACAATGTTTTCCATGTGTCTTTGCTCAAACCGGTGGTTCTCTCAGCATTTCATGCCAAGCCTCCCGACCCGGATGTCACGTACACCGTGAAAGAGGTCTTGGATGTTCAGTTCCACTGTTGCCGGTGGGAGTACCTCCTCTCGTTGGAGGGGTATGGTCTGGAAGAGAATTCCTGGGAACCTTCGTCTCATATCCTGGATAAGAATCTCCTTCACCGCTTCCATCTGGATCATCCCGGTAAAACTAGGCCTCCTGGAAGGGGGCGTAGGAGGGGGGGGGTACTGTTGCGGTCCTGGGCTGTGCCCCGGTCCCTCCACCTACCTCAGGGACGGCCTGGGCCGTTTCGGGGCCTCCTCTGGCCTGCAGAGCTCCAAGCGCGTTTCTCCCTCCTCGGGAGAGACGTCAACGATCCGCCGCGGCTGGCTCCGCCCCCTAAGCACACGCATGCGCGCAGGGGCTCCGGATTTAAAGGGGTCAGCACGGGAAATGAAGCTCAACCCTCCGGATGACGTCAGATGCTGCAGGATTATTTAAACCCTGCAGCTGGCCTAGAACCTTGCCTTGCAATGAGGTTCCTCTGTCTTAGAGTGTCTAGTTGCTTCTTGACCTGCGTCTTCAACTTCGTCTTCTGAATCCTGGCTTCTGACCTCAGCTCCGTCCATGACTCCGCTTCAGCTTGACCCTTGGATCCTGACTCCGTCTTCTGATTCCTGGCTTCTGACCCTAGCTCCATCCCACTACTCTGTCTTCAGCTTCCGCCCCCGGCTTTGGTTTGGTTCTCTGACTTCTGGCTTCTGACTCGGCTTCATTCCTGGACTCTGAATTTGGCTTCTTCCACCACCTCAGGTATCCGGTACCCGTGGCCCTGAGGATTCTCCTAAGTTCCAGCGGTTCGGGCTCTCACGGGCTCCTCCCGGGGGAGACGTGGGCTTCAGAGGGTGAAGACTCTTCCGTCTCCTGGGCCCAGCTTCCCTCTTCATCCATCTCGCCGGACGCTGCCCGGATCCTTGGTTGCATAGGGTCCTGCCTAAGTCCTAGAGGCCCGGGTCCCTAAGGGCTCCTCCTGGGGGGACCTCGGGCTTCCAGTGGTGAAGTCCTCTCCAGGATCTCTTCAGTGCCGCCTCCCGGCTGTGACACTTCTGTGGCTTCCCACAGTATACCATCCACCATCTCAGCCGGCCCAAGGGTCCACAACCGTAACATTGACGGACAGGCACAGCATTCTAGGACAGAGGTGAATCCCACCTAGGGACATAAGGCCTGGACAAACAGGCACAGCAATACAGGACAGAGGTCAATCCCACCTAGGGACATAAGGCTTGGATGGACTGGCACAGCAATAGAGCATTTCCTTTGTGCAGGTATGTTGTGGTTTACCTGGCACGTCTTCCTGAACTGGTTCACTGCCAGAAGAAAATGGCATCTTTTTCATTTCTGCTTTGCCTTCATTATCATTATTACATCCTGAGGCAAGTTCATCGGGACTATCAGCGTATCAGCTTGTTTGCCTGCCTAATCGATGCCTCCCCGAGACCTGGGTCCACCCTCCGCCTGATGCCAACCCCTCCTCCCCCCCCCCCCCCAGGTGACGTTATTTCCAGCGCGGGGGCTTTTAAGACGCTGACCAGGTCGGTGGCTCAAAGCCCAAGGGAGTGAAAGATTTCTGCTTTGCCTTCATTATTACATCCTGAGGCAAGTTCATCGGGACTATCAGCGCATCAGCTTGTTTGCCTGCCTAATCGATGCCTCCCCGAGACCTGGGTCCACCCTCCACCTGACGCCAACCCCTCCCCTCCCCAGGTGACATTATTTCCAGCACGGAGGCTTTTAAGATGCTGACCAGGTTGGTGATGCGAGCCGTTGGCGAGCACCAAAGGGTAGCACTAAAGGGGATCTCCCCTTAGTGCTCCCCTTAGGGCTACCTGGGGGCAATGGTTGTTTTCCATTTTAATTCCATTGCACTGCTACTAACAAGTACGTAGATTTGATGGCAGGATATCCTATTCCATGCAGAAATAGCTCTTATAGATCATTTATGTTTTCGAAACTAAAACGGGTCTAAATGGTGAAACGAAATTTGACACAAGTTCCGATCATTTCTAAATTAATGACGCTAGCTATGTTGTCTCTTTCCTTTTTTAATATTCAATCGATAGAGAAAAAGATTCCAATATTCCTGGACCACCTCAAAGAATTTAAACCAGATATTTGTGGTATTACAGAGACTTGGTTAAAATCTACTGACACAGTATTGATTAACCAATTACCTCATTCTGAATATGATATTTTTTCTAGCCCTAGGTTAGAAAATAAAAAAGGAGGGGGGCTTTTACTCCTGGTTAATAAAAGCTACCACATGATACAACAAAAAGTGGTTTTAGCACCACGTTATGATGTGGCCTTTTACAAATCTTGTCTTTTACAGATCTGTTTAGTATACACTCCTCCAGGACTTCTTAATCATAATTAGGGATGTGAATCGTTTTTTGACGATTTAAAACAATCATCAGATATATTTTAAATCGTCAAAAATCATTAGAGCCTCGATACAATAGCAATTCCCCCGATTTATCATCAAAAAATCGTAAATCGGGGGAGGGGGGAGGGCGGGAAAACCGGCACACCAAAAAAAAGCCTAAAACCCACCCCGACCCATTAAAACATATAAAATATATATAAAACATATAAAAAATATATAAAAATATATATATAAAACATATATAAAAATAAAACATATATAAAAATAAAAAATTTTATAAAAAAATTGTTTATAAAAAACATTTTATAATTTTTTATAAAAAAAACACTTTATAAAAAAAATTATAAAATTTTTATAAAAAAATTTTTTATAAAAAAAACAAGCAAGCTTATTAACTGTTCTCCGTAAACCGATTTGATTTACATATAATGTAAGAAGATCGGTATAGAAAAACAATAAATAAATAAATAAATAAATAAATAAATAAATAAAACAAATCCCCCACCCTCCAGAACCCCCCCAAAATGTTTTAAATTACCTGGGGTCCAGTGGGGGGGTCACGGCGCGATCTCCTGCTCTCGGGCCATGGCTGCTTTAATAGAAATGGCGCTGGTGGCCCTTTGCCCTTACCATATGACAGGGCAAAGGTAGCACCGGCGCCATTTTGGTTCCTGTCACCCGATGTCACGAGTGCAGGAGGGGCCGACCGTTGGTACCTGTGACATAGTGAGGGCAAAGGCGATCGGCGCCATTTTGAGTACTGGCATCAGATGGCCGGTGTGCAGGAGGTCGCTCCTGGACCCCCGCTGGACTTTTGCCAAGTCTTGTGGGGGTCAGGAGGCCCCCCCAAGCTGGCCAAATGTCCCTGGGGGTCCAACGGGTGTCCCGGAGTGACCTTCTGCATGCCGGCCGTCCGATGCCAGTACTCAAATGGCGCCAATAGCCTTTGCCCATACTATGTCACAGGGGCTACCGGTGCCATTGGTCAGCCCCTGTCACATGGTAGGAGCACAAGATGGCGCCGATGACCATGTGACAGGGGCTGACCAATAGCACCGGTAGCCCCTGTGACAAAGGCTATTGGCACCATGATGAAACCGGTACCGAGGGTGTGAGAGTGCAGGGGATGGTTCTGGACGCCCCGCTGGCCCACCAGGGAGTTTTGGTAAGTCTTGGGGGGGTCAGGAGGGTGGGGGGTTGTAAATTTTAATTTTAGCTGGGACACGAATAGAAATCGCCGTATTAACGCATCGGGGCGCCATACGGCCGAATGCAACGTATCTGCTCCCCGACAAATCCGAATCACGAATGCAACGTATGGCGTCCCTCTGCACATCCCTACTAGACATACTGGCTTACTGTCCAAAATTAACATCTTCACTGCAAAAATGGTTACAAAAAAATGCATAATAAATATGTCTCCAGCACCACTGTCTTTCTCTCTTTCATTACAGTCTTTGCCTCTATCTGTGCAGGAATCTTTTAAACAGGCAAGGAATCTGTCCACCCTCCTGGATTAGGTAAAGTGATGATCCCAGTGGGCAAGGAAAACACTGGGTGATCCTAGTGGAAAACCACTTCCAAATATGGCCACAAACCTGTCCATGCACAGAGGGTAAATCATGTCTCTTCAGGGGCTGAAGACTCTTGATGGGTGTTGATAATATTCTGGATTTAAACAGTTTAATGATGAAATTAATGAAACAGCTTTACACAAGTAAAATAATGTGATTTGTCATTATGAGCAAGAAAAACAGTCCTTGGATGACAGGCAGAAACAGGTTGCGTAGAAACTTGTGTAAGAAACTTGCTGATGCTTCAAGGCCTGGCTACTGAGTGGGGGAAGAAGGAGTGTACCAAGATAAAGGCATTGTGACATCATTAGTTTTAGTAGACATGTATATAAGACAATGATGTATCCTGTAATAACTGAGCAGGCTAGGTAATATGTCACCATTAAGACTATTACGCTGCTCCCAAGAAACCTGTTGTATTTACTCTCACTTTCTTGCTTACTACTAATAAAGATTATTTATTTTAAAGATAAAAAGTAGTTGTTAATTATTAAGAAGGGCCTTCTCTGAACTCTCTGTGAGAGTGGAGTACACAGATAATGATTTTTCATTGAACTCTCTGCATGCTTAAAGCATTCAGATAAAGATTTGAACTCCCTGTAAAAGCAGGTAATGATACTCTTGAACTCCTGGAGCATGGCAGCCCTCCAGTAATGAACAGTGTCCTCAATGATTTTCAAAAGTCTCTTATTCACAGTTAATACCGTAGATCTTTTCCTTTTAATATGATAGGGATCCCTTTTGGGAAGGATCCCAGCTGCAACTGTATCTTCACAGCAGGGGTGGAGGCTGACTGCTGAAGTTGGTGGTGCCCCACAAAATTTACTGCTGCCATGTGACCCACCCTCTGAGTTGCTTCCCCAGCCTGACATTATCAACAAAGGCCAGGCCCAAAATGTCCCCCTTTGACATGCTAATTCACATTACATTCAGCCAGCCATTGATGGCGATGTTACACTGGAGAAGGCAGTTCAGCGTGTTGGCAGCCTGGAGTGGTAGCAGAGCTTTACTTTATCATTAACTGGTGTCAGCAGTGAGGGCCAGCTCAAGGCAATCTTCTGCCTGAGGTAAGGGATGAGATGGCCCTCTCCCACCACTAAGGCAATCAAAAGGGATGCACTCTCCAAAATTCAGGCCCTCACTAACTTACCATACAAAAAGAATTCAGATTCTGCTGACACCTGAGTAACAGCTCTTCCCCTACTCTTCAACCTTCCCTCTCCTCTCCTTTCCTCCTGCACTGTCCCTTCTCTCCCTCTACCCCAATTGGCACCTCTAAGCCAGTCGGGCTGCAACTTAAACATTGGCACCTCCTCCCCTCTTTAGCCTGTAATGAAAAATCCCCTTTGGAACCATGGGGCTCTGTATCTACAGAGCCCGACATGGTTCAAATGTCTCCTGTTAGAACTGCATGGGGCCACAGAGTTCTAACATCAAAGACTCGCAGTTCAAACACCAGATGTTTCACTGCGGGGCTGCAGGAGGAAGGTGCTGCTGGTGTTTCAGCTGCAACCCAGCCAGCTTAGAGGTGCCGGTTGGGGCAGAGAAAGAGCAGGGAAATAATGGAAGAGCAGAGGAAAATAGGAGGCAGGGACTAGTGGGGAGGATTGACTTATAACGGTGAAAATTCTGAACCCTTGGTCCCGAGGAGTAGAATGTTTGTGTATGTCATAAGAACGTGCCATACTGGGTCAGACCAAGGGTCCATCAAGCCCAGCATCCTGTTTCCAACAGTGGCCAATCCAGGCCATAAGAACCTGGCAAGTACCCAAAAACTAAGTCTATTCCATGTTACCATTGCTAGTAATAGTAGTGTCTATTTTCTAAGTCAACTTAATTAATAGCAGGTAATGGACTTCTCCTCCAAGAACTTATCCAATCCTTTTTTAAACACAGCTATACTAACTGCACTAACCACATCCTCTGGCAACAAATTCCAGAGTTTAATTGTGCACTGAGTAAAAAAGAACTTTCTCCGATTAGTTTTAAATCTGCCACATGCTAACTTTCATGGAGTGCCCCTAGTCTTTCTATTATCCGAAGGAGTAAATAACCGATTCACATCTACCCATTCTAGACTTCTCATGATTTTAAACACCTCTATCATATCCCCCCTCAGCCGTCTCTTCTCCAAGCTGAAAAGTCCTAACCTCTTTAGTCTTTCCTCATAGGGGAGCTGTTCCATTCCCCTTATCATTTTGGTAGCCCTTCTCTGTACCTTCTCCATCACAATTATATCTTTTTTGAGATGCGACGACCAGAATTGTACACGGTATTCAAGGTGCGGTCTCACCATGGAGCGATACGGAGGCATAATGACATTTTCCGTTTTATTCACCACTCCCTTCCTAAGAATTCCCAACATTCTGTTTGCTTTTTTGACTGCCGCAGCACACTGAACCAACGATTTCCATGTGTTATCCACTATGACGCCTAGATCTCTTTCTTGGGTTGTAGCACCTAATATGGAACCTAACATTGTGTAACTATAGCATGGGTTATTTTTCCCTATATGCATCACCTTGCACTTATCCACATTAAATTTCATCTGCCATTTGGATGCCCAATTTTCCAGTCTCACAAGGTCTTCCTGCAATTTATCACAATCTGCTTGTGATTTAACTACTCTGAACAATTTTGTATCATCTGCAAATTTGATTATCTCACTTGTATTATTTCTTTCTAGATCATTTATAAAAATATTGAAAAGTAAGGGTCCCAATACAGATCCCTGAGGCACTCCACTGCCCACTCCCTTCCACTGAGAAAATTGTCCATTTAACCCTACTCTCTGTTTCCTGTCTTTTAGCCAGTTTGCAATCCACAAAAGGACATCACCACCTATCCCATGACTTTTTACTTTTCCTAGAAGCCTCTCATGAGGAACTTTGTCAAATGCCTTCTGAAAATCAAAGTATACATCTACCGGTTCACCTTTATCCACATGTTTATTAACTCCTTCAAAAAAGTGAAGCAGATTTGTGAGGCAAGACTTGCCTTGGGTAAAGCCATGCTGACTTTGTTCCATTAAACCATGTCTTTCTATATGTTCTGTGATTTTGATGTTTAGAACACTTTCCACTATTTTTCCTGACACTGAAGTCAAGCTAACCAGTCTGTAGTTTTCCGGATCGCCCCTGGAGCCCTTTTTAAATATTGGGGTTACATTAGCTATCCTCCAGTCTTCAGGTACAATGGATGATTTTAATGATAGGTTACAATTTTTTACTAATAGGTCTGAAATTTCCTTTTTTAGTTCCTTCAGAACTCTGGGGTGTATACCATCTGGTCCAGGTGATTTACTACTCTTCAGTTTGTCAATCAGGTCTACCACATCTTCTAGGTTCACCGTGATTTGATTCAGTCCATCTGAATCATTACCCACGAAAACCTTCTCCAGTACGGGTACCTCCCCAACATCCTCTTCAGTAACACCGAAGCAAAGAAATCATTTAATCTTTCCATGATGGCCTTATCTTTTCTAAGTGCCCCTTTAACCCCTCTTTCATCTAATGGCCCAACTGACTCCCTCACAGGCTTTCTGCTTTGGATATATTTAAAAAAGTTTTTACTGTGCGATTTTGCCTCTATGGCCAACTTCTTTTCAAATTCTCTCTTAGCCTGTCTAATCAATGTCTTATCAATGTCTTTCCACTGTACATGCAACCCAATACCAACTCTGTCCTGCCCAACCCATCATCTTTTTTACTTGATATCACACATCTTTACCCACCATCCTTTACCATCCTAGGGTCAGTGCAAGGATATTTCATTCACTAGGCAAAGCTTACAGCCTTGTGTGACCCCTTCCCACACAATTAAAAAATTATGTAGTGATATCTGATTCAAAATATAATCTTCTAAGGTAGAAATATCACAACACGCATATTATGAGGCCCATATTCTGTTGCTGCATGACTCTGCTAATTAGCCAGCTAATTAATTAGTGCTGTATATTCAATGGCTTAGCTTCGACACTGAATATTCCCGTTGTCGTAAAATTGACTGGATAAGTATATCCAGCTAACTTTAGGACAGCTCTATGGCTTGACCAGAATTATCTGGATAAACTGGCTGAATATCGAGATAGCTGGTTAACTTATTCGGCTAACTTGACTCCTCCGCAATCTGTTCATTCCCTGCCCTTGACTTAGCTGGCTAAAAATTTAGGATTAGCCAGATATTCAGCGGCACCTTTCAGCTGGATTAGTAGTACTTATCTGGCTTATTGCCATTTTGAATGTCGGCCTTTCCATTTTCACATACTGCTGTGGTGCAAACTAGAAAACTTTGCAAAAAGACACTTGGAAAACATATAATATTAGGCCTATTGTGACATTTGTTGGATGTGAGCTTGCCTATCAAAAATTCATGAATGAACTAAATTATAATATAGTAAACCCTCCCAAACTAAAACAGCACTAATTGCCAGTACTCAAACAGTAAAAACCCTACCTTAGAAAAGGCAACACTGCAAATATAACTCCAGACCCTAAACACCATAACACCTCCTTATTAGGGAAACAGAAAAAGCCAGGCTAATGTTGAAAACAATACCCTAGCACAGTTCTTGAAGAAATGGTTACCAGAAGCTCTACACCTCCCAGAATATTGCAAATAGAATGTGCTCACCGGCTTGGTAATAGAAAGGAAGAGGAGACCCAACCACACATTGTTATTACAAGAATTTTAAATTGGTCCCGAAAACAAAAGATATTATATGCCTATCGCAAATCCTGAGAGCTGGCCTACAAAGGCAGGGAGGTAAGAATTTTCCATGATTACTCCTATAAATTATCCATCAAATATAAAGAATTCAAGCTGATTTGCTCAGCTCTAGTGAAAAAACTGGTGAGCTTCACTCTGTAATACACACCACATTTAAAAGTCTGGCATCAGAATAAGTCCTATTTATTTGAGCAGCCTTAAGACACAAAAGTGTTTTTGTCTCGTCTGTGATTTTCACTTCCAACCTGTTTTCCGGCATCTGTTCACCTTTTCGCACTGACAATGTGAATTGACCGGCTGTTAAGCAGAGCTGGTGATCTTTTTCATTTGTTCACAGTGATGTTGCCATTGCCATATTGCCATAAAGTTTAGCATTGTTTGGACACAGCATCGGATATGGCCTGAACAAGCACATAGTAATGTCTATATTCTGGACAATTGCTCACTTCCGGAATACCATTTTAAAGTGGAGCGAAGATCTTGACGCTGCATCACAGTGCGAATAGCGCAGACTGAGACAGCCACTGGTATGTTGATCTGCAGTTTTTTCTGTTTTGATTTTTCTTAAAATAAAAGTGTCTTTCTAGTTGGGGTCATGCTTAAGATGGCCTCCACATCTTCGGATGTTCACAGACCTCGTTTTCATTTTTCTTTAACATATCCGAACTTTTGTTAACGTAGTATTGCTTATGGCTGGAGTTCTCTGGACTGTAATGTTAGCGGGGATGTTCTGTTTAAGGTATATTTTCTTAAAGGGATAGTATTTCCACTCATCTTAAGCAGACCTCATGCTTGCCGGGAACAAGCTGACTTCTAATTGGGAGAGTCAAGGAGGGATGAGGGAAGGAGTAAGGGGGAATAAAGGGTATTCTTTCTCTGTAAAAGGTTTTAGTAACGCAAGTCTTTCGGCAACTCTATGTCAGAAGGAAAAGAGCAGGCTCCACTTTAAATTTTACAGGGATCAAGTGGGAAGGTTGGGGGTCGGGTCCTTACCCAAGGTAATGATGTACATGTTGCCTCTTTTTCTTTGAAATGTATCCTGCAGATACATGGGTTATTTGTATGTCTGATCTCTAGTAATATCAATGGGGGATAACATGCAATTTATTTCTTGGAACATTAATGGGTTGGGTTCTCCTTTTCAAAGAAAGAAAATGTTACAGGTTTTGCGAATATCTAAAGCTGCGGTAACTGGCATACAAGAAACTTACCAATCAGTAGCAAAGAGTGCCAAGCTGTGTCAGGATTGGGTGGGAGAGTGCTTTTTTTCAGCTACCACCAACAGGAAAAAAGCGGGAGTGGCTATACATATTCATAAAAACATACACGTTGCAAAGGAACAGATAATTCAAGATCAAGAGGGCCGCTATGTTATATTTATGCACCAGATAAATATAATCATAAGTTTTTCATTTCTTCAGCCAATGTTTTAATCTCACATGTTAAGGGATCTCGTTTTCTAATGGGGGATTTTAATTGTGTGCAAGATCCTCAGTGTTGTAATCCCTCCCATGGCCGGAGCCACAGGAGGTCTCTTACCTTCGCGGCGCGGTAGGCTGCATCCCTGGACTTTCCTGGCGGCAGGAGCTGCCGCCATTCCGCGGCCCAGAGGCCGCACAAGCCCCGGACCTTTGCAGCTGGAGCCACCAATGCCTTGCTTCTTTGTGGCCCGGCCACCATCTTGCCGGCTCAGCAGGAGCCGTGCCAGCCCTTTCCAACATGGCCTGGAGGCCGCTGAAGCTGGGACCTACCGCAGCTATGCTGTCCCGGACCTCTTCCATGCCGCCGCTGACATCGGGGCCTGCCCTGAGGCCCAGCTCCTCTGCTCCGCCTCCTCTCTGCACAGTGGTAGCATGGCCGCTGTCCAGGGTCCTGCCCCTTTCCTCCTAAGGGGCGGGCCCATGGCTCTTCTCTTCATTTAAAGGGCCAGCCAGGTGTGGCCCATCTGAACTCCTCCCAGGGAATTGCCTTTCTTTTGCCCTATAAAAGGGCTCTGCTCTCAGTCAGTCCTTGCTTCAGCAAGGAGCTAGTCCTCCTGGGCTAATCCTCCCAAGGACTTCTTGTTTCCAGTTCCTTCCTGGCTTCTTGACTTTCTTCCATGGATCTTCGTTTATCTTCCTGGTCTCTGTCCTAATGTTCCTCGATGTTCTGATATTCTTTGATGTCCTGATGTCCCAAGTTCTGTCATGTTCCCAGTCCTAATGCTCCAGGTCCGGTGGGACCCGTACCTCCGGAGATTCCCTGCTTATAATCTGAGTTTCCAAGCTCCAAGGTTTTATCTTGTCTTCCCAAGTCCCGACTCCTAAGGATCCAAGGGATTTCTGCTAACCTGCACTATGAGACTTTCTGAGCCTGTCCCGATCTCTCGTGGTCTGCAACCAGCCATCCAGCTGCGTAGGGTGTGAAAGGGACAGTGTGGTCCGCAACCAGCCCCACGTGCTGTGTAGGATGCCTCTGGGTCTTGCTCATCCCTCTTGTTTCCTGTCTTTGTCTCAAGCTCCACATCAGCATCTTCGTTCTAAGCTCCAGTGCCTGCGGCCTCCTTCCACCGTAATCTCTGTCCAGCCTGCCAGCCTGCCTCAACATTGCATTGGTGGTCTCATGGGTGTGCAGGTCAGTGGAGGATTCGAGGCTCCTGACTCCCAGACTTGGACTGTTTACACTGCAAGGGCACACATTCTCCTTGTTCCACACTGGAGACTTCTCGGTTGCGCTCCATCCCATTGTCAGCGCAACAGTGTTCTACATTGCCAAGAGGCAAATATAGAAACATTTTGGAAAGTTTGAATACTTTGATCCATCAAAGAATGCTGAAAATGTTAAATAAGTTGGAACATAATTTTTTCCCATTTGGCATAGAGTTGAGAGGTCACTAGCCAATGTAGTCTGAGTTGGCAGAGGAATCTTTTATAGAAAAGGTGAAAACCGCTTAGGATACTATAGTGATGAAAGGGAGGGACATCTGTGAAGTTTTTTGGCTTTCTTTATGAGCAATTAAATTTCTCTGCAGATATGTTGCCACATGTGCAAACAGAAGAAGATAGTTTCTTTCAAAATATAGATTTGTCTCAATTGTCTGAACAACCTGAGTTTTTGAATACACCTATCCAAGCTTGGGAGATCTCCCAAGTAATTAAGGATAGTAAATGTTGCAAGACCCCAGGACCCGATGGGTTTTCCTATAATTACTATAAATTACTGAGCCAACAGGTTTCTATCCCCATGGAGAATTATTTCAGGGGTGATCTCCATGCTAACTTATTGCCTTCACGTTTCAACCATGCTCATATAACAGTACTTGCTAGCCTGATTCTTATCAACATATATTGTTATAAATTGAATTTTAAAATTTTAACCAAAGTACTAGTCTTAGTAGAATCACTCCCTCACTTATCTCAAAAAAACAAGTTGGCTTTGTAAAAGGTAGAGGGGCGCACTCTCACATAGTTAAATTAATAACGGCAATGTCAATATGTAAGGCTATCTCACAACAAACGTACTCTCTCCTATAAGTGAAATACTTGTAAACTAATTTACTTGTGCAAAAAAATTTATTAATAATTTAAACATGAAAAATTATTGGAGAAAAAGAGGTAAGTTTCATATTCAGGGTGCTCACCTCCGCGGCGTAGCGACCTTCTTGTAGTCTAATCATCAACTAACCTCCGTCCTCCTTGACTCGGAGCTTGTGAGACCGAGAGGAAGGACGTAGAGAGCTATGCAGCGTTTTCAAAAATTGAATGGGAAAGCCGCGATTTGCTGAATGCCAGATTGAATATGAAAGGACATGCTCCCCTGATGAAGGAAGAATAAATTTTCAAAACGCAGCTGTGTCGGGAGATAAGTTATAACTTTGTTTCATTGATGGTAGTGGCAATTTAAAGTATAAGAGTCGAGCGTCCATAAATTTAGAGATTGGCGTTTCTATTTATAGACTATTTATAGAGCATTTGCAATGAGAAGAAGTTTAAAACTAATTCAAATAATTTCCCCCGAACATAGGACAAAGGAAATGGGACATTAAACAGCAGTATTTAAAAACTGTTTGACAAGTAAATTTAATGATCCGATTATGTAAGGTGGAGAATACATTTGATTTTTAAGAAAATTTATACATTGAAAATCAATAAAAAAAAAATTGTTTTTTGAATTATTGAATAAACACATAAAGGAGGACGGAGGTTAGTTGATGATTAGACTACAAGAAGGTCGCTACGCCGCGGAGGTGAGCACCCTGAATATGAAACTTACCTCTTTTTCTCCAATAATTTTTCATGTTTAAATTATTAATAAATTTTTTTGCACAAGTAAATTAGTTTACAAGTATTTCACTTATAGGAGAGAGTACTTATAGGAGAGTCCTAAGCGGAGAAGAGCATAGGTGATTAGTGTTAAATATGTAAGGCTAAGCATATCCCGGTAGTAGCTACCAGATTTGATTCCGAAAAAGCCTTTGACAAGTTCTCGTGGCCATATTTATTCTCGGTATTAAATTGCTTTGGTTTCAAAGGTTCATTTCTAAGTTATATTACTCTTTTATATCACTCCCCTTGTTCTAGTATTATTGCTAATGGATACAAGTCAGATGAGTTTCAGTTACAAAGGGGAGGCAAACATGGTTGCCCTTTATCCCCACTACTGTATATCTTATTCATAGATTCTTTGTTG